>NC_136606.1:9967717-10417717 GCF_910589615.1 Taurulus bubalis
CAGAGTGCATGCTGTATCTCTGTGTGTGATAGGTGGGGTGATAGAGTCTGTGTGGTTATCAGAAGGGAGGCTTGGTCATATATATATGTGGATATTGGGCCAGCTGTATTGATCCTGACCCTGACGGCAGAGGTGGAGGGGGTGGGAGGGACCGGATGAGAAGAGCAGGAGGCTGATAATGGTGTCAACTGACCCAGGCATGCTTACCTGAAGCGTGGGAGGGCACCGAGGTAACGCCCAACAGGCTCTCAATAGGCCTTATTCACAAAAGTCAGTCAAAGGTTTCACATAAGAGCATGGCATGGGCTCAGAGGGGTATCTCTAATGTTTGGACAAGCAGATAGTGTTATTGGATCGTCAGTCTCTGTCTTTTTTTTCTAGAGCCTTAAAAATGCGGATTCTTATTTTACTTAAAGCAGCTCCTTTTTAATTTTTGAAAGAAAAAAGGGCTCTTCTCAAATAAGCAAACAAACAAAAACACCATTGTTCAGTTCAACACACCAAAAGGGTTTTACTGTTTCAGGCTTACTTGGTTTGTTATGGTGGCTAATCTTAGCTAATGTTCGCGAACTTTAAGTAGATAATGCTAACTGTTTGTTTTGTTGACTTATTGACTTTTCTCGAGTTGTGTTACCGGTTACACAATGTTTTAGCATGTACATTAAAAAAGTTACATAATCTCGCTTAAAACCGTTTGCTTTAATCAAATGTTGTAGTTTTAGCATAAATGGCCATTAGTAACTGAGTTACTCTACTGTTACACAAAGTTTTAGCATGTACTAGTATCCTGTATGTGTTACTTGTGGCCACAGTGGCTACTGTTTATCTGAAGTTAGTCTAGCTTTAATGTTAGACTGTGTGACCTTCGTGAACACTAACTACTGTGCCGCATTTAGCTAAAATATTACAAGTGGAGGGTCATAAAGTGAGCAAAGTGTCATGCAGCAAAATGTGCCTAAAGTTAGCTAACATTATTAAACATTAGCTACTGATCATACTAGATCAAGCTAGGCTTAGGAATTTAGCAATGGTGGGTCTCATTGCTTATGAATTACATTTTCCATTTCCAAGAGAAAGAATGCGCAATTTCTTCTTTTAAACATAGTGTCGCTCTAACAGCGGAGAAATGTTGGTATAGTTTCAGATGTGTGGGTCATCAAAGATCTCATTGAAGACTATTTTCTGACAACAATAAATCACAGCTATCAGAAAACAATACTGGAGCGTTGATAAGATTAAGATTAGAGCAGTAAAGTCTGTGTGTGTGTGTGTGTGTGTGTGTGTGTGTGTGTGTGTGTGTGTGTGTGTGTGTGTGTGTGTGTGATTAATGGAGACAGACAGTCGCCTCTCTCCCTGCTTGCGCACCATGTACACACAGAGCAGATCAGTAGATAGGGACACATATCCTACTGCCTGGAGCCTGGGTGACGTTTTTAAAGCCTGAATCAATCAATGTGGAGGAAAGAGTCATGAAAGTTTATAATGTCTGAATATCAGTGAGCTCACTATTAAACTCAGGGAGCTAAATCGTTTTCTGGCAGCTTACATGTTGCATCACCTGTGCTACACCCCTGCACAACTGAGTGCACGTTTTTTTTGCATAACCATTTATTGCAGTAATATCATTAAATCTCAAATATATTGCATATTTTTCAGTTTCAGTAAAGTAGGACCCCCCCTCTATGCTCTAATTGGTACAGTCCAATCAGATAAATGAAGCACAGGTGAGCTGCTGGTTGTAGGTCAATAAATGTCCTGCACCTTTACTACAAGTTGTGTCTTTAACCACATCTCTGATAAAAGATGGGTGAGAGGTTGCAAAGTCAAAAAAGCTATGTCTGTTCTTTTTTGGATTGCAAAGCTATATTCAGTAAGTCATGGAAGCTAGAGGCTCATCTTTGCAAACACACAGGATTGGTAAGTGAACTACTAAACCAAGAAGAACACATGACATGAGAACGACCAAGTGGACACATCCTAACAGTTGATGTGTTTGATTGTCCAGTTAACGTTGGTGGGATTATGTGTCAAATGTTTCCCTTTTACTTCAGAAACCGTTCTCCTGTGATAACTGTGACAAGAGCTTTTGCACTCGTTATCAACTCACCAGACATGCGCTCAATCACAGTGGGGAAAAACCACACAAGTAAGCATCTATATTCATTATTTGAAGTGACTGGGAATAGTTAAATGTAACCTTGGTGTTTTGCTTTGACTGGTTACCTGCTCTGGTCTCCAGGTGTCTGGCTGACGGATGCTCCGAGGACTTTGTCACAAATGCCAGCATGAAGAACCACATGGCTCGAGTACACCATCGCCAGGAGAAGCAATATCAAGTACAGTAATACAAACATTTTCTTCTGTCTGGCTATTTTCTCTTTGGGGTTTAATATGACGCACTGACTTGCTTTTACTCCTGTTGTCTTTCAGTGTGACCATGAGGGCTGTGGAAATTATTTCAAGAAGAGGAACCAACTGAAGGCTCATAAGTGTGCGCACGACCAGCAGCTTCTGCCATTTCCGTGAGTGTCTAAATGTCTGATACAAGAATAACTGCAACTTGTCTGTTTTCGGCCATCTCAACTCTTATTTCTCGTTTGTAGTTGTACCATCAATGGCTGCACAAGAGCATTTCCCTCTCATGGAAAACTAAAGCATCATGAGAGAATGCATTCAGGTTGGTTTCAAACCAGAAGCTTTTTATTTCTTTTATTTCTGTGTTTAACAAACTCTCTGACACAGGCTACCCTTGTGAGAATGAAGCCTGTCCTTTCCAGGGAAAAACCTGGACAGAATATCTGAAGCACAGAAAAGAACATAAAGGTATGAATGCGTAATGCTGTAAAGTGTTGTGGTGCAACTTGTGAGTTAAGTCACAAAGCAACTGTATTTTGATGACTTTGTTCTCAGTCAAGGTGCCGTGTGGACAGTGCAAAAAGCAGTTTAACAATGCATGGTTCTTGCACCAGCATGAGCTGCGTGTCCACACCACGGAACAGAGGAAGCTGTTGTGCCCAAACAAAGATTGTGGTAAAAAATTCACCCGCCGCTTCAACTTGGAGAACCATGTCCTGGGAGACCATGAGGGGAAGAAGCCCTTTAGCTGTGCATATCCTGGCTGTAGCAAAATCTTTGCCATGAAGGTAAACCTTCACTTTAATTCAATGATATTAAGTGTTGATCCAACGCACAAACACTCAATCTACTGGGACGCTGTCATGCTGATAGTTTTGGCTTCGACATGATCTGCACATTGACGCTTTGCTGCAACAAACGGTGAATAGGTTTACTTGGAGGTGGTCAGAAACTACACTTTAAATGCAGCCATGATGATCTGGCCCTTGCAGTATGGAATAGTTTGTATCTGGGACTATTTTACAGAGGGACGGGTAACCATTGTTTCAATGCATATTAAATATTAAAACACTTTTCAGTGTTTTTGAGCAGCAGGGACTCGGTTGCAGTAAACATCATTGTATTTTGATGGTGGCAGATATTTAAAAATGGCAGCTTAAAAACAAACTATCCACAGGGTTAGACACACTACAAGGGATGTTTTTTGATATTTTTCTGCCTTGCTATATTGCGTTCCTGATGCAGTACACTTGGTAACTGGTCTATTATTATCAGGAGAGCCTGTGGCGACATGGTGTGGTGCATGACCCAGCAAAGAAAAAGCTGAAGGTAATGTGTCCTAAACTTTTTGTTCTCTTTTTCACAGTAAATTTGTCTTCTCTTCCCTTGGTCTTGTCTGTGTCCTTGTATGTATTTTTATTTTTGTCCCCCTTGCAGAAGCTGCATCCTAAAAAGAATCTGCCCTGGCGTGTGGCTCTGCAGGTCCGACTGGCAGCGGCAACCAATCGAGCAGAGACCAATGAGCTTGCTGAAAAGCTGCACAATACAACTTTATAGAATGACAAATATTGAGGCTGCGTTATATGAATATCTACTTGGATGTGTTTATTAATGGTGATGTAAATCCCATAATATTTCTGTTCAATATACTTTGTTTAATATACTTTATGAAAATAAATCCTAATTTAATACAGCACTATACTAGCTATCTTTCATATAAACATGTTCACTGACAATTTGCACTCGCCAAGTTAAAAAGCATGCTGTGGACCCATTAATCCTTGGAAGGAAATGTTTATTAAACAATCAGAACACACATTCACACACACATGTATAAAACTCCAGCTGATGGGACAGCTGGTTGTCATGGTGATGAGGCCTTCGGGCAGTTGAGCCCCCCCCAGGGTGCGGCAGGTTTCTAATAAGGCCCGAGGCTTATTCAGCTGGATGCAGCGCTGATGTTGCAGAAAATCTAGAGTGATTACAGGTTGTTATCCTAGATGACAGGATCACGGGCTACTGCTAAAGTTGAATATTCTATCTCTACCTGCAACGATGCATCCACCTGAATACAGCCCTGGATTCTACAACTGCCTGGTGAGGTGAACACGGCACAGATCGCCTGTTAACAGTTGCAGTACCATTTCTCCCTGTGGGAGTGATGACAACATGACCATATGAACACAGCAGTGTGTTTGTGAGTGCAGTCTGTCGAGTGACGTGCCACGATCTGGATCAGGTCCCACCTGGACAGGACAGGCTTGGTCCTGCTGGGTCTACTACAGTTCTGAATGCTTTTGGTCCTGGATTAAGCCCGTTATGGAGCGATGTACAGTAGCGTGTACCAGTTCACTTTGGCCAAGGTCGTTCCCAATATAGAACATTCTGGGTGGACTCTGTGTGGTGAGCAGCCGGCTTACGATCTGGCCCGGCTATACCAGGCTGCCGGGCCAGGAGACCACGGTAAGCGCCACCCGGCTGCGCTGCTCCTTCAGCATGGGCACCAGCGCAGAGTGGCTCATTCCTGCTGTCGACAGGCCGTTAACCTCCACGATCATATCGCCACACCTAAGGTGACACCACAAGTCAGTATGTCAAATAAATGGAGCCTGACGGCTTAAAGTGACATGCCATTCAAATGTCTCTTCACTATGGAACGTCATAAAAAAATATTTAAACAAAAATCACTTAAACAAGAGCAAACGCACTTCATATTCTAGTGAGTATTTCTGACAGCAGGATGGTGTATGTAAGCTACAGTGTGTTCATTATAATGACAGAACATGTCACGCAGTGCAAAGGTGTAGCTTATTGGTGTGTTTCTAAGCTCAATGGCACGGAGGATTATCAAGCTTTGGCTACTTATTAGTAGGGTCTATTTATTGCTGTGGTTTGGGCAGATTTGTTGGCAAAAGGAAAAATATAAATATACCTAGCGTTGAAGTATTTGAGAAAGTAATGGTACATTATTATTTTGTTTTACTGTGAGACGGAGAAAGGAAGATCCATGGGTGAATTGTAACCTAGTAGTTGTGGCAAATTAAATTGAACAGAAAAATATCTTGTAAAACGATTAATTAGTTAATCCTCCATTCACAGTCACTCAATGTTCAACCTCTACTTTTGAAATGCAGAACTGTTTGTTTGTAGATAGATAATGCATTCATATCATTTTATGTTATATTCCTATATATCAAACTTATTGGTAGCTGTTTGCATTATGACAATATGACATGATAGATTAGATACCTGATGACAGAGCAAAAAGGCAATGCCTGTCAAGTTCAATACCAAATAAAACTATTTGTTTTACGATAGAAAACTAAGTGTACAGTGAATATTTCAACCTTTCAACAACTGACACACAAATGTAGGACCAAAATCTCTGAACATTTTAGAGTCTCAGAAAGGGCTTCTATCTTGAATTTTAATGATTAACCTGCTGTTGTTTCACAGAAAAAAAGAAACCAAACTGGAAATGTTTTGATTTTGTTCTTCCCATAAACTCCGTAGGCGTGGCCTATCACCACGCCACCGCTATCAATCGGCAACTGGAGGTCACAGTTTATTTATCTGCTAATTCACCACCATATCACTGCTAATAGGAGCCACAGTCAGTCACGTGATGAACAACCGATTACTCACTTGAGGCGGCCGTCGTAGTACGCAGGTGTGCCGAGGACGATGGTCTTGATAAAGAACGCCTGGTTGCCGTGACTTTCCTCGTATCCCCCAACGATGCTGAAGCCCCAGCTGCCCGGGTGGCTCCTCCGCAGTACAATCTCATGACTACTGTGCAGGTAGCTGCAGGAGGAGGACAGAGAGCAGAGGCAACTAACTAAGAGATGGTCTCTGCCCTTCAAGGAGCAAAGTTGCTGCTTCATCTTTTAATGAGTGTCTATTGTGACTCTTAAAATCTATTAAAAGTAGTGGAAAATATCTGCCGGAGCGGTAGTATTACCTGTTTTCAAACTTGTTTAAAGACATTTTGTAAAATCTAAAGAAAAAAAATATTTTAGCCAGTTGAACATACCATGATACCTTATTTAAATAAAACATAACATATTTGTATTTATCAAAATAATGATATACAAATAAATCATATATTTTATTATCTAACCAGACAATTTAAAATAACAATTAGCCCAAATTCCAGTCCAAGCCTGAACATTTGAATAACTAACATGGACGAACAATATCATGCACTGACAATCACAAAAGTGCATTTCAGCTCACCTGGGTAAGCCCAGCCACATGATCCACGAAGGGGACCAGTTGGCATCAAAGTCGCTGTCATGTGTGTGAGGCAGCAGCTCGTCAGGGTCGTTCTCTTCCACCATGCTGACCTCCAGCACCCGCAGCTGTACCGAGGGCGAGGCAGCGCTGGCCTTCAGGGTGCCCACTGCCTCACTGTGGCTCAGGTACGTTAAGTCCTGCCCGTTAATACTCAGCAGGACATCACCTGGATGAGAGAGGAAGAAGACGCTGTAGTTTCTGATGCAATGTTTTCTATCTGAGTTGGTCCTGTTCTTGTCATTTCGGAGGGAGTGTTCACCTCGTTTGATTCGCCCGTCCCTCGACAAGCAGCCATGTGGTTGGACGCTGGTCACAAAGATTGGCAGCTCCCCGCTCTTACTACCCCGCCCTCCTGCGACAGTCATGCCTAGAGACTCGAGGGGCTCCTTCTTCACAGTGATGTGTTTCTCTTTACAGGTCACACACTGGGAAAGGTCCTGAGTATAATCCCACAGAGGCAGGACACACACACACACACGCACACAGTTTCAGTCACTAACACAGAAAAAATGCCTCCTTACTTATAGTCAGTTTTTACTTTTTTTCGACAAACATTAAGGAGCCAAGTTGTTCAAACTGATTAAATAAAAAGTATCCGAAAACTAGGGGGAAATGCATACGAGTCCCTAAAAGTATTAAAAAAACAAATGTTGTTTATATATATATAAATATAATGAGCCCTGTTAAAAAGCAAACACTTACATGTTTGTTCTGCAAAATCATATACAGTTAACTGTCAAAATACCCCAAAACACACAATCTGACCCATGTGGACAAACACACATGACACATTGGCTCACTCTGTGAGTGCTGGTGCGGGAGAGGTGTATTGGCACAGGGCTCGGGGTAGAGCTGTGGTTAGGCAGGAAGTGATCAAGGCAGTAGAGGTCTCTGGTGGAGCTGGATTTTGGCGGAGGAGGAGGAGTTGGTTTGGTAGGTCGGCCAATCAGCAGGTGGACTCGCTCTCCACTCGCCTGGGAAGACAGAGTTTGAGTCTTTCAGGGATCTTACTTCTCACTCACATTTCCTACTTTGGTGTTCATGTTTTTCCTTCTAAATAATACCAAAAGAAGCCTTCATGACCTAATGAAGCCCCCACCTGTATGATCTGAGCAGCCTGCTCCGGGGTGCCATGGCGTAGGTCCTGGTCATTGACTGCCAACACTCGGTCATTACTCCTCAGTCTGCAATCCTTCGCTGCCAGGCCTCCATCCAGCAGATCCAACACAAATACTCCCGACTCATCTGTTCGCCTCACCAGCTTAATGCCTAGCTGCTCTGTTGTGTCCCTCTTGTGTAGGGTGATTCTCAGGGTAGCAGGACTGGACGGGGCGCCCTCAGGGGTAGAGCAAGGGGCGTGCGGCACAGCCGGGGTGGAGGAGGAAGAGGAGGGAGGCGCCCGGGAGGCACAACGACGCTCCCTGAGCACAGTCAGCTGCAAAGTGGTGCAGGGGCGTGCCAGTGTAGAGCGGGCAAAACTGTGGGGGACATTACTGATGTCCACATTGTTCACCTTGGGAGACAAATAAGTCAGAGGAAACAATGGTTATTTAAGGTTCAATCCTGCATTAATAGATTTTTTGGTCAATGACATTAGCATTCATTTGAAGTCTTCTTACAAATGTAAGTCCAATATTCACTCACAGATTGTGTTTTGAGAAAAATATTTGGTTCTTTAGTTGCTAAATGCTCCACTATCTTCACCAGGCAGTCTTTGATTGTCTGCCTTCCTGAAAACAGCTGTCTGCTGCGACTGAGAATAAGGTTGATGAAAGCGGTGAGAGTGAAACAAAACATTAAAGTTGTGGGCCTTAAAGCCAAAACAGATGCTAAAATGCCCCTCAGAGCTGCAGAGCTAGATGCTCACTTTCTGTGTATTTGACTTTATGAGCAACCCCTCTCACACACAAGTAGTCATGTGATGCATTATAAATATACAAATATTGATTAGAGTACCTTTAAATAGTATAGGCAGAATAATAATAATAATAAACAGTTGATTTACCGGACAGTGAACAAGTTATTTTGCGAGGTATAGGAAAGAAAAAATATATACAAAAATCATTCAGATACAGACAAAAGGTAATACATTACTATTATATTATACAATAATATGGACTACTGTCTGCCATAATAGCTACTGTTAACCAATTCTTGCGTGATAACAACCATAGTGGACCTAATAGTTCAAATGAAGCCCCAAAGCAGCCAAATTAATTGTTGGGTTTTACCTGCAATAGCTGATCCCCGGCCAGCAGCCTCCCGTCTCGTGCAATGACCCCGTCTCTGTACACTTCTTGAATCACAATGTTGATGAGAGGCGTCTCGTTTCCCCCGACGACACTGATGCCCAGCTCAACATACGGGTTCGCCCGGTGGATCTCTATGGCAGTAATCTCTCCTTCAGGAAGCGAGGGCAACTTCACACATCCTTTATGGACAAACAGATCACATTACACAGCTGAATTTTAAACATCTAATTACACCATCTTCCGAATGTTGGCTGAATGGGATCATTCCTGTCGTTTAAGATTACAGCGCTTACAATGCAAGAAGCTGCAATATCTCCGATCTCTAGTATTCTGCCCTTCGGGAAGATGCTAAGATAAATGAAGGAAGTGATGTCATACCCTCTTCAGCGGAGAGAGGCGGCGACTCGGGGCAGTCCCAGCCAGAGGAGGTGGAGCTGACAGAGCGGAGGAGGTGGATGCAGGGATTACTGAGGGGCCGCTTCACCCTGGGGACCACACACTCCAACCCGACCACACCTAAACACAGAGGGACATGAAGACCTGGATGCCACTTCTTCTGCTTCTCATCGCTTTTTGTCTCAATCTAAATCCCTTCACTTCCTATATGACCAGCGGAGCCACTCACTTTCTTCCTCCGTGCTCTCCTCAAAGGCAGGGTTGTCGAGGCCGGCGTCGTCTGTCCATACGGGCCCATTGTCGCTGGTGTTATTAGGTCCAGAGGGTGGAGAGGGTGTGCGGTCTCTCAGCTCTGTCTGTGGCGAGCGGGGCGACCTGGGAGGGCTGGTCACCATCGCTCGCTCATCCCCGCTCTCACATCGCAGGCCTTCCACGTTGGTCTGCTGACACCTCGTCCCGGGACACCTTTCACCAAGCAACAGGCGTCAGTTTGTTAGTCCATCTGACGTGTAAAGAAAATCAGGTTCAGCATCAGTTAATTTAATGTGATGCAACTGATCCCATCAGGGAGAGTCTCTTTTTGTGTGTCCCCTTCTTAGAGAAGGTCAGAGTGCACGGTCACGTCAAGCTGGGAGGGATTCAGTGAAGAAGGGATTTTTGTAGGAAAGTCTCAATGACCTGCACTGATATAATTGCTGCATATCTTGATTTCTTTATATCCATTTGACTGCACTAAAGATGATACAAGTATATGAGGGAATATTTGTACATGTAGGTATGTTGCCATATGTATATTGCATGCTTCACATGTCAAACACATTTACACATGTGTAGGTTGTGAAAACACATTTTCTACCAATAATTATTTTTTTAAATTAATTGAAGCTACAAAATAGTGAAAATGTTAACTATCCATGACTCTTGAGTTTGGGTTAGGGTTTCGACCAAAGAACAGTCCAAAACCTAAAGATATTTTTTTTACAAGGGTATGAAACAAACATTCACATTTGAGAAGCTAAAACCAGTATAAATTAAGTATTTCTGCTTTATAAATTACTTAACTAATTGGTTAATGACATGTATGTCAGTTGCAAAAGCCTCTGAGATTTTCTTTCCATGAAAACAAACAAAGTGGAGACAGATGCATCAATTATGTCCCACAAATAGAAAATCTTCACTGTAAGACAGTTAAAAATAAACACAGACAGACACAAGGGATCAATGTGCTCTCACTCGTAATTGACAAAGAAGTATTTACTCCAAGTGGCAGCTATAAGCTGGTTAAATAATTTAAATGCTTCTTCTCTACATTTACTTACTTCTTAGAAAACAGGACCATGGGAAAACTGACATTGCTGTCCCACGATTCTTTGCTCTTGCAATATTTAAAATAAAAAACAGTCAACGAGCGATGTTGTACTGCTAATGTAATAATTCTCTTTCACATCTACCTTTGACGTTTCCGATCAAGACCAGGGAAAAATAGTTTTGAGAGACAAAATGTACGCACCATCAGTAATAAGATCAACCAGCCCACCTTCACCACGGTGGAACACTGTCGCTTGGCACTCTCGTCTTTTAATCTAATGTCCAGTGACCGATTCCCTCTCTTGGCTCCTGTTATCTTAGACCTTAAGTCTGCAGGATAGGGGATCGGCAAACCCCCGTTGGCCAGAGTTTTAATCTTTACTAAAGAATGTCACGTTAGTCCTCACAGTGACCTTGTTTGATCGCTCTCAAACCATCTTTCCTTGTCTTCTCTACACCCACATGATGTGCGCAACCTTCGCTGAGCTGTGATTGATTAACAAGGAGACTGTTGACAGTAACGTTTGATTTGGCTGTAGCTGCAAAATGAACTATGAGAAAACTGTCTTTTCAACTGTCTTTTCTTAAAGCGCAAATGAAACACACCCGTAGTCAGTTAGATAGATCTCGCTGCTAAAGCCTCTTTGACCTGGTGTGACCGTGTTGCTTACGGTGGCTAATGTGAGCTACATTTAGCTAAATGTAGACATATATTGCTGCGTTACTAATGTTATTAACGAGTCAGTTCACTGACTTTAAAAATTGACTCAGAAAAGCTTTTAACACCTTCCTAGTAATAGCTTGTTAGTGTGATCTTATTAAGGAACATCTCGTGGACTTAACTGAGGTGTTAGGCGGTCACCTGATATCCAGTAAATAAGCAAATGGATGCTACTTCGCAAAAGACACCATCTTTTAAAAGATTAACAAATAGAAGTTTGCTCCCAGATCAATAACACTAATATATTAGTCCTCACAACTATAGCTACTTGTTACACCATTACAGCATATTCTGACCAAAGTATTTGTACTAGAGGCCGACTGATTAATCCGCGCCGATATGACGTGTCACAAACTCTCGTTATCGGTGGAACTGGGTTCAGATAGTGGCCCACCTGTCATATTATATCATCCATTCAAAATCCACTATCGGTCGACCTCTCTTTTGTACCAAGCAAAGTTAATTGCTATGTGCTGAATATATTCTCCAAAGATTTTTACATTTATTTTGATCTCCCCTCATAATCTTCCATCAACGCAAAAGCAAAAACATCTGAACCTGGTTTCCCTATAATTACTCTGATACAAAGACAATTGCACACACATCATCAGGGCAACAGAGAAAGCAAGAAAGAGAGCAAGAAAGAAAGGAAATTGAGAGGCACACAAAAGGAAAGTTAGAGGAAACCGGTGAGAGGAAGGTTTGTGGCATCCCAAGTCACGCTGACTCAGGCTAAACTCACCACAGGCCAGGGTTGCCTTTGGCTGTCTCACAGAAGAAATGGTTGAAAAGGTCTCTGGTGTTGAAGTTGCTCAGCATGATTGCAGAATGAGAATATGGAGCTCCTGGTCAGTCAACTCATGACTGCAGTAGGGAACCACTAATCCCCTGTCACATGACCTACAGCCCAATAATCCCCACAGGGTCTCACAGCACCTGGTCCAAATGGGCCAAAAGCCAAAGTGTGAAACCCTTCAGGTGAAGGATCGTGGGTAAGTCTAACCGCTCTGGACTAAGAGCTATGATATCTTCAAAGGTTCCCGGCAATCGTGAGGATGGAGGGGTTATATAAAAGGTAACTAGAGTCGTCTTCATCGGCAATTAATTAATCAATTACGTTCTACATTGATAGTTGAATGGTTCAGTCGAGAACACTTCCGAGAAAAGATGTTGCAATTTCCCAGAACCCAAAGTGATGACTTCAAATTGCTTGATTACTCCGACCAACAAGTTAACTACCACAAAAGACAAAGTAAACCAGCAAATAACTACATTTGAGAAGATAGACCCAATGAATTGTTGGCATCTTTGTAAAGTAAAATTTGTTGCCAATCAACTCATTATTGACTAATCCTTTAACCATTGTCTTTGTTGATTGTCTGATACATTCAAAAGCAGCGACAACAAAGCTACAGTACTGATTCAAGGCCTGTGAAATTGTGGTTGCAGTGTATGCGCGGTGTTTGATCTGTGTGTGTGTGTGTTTGCACATACAAAGCATAAATCTATATGTGTGTACGCACGCTTTATTACCTGTGTTTGAGGTGTGCCTCCAGGTCACATCGTGGCATGCTGAGGGAGCAGACGGGGGTCAAAGGGCAGGACACGGACAGCTTGTCCAGCAGCTTGTGCACCAGTATGCTGGATCTGCGGCACGCCTGCAGCTGCAGCCGCGTCCTGTCCAGCGGGCAGAAGTCCCTCTCCTGGAGGAAGCTACGCAGGCAGCGGGCGCAGAAGGTGTGTCCGCACGGTGTGTCCAGCGGCTGCACCAGCGGCTGCAGGCAGATGTGGCACACAAGGTCGTCGTCCACTTCCAGACGGTAGTTGAAAAGGTGGTTCTCCCAGCTGCGGTGGATCTGGCCACACTCGGGACACAGAGCCTCCAAGGCTGGCTCCCCCGGCCCGGCTGGACCCACCTCGCAGCCTGGGCTGCCCATCTCTGCTCCTTCGACACAACTCAGCTTTGGCACAAAGGACTCCAGTGGTGCTGCAGTGTTTGGGAAGGGGCACACGTACTCCTATCCCATAAGCTTCACAGGATGAAGAAGTTACAGAGAGGACAGATGCCCCCCAGTGGCTGATGGCTCATCACCCTGCAGGTCAGAGGACAACGAAAGAGGGTTAAACAGCTGTTACAGAAAAACAACAAGTGTCTGATTATGTGCTTGTGCATTTATTCATGTGGCAAATGCTTTGTGCACGTGGACCCACGTGTCTGCACGGGATCGAGAGTGGCACTGTGTGTGTGTGTGTGTGTGTGTGTGTGTGTGTGTGTGTGTGTGTGTCAGTGAGTGTGCTGAGATTATGTATTGCTGCTCCTGTCCACTAATCTGGCAGTATAATCTCTCTTTTGCTCTCGCCTGCTGCAATCTTCCAATTCCACAGAGAGGGAATTATCTGGGATTGAGGCAGAGAGAGGACACAGATCAGAGGAAGTGGGATTGGGAAAGCAACAGAGAGGAAAAGTAGTGCCAGCCAGGGGTTAAAAGGAGCAGAGGCAGAGCTAGGAAGAAGAAAAGGCAATAAGAAGAGGTGCAAGAGAGAGTAATGGGATGTAGCCATCTGAAAAAGGCACAAAACAAGAAAAGTAAAATGAGAGAGGATGTGTGAGGCTCTGAAAGGCAGCCGAGTCCATGAAAGGGATGAAAACAAAGAAGAGAAGAAAAATAGTATTCACTCTTTACACATTCCCCACAGCAAACTTATTTTTGGTTCAGGCCATGTACAGTAGATGCACTCAGTCTTTTTACTGCAACAGAAAGAGAACATGCCTAAAGCAGAGTCTTGAAATACAGCACTCCGCGAGGAGAGAGCGTCCCCAGAGCTGATGCACTGTGTGCACTGATCACTTCCACAGGGTTTCACATCCAAAGCCATTCAGACCTTCAGACGCTCTATTAGCCGAGCCCCTGTGGGCCTGATGCAATCAGTGGACAGCAGAGGGCGTGCCTCGGCTCACAGCGGGCCGGCCGAGCCTCAGTGACTACCTGCCTCTGTTCCAGCGGGGGTCTGCTCTTGTCTCCATGACGACCTGGAGCCTGTTCTGTTCAGTGGGGCTTGACATTCAGAGTGTAGCCGTAGAGGGATGCAGAGGAGCCACACAACAGATGCATTTCTCTCTGCAGGATGCTCTGCTCCTCCCTGGTACAGCCTGAAAGCTTGTCAGACGGCGGAGACGATGATGAGAGCCCCTTTGGTTAGTTTTTTTTCCAACGCTTCTCCCGTCTCGTCTCCGTGGCTACCCATTTCTGTGACAACCTGCCTCTCCTGTCTCCTTGGCTACCGGACCGGTAGTTACTTATTTCAGCATCCTTTAAGTACGTGCTCCTGTCTGTGTGTGACTGGCTGCTTCTGTCTCTATCCCGCAGCTGGACATGAATTAATCATGAGGACACAAGGCTTCTCTGTTCCTATAACAAAGCTGTGACATCACCACATCACACACACACACACACACACACACACACACACACACACACACACACACACACACACACACACACACACACACACACTTGTAGACACGCAAGTATAAGTCTACAAAAGCGAAAGAAAACACACACACACACGCACACGCATGCACAAGAGCTTTTTAGGTGCCAGATCCTGCGAATGGTCTTTATCAATAAGTAAAGTCTTCAGGTTTTCACTGTGGCAGCAGTTTAGAGCCCCATCCATGAAAAGCACTTAAATCTATTTTAAACATAGCTGGACTCTGTAGCAACAGATTCTTTTACACAAGTCAGAGGAAGACTAGCAAATGCTTATCTCTCTTTTAGACTTACTGTGTGCGTGAGAGTCCAAGGCCATGCTGTTATTGTCTTTGCACTACTGCTGTCTATATTAATAAATAACAGTCTTGGCCCTGCACCTGTCTCTGCTCATTTTTCAGAGATGACAATCTAATCTTACAACACAGGACAAGCTATGAACAACCTCGTCTGCAGGAATGACATTTTCAGATAAGATGAGATGATGTTTTAGGCCACAGATTTAAAATCTCAGGTCCTGTCGGCTTAGCCTACATTCATGTAAACCCCCATCTCGTCGTCTCTTATCTTAAAACAAAATCTAATGGCTGGTAGCCACTTTCAAGAACAGGCCTTAATGTCTGTTGCAATATGCAGTTTTTTTCACAACAGTTAAGCATGCAATGCTAACAACAAAAACTGACACTGATATTATTGATAATTCCCATTATTTATCTCCTTGTCATTGTCCTGATATACCTTGGCAACGCACCAATGAAGTGTCATGATCCATTAGCTACCCGTCGGCGTTGAACACATTTGATTAGATGAGTGCATTTTTGTAATCATTGTTCCCATCTGTCTGTCTCCATCCCAGCCTCCACAAGCGGAGAAGCTAGGACAGATGAGGCGACAATGGCAATATCAATGCAAAGCAAGCCACACACTGACACCGTTCATGCAGCCCCTAAATATGAGCAGATGTAATATTACCTGCTCCGGCTGCTCCTCCGCGCCGTGCACTCCGGCCCCAAAAAGGGGAACGAATATTAGCTTCGGGACCTCAATCACGCATTCACCGCAACGGCCCGTTCCGCAAACCCGCACGAAAACGCCCCCGTGCCTTTGGCGGCGCTGGCCCCGCCCACTGCTGTCCGTCACCGCGGCTGGGCGGGGCCTGAAGCTGCCACTCCAGAGCAGAATCAGAGGTGGCTTCGTAACGGCCTGCTCAAAACAAATCTCTAAAATGTGATTTCTTGACCCTCACTCGCCTCTTTTACATTACAGTGATGTATATTAGGACTATTAATGGATGCAAACATGTATAATCTTCTTTGTAATTATAATGATCTATAATGATCTTTTTTGATCAATTTAATATTGAAGATTATGGGTTTTCTCTAATGGTCATGCAGTTTCAAGATTAGCGGTTGAATTGTGCAGCCATAAACCGTCAAAACTGTTTTTTGTGATACATTTAAGGTTTGAGTATGTCAGTAAAATCACATTCTTAGTGAAGGACTTCTTATATAATTGTAATGGCATATTTAATACAACTTCTAGTAATGTTTTGTAGTACAATAATAAAGCATTAATTTAATATTAATACAAATCTCTCTGGCAGGTGAGTCATTAGGCTCCTTCGAGATGAGCCAGTTCTGCGCACTGAAAAAAGTACTTCCTGATAGTTCCGAACTTTTGTTTACTTGTAGTTTACAGACCACGTTTGGATTTATTATATGTGTTTATAAATATATATTTATGTAAAAATGAGTGTGTAGCTGCATCCTTTGGTCTTTTGATGTCTGCCTGTGAAATACATTACTAGTAGTTTTGATGTGTGTTGTATAAATACGATTTTGTAATAACAACCACACAATAAATGTTTTTAGATCAAACATGAGACTAATAGTCAACAATCCAGCTTAAGTATTCCAACTACACATAAAATACGAATTTTCTACAACACGTGGTGTTTGCTGTCAGATCATACATACCTTTTCTTACTAAGAAACAGGACTTTTATTTGTGAGAAGTTATACTAGGGTAACTTATTTAAACTGCGTAAATAAACACAACTTAAATATCCAAGTGGAATTTTAAGGGTTTAAACTATTTTTGATCCAATAATTTAGGTATTTTGTAACAAAAAAAAACTTGAGTGACTGTTGGAAACTATCAGGCATCTTTAAGGACAGCTTAAATAACAGGGTCCTTGGTTGAAGGACCTCGCGGAGAAGTAAACAGAACGATGAGTGCTAGCGTCAATTAACATTTAATCATCGATTTCAGTCGATTTTACGTCTTACCAACGTGCAGTTAATTGCGCCGCGATGGCAGAAGACAATGAACTGGAGAAGTATGTCACTACTTTGCTGTTTATCCTCAGTCAACGTGTAACAGCTGCTAACACTTTTCTCCCCAAACCGTAACACCTCCTCCATCAGAGGGGCGGGATATTTCTGGTTGACAGCTGTTGTATTTACTGTGTTGTAAGACGAGTGTGTTGTCACTGTAAGGAAACCCTTCCACTAACACAGTCACCATTAATTGTCTCCGCTGGGCGGTTAAAGGTCGGCTAAATGAGTGAGTCTCCTCTGCTGATACTCCGCTGATTCAGCAACTCTGGTCAAAGTAGGACACTTCCGCTGTCCCTCATTCATTCACTAATGAATCACTGTCTCCTCTGCACCCTGCATCAGTCTGTTTCCTCTCACTTAATTAAATTATTCTCCCCTTGGCTCCCCCTTGAGGTTTCGTGCTATCTTTGTCCTCAACTTCTCCCAATTTCCTCTCCTTGACATGACCCATGTGTATGTATGTCTTTATTTATCTATGTAGGCGTGCAGTGGAGGAGCTCCTAAAAGAGACGGACAGGGCTCGAGTGAGAGCAGAGACCATGGGCCCTGCAGGATGGTGAGCAATGTGTTTGGCATGGCATCTGTCATCTGAGGACACTTGACTGCTACTTATCTGCTTCACTACATACACTGGGGCAGTTTTTGTTCCTTGAGCATATTTGTGGTGTTTTACGATTTAGTCTGTGGTCACTTTGTCTTGTTTTCTTGCTATTTTCGCAGCTATATGTTTGTTTATGTCCTCAGATAAGTATTTTACACTGTAGCTGCTTTACCCAGGGTACACGTACGTGTTTATAATACTATAATCAGAATCAGCTTTATTTGACTCCGGTTACACATTGCTCTTACATACAAAATATACAATAAACAAGATAAATATAAAAAAGACATTAAAGACAACAGTAGTCAAAAGTAGTGCAGATGGAGGAGTCTGATTAATTGTTCATCAGAGTGACGGCCAGTGGAAAGAAGCTGATGGAATGATACATACTCACAATAAGACTCAACAATACTGACAAACACTGAGACAAACCTACAGAATAACTGTAATAACAATAAACCTAATGCTCCATGTAATATGACATATGTTTGAGGAAAATGGCATATCTATTGACCATATTATTTCAGATCAGAGAAATGGACATTATTATATTTTTTTTAATGGATATTATTATATATTATTATATTTAGTTTACTAATGTTTAGTCTAAATGGTGTTTTGTGTAGTTATAGCCCACCCACCAAAATGTCATAATGTGTTATTTAAAAAGTAAAACCAAATTGAATGGATTGTTATTAGTTGGTTTATTCAGGGCGTTTACCTGAGATCAATATCTTGTTTACCAAAAACGCCTGATAACCAATTACATACATACACAGTAAATTTTACTCAAATTGAAAAAATAATGACTTAACAATATAACATTTGGTCCCAGTCTAAATGGAGTAAATTTTACTCTTGCCTCAGAGTTAATAATTCAGAGTAATTTTGACTCTATTCAGTGTTTATATTTAACTCTACATGATGATAATTTACTAGAATTCTACAAAGAATTTGATTCAATTCTAGAATGCTATATATAATCCGATTATATATAGAATTCTATATAGAATTCAATATAGAATTGGATTCAACTCCCTTCAGCTCTCTTCCATCCCATAAACCGTCAGCTCATTCCAGCGTAGCGAGAGGTTTCATGGCGGAGGAAACGGAACTTAACCTCTTGAAAACGATTGGAACCGTGGTGGGCGTGGTCACGCTGTTTTACTCCAATAGATTAAATTCTGAATATTTGCTCCTAGTCTAACGGCTAGTAATTACACTCCCAAATGATGAAATATTACTACTTAAGAGGAAAATAATAGTAACTCCGGAAAAATTACTCCCCCGTTTTTCCTGTGTAACATCAACGCAAGACAATTCAGTCACACAAATCAATCATTATCACACACACAAGGTTCCCCAGAGGATTGAGTGTTTCTAACTTTAGTTTGTGTTAGAGTTCATTCAATGTATAGTACTGGAAACCAGTCTCATTCCTGTGAAGAGATGGCATGAGCAAGGTCATAGCCAGGATTCATCAGAATCATCAATGTAACTCCCTCCAGGTTGCTAAACCCTCAAAATTCCCAGAGAGAAATCATGAGAACATGAACTCAATGTCCCCAGTGGTAGCTACAGCCCAACTTGTGAAGAACCATTACATGTTTTGTGAGCTGGTTTCATGGTTATTGGGTTTGAACTCCACTAAGGATGTCAAATATATTAATCAGCTTGGCCTTTTTAAATGAAAAGACATAACGCCTTCTAGAAGCCCGAGATTATCATCCAAAGGTCTCAGAGACAAGTGTCCAAGCTTAAAAGTGTCTGTTCACTCTGCTGTCAGGTTGAAGTGTCCCCTGCGCAGCACCAACAAGCGCTTCCTCCTCAACACCCTGCGCTCCACTGGCCTGCAGCCACGCACCGCTGAGTCCAGAGACAGGCACTCTGCCACGAGAGGGCGCCTGAGAAGCGACTCTCCGGACAGAAGCCGCAACCGCAGCAGAACACCTCCCAGAGATCACAGAAGTAGAGGACGCCACGCAGACCATAAACACCAACACAGGGACAGCTGCAATAACAAAGATAAGAAGTCGGAGAGAGACAAAGAGAGGAGCTACAGACACAAAGACAACAGAGACGGGAGACATGGAAGGGATGGCCAGAACAGAAGCAAAGAGAGACTTCATGAATAAAGACTTCTGTCGAGGGGAGAACACTGATTTTACAGAGGCCACTCCCTGTTCAGGCTGCATAGAGGTGGACACTCCTGCCACTGCTCACTGACCAGCGGACGCACCTCACAGAACTGCTGGCAGACTGCGAGAACTGTCCTGTGCACCGGTCTGAGAAGACGTTTATTCAAGTTTTTATTCCTGATGATAGATCATGTTTATGCAGGGTAGTTCATGATGTTTATTTGATTCAACTTAAATTGCTCATAAAGCCGTAGTCAAGGTTTTTTTTTCTTTCAGATTTTTCACTTAAATTGGACAACTTTTTAAAGCCAACGTTGTTGTTCCCCTCCACATGACTCATGGCCTGGTGTAATTATCTTGTACCTACAGTGAAGGAGGTTTGATTTCAATTATATGGTCATTATCAATCTTCTGTCATTATTCACCCATCATAATGTTTACATAAGCCATGCGGCTGTCGCCACTGGGTAAGCACATTTTATCGCGTGTCCAACTTTTTGGACATGTATATAGGTCTACCGGCTATCGGAAACACATTTGTTTGTCAAAGGAGAGAAGAAAAAAAATGTTTTTATTGACACTCCTACGTGTGTCCTTGTGTACAACTGGTCAGGGATTATTAGCAGTAAGGCTATAATAACAATAATTTACTGTGATAATCCACTGATTAATCTCGGATGCATATTTCCATATGTTTTAGTGGCGTCACCAAGGTTTCAGGCCAACAGATGGAAATGTGCTCAAGCGTTGAATGGGTTGCTTTTTATATCTTTTTCATCCATTTGGCCTGTCTCCATGTGTTTAAAGATGCACTCTTTTATTTTTCCACACCCCGAGCGTTTTATGGATTTGGCAACGGTCATTCTCTGTGGTCATGATTACCAGATAGATCTATTATATACTAAATTCAAAATGCATTACTACTCGCTTAAGCATTATGCCAAATTTAGTATCGGGAAATGCATTTAACACCCCTCATGCTTCATAAATCCTGTTGTCCATTTCCACTGCAGTGGAGCATAGCTTGGGTTAACTGTTTCCTTCCTCTTTGGAAGAACGATCAAATATAAACACCATTAAGCCATAGTGCAGGGGGTGATTTCTATAGAATTGGTTTACTTGAACTTTATTGCATCGCTGAGTGCCCCATTAAGATACTGTGGAAAGTGCCATAATTGCTTTTGAAGAACTCTGAGCAAATAGACTATATTGATACACTCTATCACCCTGAAAGTCGTCATGTAGGCCTACAATTTACATGGAAAATAGCTAAATCACTCTGATCATGTGGCAAAAGGCTCAAAAACGTTGCATAAACGTGCAAGGGGATCGCGTAGCTCTTTGGAGACGCGCTTCACGCGCACGCAGGTTAATTGAGTTCTGTTGCTCACTCCAGCCTTAATTGGTCAACCACGAGAGCTGTTGTCTAATGGGCCGAGCACACACCTGCTGGATGCTAATGGCCAGCAAACACGGCGAGAGTGCAGCGGCTCCGTGTGCGGGGACCGCTGAGGCCGTGTTAAATGATGCATTTACAGAAGTGTAATGGGTACATTTTAAAAGTCAGAAAAGTGTAGACATGAAGAAAAAAAAGGTTGTGGAAACAGACTATGGTGATTGAGCTTTTCATCCGAGTTTCCAAGACAACTGTCTCTCCATGCAGGTCTCTTATCTCGCAGGTCAACCAATGTTTGCGCCCATACATATCGATTCATCCGCCGAGTGCAGCCCAGAGATATATCCATATAAATGTGTCGATGACATATTGTGTGAGGACAATTCTAAACTATTCAGAAACAAGTTTCCGCTGTGCGCGCAAGAGCGTCAGCATTTTTTTATGGAGACAGGGTCTCAGAGATCCACCTGCTTCACCGCCTGTTGCTGCTGCGGGGGCAAACACAGGTGGGCGCCAGGTAAACGTTGCGGTATTTACAGAGTAGCATTGATTTACGCACTATACCCAACAGTCCCACAAGCTGCAGAATATCCTGGAAACTGCTGGCTGTAGGTCTGCAAACTGGGAAACCAATGGCTTTGGTGCTGTAGAGTCACATGGTGGCAGAGTGACACACCTGTGTGGAGCCGTGGGGGCCTCGCAGTTGCGCCAGAGTCAGGTAGAGCAGTAAGGTCCACGCCGAGGAAGGGCGCATGCAGGTACGGTACATGTGCGGGTCCTCGGAAGCCATGAATCGGGAAGATCATTATTATCCTTCTCAGGTGTTTAAAGACTCCTGTGCCTACCAGAGATCACAGGGGGACGACTACAGCCACAGCCCGCCGCCCTGCCTCTACATGAGCAGGCAGGTGCACTCCGTCTACACACCGCCGTCCATGGGATCCTTGGAGCAGGCCAGCCTTCCCGACATTGCCCCATCGTATAGTCTACCCATGCGGGAGGATGCGGGTGTGCCTCCGCTCCACCATCCCCAGGGGCTCCAGCAGCGGCCTCTCCCGCCGGCTGCAGGCTATGGAGACGCGGGCGAACAGGGCAGATATCACCTCCCTTTCCCTTGGATGAAAACCACAAAATCTCACTCACACACCTGGAAGGGCCAGTGGTCAGGTAACTATTCCAACCCGCTACACATCAACACATGTCATGTTTATTATTACAAAGAGAATCACTGAATGGGGAGCTGATTCTGATTGATTGGTGTAGATATCTATCACCTCTCAGTTTATTTCAACTTGCATGTAGCTACAGCTTTGTTTACAACATTATTATGTAGTCATAGCACTAACGAGTGAGTTTCCTCTGACTCTTTCTGAGACATGTAGTGACATCATGTTCCCAACAATATGATCTTGGGTGTTTCAGTTTACCTTGTCAGTCAATTTGTAAAAGGCCCGGAAGGTCAGCGCTTGCTTTTATCAGGTCTTATCGTCACAAAAATGTGGGGTTTGTCTTTACAAAACATATTCACACTTCACCCTATCTTAAGCCATCAATACGTTGAAGCCTACACTATAGAGTATAATAGGTCGGTAAAACACCCACATCTATACAGTTGGTATTGATTGATGTGTGCGTGCTAACATGAACAAAAGTACATTTTATATTTGAGTGTTTATTAGATAGTTTTGTCTGTCATTGGGAGGCATTTTGATTAGAACAGTAGCTTTAATTATAGGCTTAACACATTTAAGTTAGTTTTTTAATGAGCGTGGAAAATGTGAACGTAGTAGACCACTATAGTTTATTCAGTTAAAATATATCAATGAAGTTCTCACTCTTTTTTATCATATCAGAGAAAGGTTTCAGACCATTTTTTTCTGTGTCACTGATTTGATGTAAAAGATTTGTATCATTAAACACATTATACACCGTGTATAAGTCATCTCCGGCGTATACTTTGGTTTAGTTTTTGAGATTGTTAATTATAGTGTACCGAAGAAATGTAAATGACTCTATATGTACATTTTTAATAGCATAATTCTATAGTACATTTAAGTTTTTTAACGGACAGACGGGTTTCATTTGAAAGAAATCCCAAAACTGCACGTTTTAAAAAAATATTATTTTATAGTGCAGGCTATGATAATGGACGCCAAGCGTCATCGCTGCCTTGATTAATACGCATTTATGTCGTTAATAGCCTGTATTAAATTATTAAATACGTGTTCAATTAAGATTACCTATCCTAAAATATACGTAATTGTATCATACTGCTCGTAAATAGTTTGAATTTAACTTTACATTTTAATCAACACAAAAAAAACTTTCTGGAGGAGAACTATATTCTTCATTGACTGTACAATCTGACTGAGTGATTCCCTTTTTGATTTTTGTACAAAATAAATTAAGTGCACCATTAAAGCAACGGATGTTAAAGACTAACTCCAAACTCATTACTAACTCATTTTTTAATGCTGTTTCTAAATAAAAAATGTCTTGATTTTGCATGTGGTGAAATTTAGAGGCCATCGGTATGATTATTCCTGAACTGAATATATTCACTAATCATCAGGTTAAGGACCCTGAGGATGAGATCAGGAGGTTTTGGAAAATGAAAAGTAAAGTGGTGGCTTCGTAGTCTGTAAAAAGTTACTTGGCACTCTGATACTGCAGCAATTCAGCCATGAAAAAAATGTGCCTCAAAATCTCAGTGACATCAAGAGGATCTCAGATCTCGCAAACAAATCTATCAATATTTATAATCTCTGATCACTTGGTATATATTATAACCTGTAGACCTGAACCAAAATCATATTCTCCTGAATAAAATGCTACTAATTCCTGAAAAAACTGTTTTAGTCTGTCCGCTTATCACCTGTTGCTTCCAAACTTTAGCTCGGACTAAAGAAAAGGCTTATTTTGGGGTAAATCTCAAGTAATTGTAAAATTCCATGTGACATTACAAGAGAGTAAATGTTTATTTTACTATCAAAAGACAAATATGCACTGTGATTTCTGCAGGTGCCGGAGAGGTCGAAATCTAACCCATGCACTTATAATATGCAGTAAAACATAATATTCTCCCTTTCATTCACTATTTGTATTTACAATGACATTCCTTGAGATTTAGTAAAATTGACCTTCATATGCCTTTTAATAAATGTTCCAAAGTTTAATTTGTAGAGTCAGATGCCTGAGAGGACTACTCTGCATTGGTCTTTTTATGCTTTAAGTTGTAAATATGTTATTTTGTATGAAGGGTTTGCAAAAAAAAGTCATGTTTTTCAGGAGAACAAAACGCTGCATGGTTCAACCAGACTGGCTTTTGAAAAGTCAGAAAGAGACCAAGCCTGAGCAACAGTTAAGAGTAAGGAATCACAAGTCCTTGGTTAAATAAACTAAAAGCTATAGCATCAAAGTGTGTGCAGTTTTAAAGAGGAACAGGTTTCTGTTTCAGTGGCAAATAGAATAAAGAAACGCTATTCTTAAAACTTAAAAATAGGAAGAATTAGTTAAGAGTTAGCACTTCTGTAATTGGATCAGGGAACATCTAATTGACATATCACAGTTTAAACCCATTCAATCTAACCCTGAGTAAATCCCTGTCTGTTCCCAGGACCATACGTGATGGCGGAATCCGAGGAAAACAAACGCACGAGGACAGCTTACACGCGCGCCCAGCTGCTGGAGCTGGAGAAGGAGTTCCTGTTCAACCGCTACATCTCGAGGCCGCGCCGCGTGGAGCTGGCGCTGACCCTGAGCCTCACCGAGCGCCACATCAAGATCTGGTTCCAGAACCGGCGTATGAAGTGGAAGAAGGAGGAAGACCGAAGGAAGGTGAGGGGGTCCGACCCGGAGCAGGACTCATCCATCACCTCTGGAGACCAGGGGGAGGCCGCGGGAGGGGTCACCTCCACGAACGGACCTCCCACCACTTCACCTCCCGCTTCCCCGCTGCACGGCCAATCCCTGTCCGCACCTGGGACCAGAGATCCCGCACCAGAGAGCCCGCAGCAGGTCCAGACTCTCGACGCAGTGATTTATTTTGGGAAAACCAAATAGAAAGAGACATCCGCAATTTAAGGAAGTCCCATTTGATTGTAATCCTATAAGATTCACGATTAGGGCAAGGAAGGAGAATACAACATATAAGCCTAGTCTCTCCTATAGTTATTTACATAAAGTGCTAATTTCCCAAGGACCCCCATGAACCTTCCAAAGGACCACCTTTGCCTTCTTATTGGATACCACTGTGTCTGGACTGAAGGGACATATCTTCATCCCACTTCATCGTGCATGCTTCGAGTTTTTTGGGCACCAGAGGCTGAGACAACCTTATCATGCAAGGACCAACTACTTATCCCCCTTTTAGAAGCGACATGGATTCAGTTGCACAAACTGAAACATGGTCTGATCATGTTTTACTGTGAGTGTATTTTTCACCTCAGACATGTGACAATCAAGTTTATGGATGTATATATGCGTACTGAGACAGTATTGGCTATATTACCAATGTCCATTTGTACATAGTATATGTCGTGTAAATTGTTGAATTAGAATCAATTGTACACATATTTTATTGTTTGAAAAATCCACTGTACAATAATATGACGCATGAATAAGACATGTTTGGAATAAAGCAAATATCACACAGCCTATAGCCTGGAACAATGCCAGTCTTTACATCCTGGTGGTTAATCTGGAACAGGATGAATCCAAACATAAAGACCAGTATTTCATGTGTATAACTAGTTTGGAGCGTCAGTGAGCACGAGAGCTTCAAGACGCAGGTGACATATCTTCTTCACCTCCTCGATTCCGCGCGCCCGCTCCACCGCGCGCTCGTTCCGACAGCGCTCGGTCAGCTGCCGTAAAATGTTCGCCTTGTCGTTCATCCGGGCGCAGATGACAAACGGGAACCCGAAACGCTCCTTGTACTCCTCGTTGAGACGGGCCATGCGCGAGGCGTCTGCAGAGTTCAACGCATCCATCCCGGCTCCCGTCTGCTCCTCGCGGGACTCCCGGGTCAGGGTGCCGCTCTGGAGGTCCCTGCCCGCGAGGTCAGGGTGGCACCTGAGGATCCCCTCTTTACCTGGGCACAAACGAATATAATGACGTAATGACGTCTCATCAGTGGCTATGCCCGGGAAGTAAATGCACGTTTCAGGGCCAAACTGCAAATCACAAAAACAAAACGTAACTAATTGTTATTTCTCACCTGATTCTGGGAGAGCATCGATGAAGTCACTGACTGCAGCCTCCAACGCAGTTAGGTTCTCAAAGGGACGGCCCGACCAAACAGCAGCTGTTATAATGGGACATTTCTCCACCACATTGCCCAAAACATTCACAAAATCCTCGTAGGTAAGAGCATTCACTGTGGCGATGTCCATGTTCATGTGCACGGGGACTCGCTTCAGTAGTTGACCTTCGGACAAGACAACAAGGGTTAATGGACGACTGGACACACAGGCCAAGCCCCCTATGCCGGTGGGTAATGTGTTGATGTCACAAGTGCCAATAATTTCTTTTCTGGAATTTTTATTTTCTTCCTCGTTTTATGTTTCTTATCTATGAAAAGTTAAATAAGGCTCGGGTTTCAAAGAAGGAAATGATGTCAAGAAACAGGTATGGCTGACTGTTGCCTAAGCCAAAAACACTGAACTGCAAATTCAGGCTGCTGACCTGCCAACTTAATTTGACAGAGGACACACATGTGTCCATACTGCTACAGAAGTGACCTATTACCGTGTGGAATTATTCACAAATGTTCTCAACGTTTTCAACAGCAGCCTTCCAGGTAAACAACGCGTTTAAGTGCACTTCCTGTATTTCCCTTAACGCCTCATGACAACGAATACGCCCATATTTTTTTTCCCTTTCTAATCTTTTACATTGTTAGCATAGTATCAAGAGAAAACATCAGAATTACTCACATACAGGTGGAGCATTGCGAAAACAAAAAGCAGTGCCAAAGACAAAAAGGCTCCAGAGATAAAACATAACCAACGTAAAATAAATCAATTACCTAGAAATAAACACTCGAGTGTATGATCATTTATTGACTTTAAGCTACAATCACTATGTTGATAGCTTTCCTGTTTTGAGGAATACATCACATTGTTCCATTTTATTCATGAATAAAAAAATGAAGCCTTTTTTAATTAACATTTGTGAATTAGAAAATTTTTATAAAAAAGTTAAATGCAGAAACTTTGTTGTCGCTGCAATCATGCTTATTATGTTTTATTTATTTCTATAATACAATGCAAAATTGGTGAAAACATTAACATCTTTCTACGGCTCATATGCAAATTTACAAGATCAAAACATATATTTACATCTTGGTCGCAATTTCCAGCATATGGATCAACTCAAATGACCTGTTTTACCTTATTTGTTGGGAGAAACCTTTGTGGCAAGGATTACACTTTCTTCCAGTCTATATCTGAAGAAATATAAACCATACAACAACAAATACCTTATTCTGAAAGTAAAACTAACTAACTGAGATTGAGTTGGGTCAGTGGTCAACATTCCTAAATAACACTATGGGATATCGTCCAAAGATAAACATTATTTG
Source organism: Taurulus bubalis (assembly GCF_910589615.1). NCBI lineage: Eukaryota > Metazoa > Chordata > Actinopteri > Perciformes > Cottidae > Taurulus > Taurulus bubalis. The sequence continues at coordinate 9,995,594 of NC_136606.1, forward strand.
GGGGTTATTGGTATATTGAACATGCATTTGCCCTTCTTTAGTAAATGATGACTCACTATACAATGTCAACAATTTATCATAACATAAGGACATGTTGTTTGTCAAATATTAAAGTTGTTCCAAATATAACATCTCTGCAGAGAAAAATTGTAAATTAGCGCCCAATACCATTTATGTCGAAAGCTTGGTATACAGAGAAAGCCTGACTTCTTCTTGCCCCTCAAGGCAGTGAAACTACACCCTCTACTGTCCAAAGGAACACCTACAGTAGGACTTTTATTTGCAGGGGCAATTAAGTACATTTAACTTATCTATACCTTCAAGGTACTTGTATGTACTTGCTTCTCCACAACCAGGCTTTTATTGTACTTGTCCCTCCTCTAAACATGTAGGACTTTAGGTACTTCTCAAACTACCATTTCTCATACACTTTCTGTCCATCTCCAAATTTTGTGATTTTGATTATTTTCTTTCCAATGATAGGGTAAAGTTTTCCTTTATAATAACCCAATTCACTTTCTTTATATGCTAAATTAAAAAAAAAACTCTGATAGCTGAAAACAAGAATGTTTCTGAACTAGTGAAAAGTGGCCTTTTTAGAGATACAGATAGAGATATGCTATGGAATTATCTTATAGAACATGATGGAATAGTTACTCCTCTTAGACTTTTGGACATTATTAAAAGGAAACAATCTAAGAAAAGAAAATTATTTTTGGGATTGAACAGATCAGACATATATATGCAGGTGACTTACAATGGGATCACCATTTTTTCTTAATCTGTAAAGTACATTTTACTGCTGGTATAATGCTTAAACAAACACAAACTAATAAAGATGATAAAGAAATCCACTAAAATATTTAAAAAATAAAGCTTGTTTTAAAAAAGATATATAAATGTGAAAAAAATTGGGTTTGATCTGTAAGTAATAGCTGCTGGTATAATATAAGAGACCATAACAAAAACAATTGCCATAACATTTCACTGCATAACAATACATATGATATATGATGTGTATATGATAAAATCTAAAACCAAAAGTTGACGCAGTATATAGGCCAAATGTATACAAATGTTACAACTCCATATCTTACCTGTCTATAGTCCTGAGAATATTTAGCATCCTTTTATACAAACATGTTTTTAATTTCAGCTGCTCAATAAGAATATATTTATAATAAAGTTAAAATATTGTTGCAATACTCTGATATAATGTAAAGCACGTGCATTTCACTGTCACTCTTGAGATTAATATAAAAAAGCGTATATAAAAACGTATAAATTGAACATTTGCTGATCACTCTATATCAGCTGGCTTCACAAGCTTCTCGTCGGCTGCCACAGCGTCTGTGTCGGACACTTCTGCTTTGCTTTCCTCAGTCGCATGGGTTCGACAGTAATCATTGGCTGACGGAATCTGGTTCTCGTTCTGCTTTGTCAAGGCAGAAATGTCCAAAATGTCTGCTGCATTCTGGTAGTCGCTGGATGTCTGGTCGGGCATGTTATGGTAGAGCTGAAAGAGGAAGGATATAATGCTGCTTTTAGATCAGAGACAATATGAACATGTCTTATCCAGCTGTGTGAACAGGATAAACATTCAAATAGACTTTTTCTTCCCACAATGTGTGACCTTGCTCTAGGCCTACCTGCTCCTCTCTGTCTGTCAGCTGATCACACATAAAGGACACCAGTTTGGAGAAGGATGGCCGGTTGCTGGGATCCAGAGCCCAACACTTACACATCATCCCGTACCTGGAGAAGGAAGCCATGGAGATGAAATATTTCCCAAGATTCACAGTCATCCATAATTACTACAAGTCAAAGGTTGCTGCACTGCTGTATTTGTTCTGAAGACAGTTGTGGAAGAAGTACTCAGATCATTTTCTTCAGTGAAAGTACAAATACAACAATGTACAAATACTCCATTACAAGTAACATTCTGCATTCAGAATCCTACTTGTAGTAAAAGTACAGACGCATTATCAGTTAAATTTACTTACAGCTTCAAAAATACCGTGATTTCATCGTGTTACAAATATGATGTTATTGGATAATACTTATGTATTCATTTGTTAGAAAAATCAGTTGAATTGTTGCAAGTGGAGCCAGTTTAACTTTTTATATACAGTTAATTCACTAACAGTAGAAACACCCCAATCTTATCCAGGTCTGGCTTCAACTAGTAAAACATTTTTTAAACTTAAAACAACTCTGTTAGTGTAGTTTGATTAACTTCAGTTCTTTACTGTAGTGACGTAAAAAGAGCAATATTTTGTTCTGAATTATGGTGAAGTAGAAACATAATGTAGCAGACAATAGTAACAGAAATATTAAAGTACGAGTGCCTCAAAATTGTACTGAAGTATAGCACTTTAAAGTTACTTTTTCAACACTAATTGAAGATTTTGCCACTCATTTAAAAAACTATATCAGCATGCATATTTATTATGCTGTCTCATACAGTTTTCACTGCTTCACTTCATTGTGATTATGACTTTATCATGACACATTGTACATGTGTGATTCTGTTAAATCTATAAACATAACGGCTGCATACAGACAGACGTCACCTACACAGACTCGTTGGCGTAGTACGGACAATCCATCTTAAATCCTCTTTCAATCATTGAATAGAACGTGTGATCCACCTTCATGCCCGGGTACGGAGTAACACCTGAGAGTTACACAGACACAGTTGGCATTAATCATTGTATAGGAATTTGAAGATATGCAGGTCTTTTAAATGCACTGAGAGCGATTGCAAAGTCTACCAAGTGAGAAGATTTCCCAGAGCAGAATGCCATAAGCCCAGACGTCGCTCTTCATGGTGTAGATCCCCTGAAAGGTGCTCTCGGGTGCCATCCACTTCACTGGCAAACGCACCTAAAAATCCATGTGACCCACATAATGTGTAAGACGTGATCAGAAATATAGATTAGTAACCATTGAAAGCTATAATATGAAAGTATCATACGTTTCCTCTCACGACGTAGTTGGAGTCGTTGTCGATGTCTCTGGCCAGTCCGAAGTCACCAATTTTCACCCGCCTGCCATTCGTCACCAAAACATTTCGGGCTGCCAGGTCTCGGTGGATACACTGCAGACAGACAGGACCCGTCATCAGGGAGCTACTTCAATCACCACAACCCACAAAGACCAAGCCTGCGACTGTAGTTGGACTAAACATTTTGGTTATTTTTTTGAAATATCAATTTACTGGACTCGGCATGCAGCCTGAAATTTGGAAGCTGACAACAATTTTACAGATACGTTTTATTATGTCCATAAAAATCTGGCTAAAACCTTTCAGCAGATTAGTGCTGCAATTTACAATAGTATTAGATTATCAATTTATCTGCAGATTCTTTTCTAGATTAACTGATGGATTGTTTGGTTTATAAAATGTATTCAAATAGCGTGTTTTGTCTGATTCATAATTATTATAGATTTACTATCCATACAAGATGTAAAAGAGAGAGAAAAGCTAAAACTATAGGGACTGTTTGTAAATTTGCTTAAAAGTGACCTAATAATTAATCAGTCATCAACATATTTCCCTCTGTTAAGAGTGTGGCCTGAGAGACGTAAATGTAGAGCGTTTCCACAGTGTGGACCAGTTCTTACATTCTTGGAGGAGAGGAACTCCATGCCTTTGGCCACTTGGAAGGCAAAGCTGAGCAGGTCATCAAAGGTCAAGGTTTGCAGGTCCTCTGTCTCCAAATCTGTCTGATCATCAGAGTCTTCATGGATCATTGGGTCTGCAGATGAACTAGGATCAGTTAGGATCAACCCCACTCAGAGAGATCTGTTACTCTCTGCTTGGGCAACTGAAGATGTTATTAATATATCAGTGTATTTGTTTGACAACATGCATGTTCTGATTTCAAGTATGTGTTCACCTTCGAAGCAATCCATGTCACCAGAGTTGACGGTAAGGAGAGCGATGTCCTCCTGCCCTCTGGTGGTAGAGCCGTACATGGGCACATAATTGTCCACTGCTTTGTCTCGCTCGCTGAGAAAACACAAACGCGACGTTATCGTCAATGTACAGTTAAACTTTCAACAGAGTCATTTTACAAATAAGCCAGCACTTATTTAGAATCTGGTCTTTATGTTTGAGCTCCTTATTGCTAAACATTCCCACCCAGAGCGTTCCCTCAGCTGCAGGTTGTGGTAAAGGCTGCTGAAGCGGTCCTTGTTGAACGCGTCGGTCACAGACTTGTGGTAGCGCTCTCTGTTTGTCTTTAGGTAGTTCAGTAGATCTCCATAACGGCAGTACTGGAAAATCAGGTATGTGGGTCCTGTAAAGGAAAAACAAATAAGAAATCATGGCACTAGATGTAAATCATTCCATCTGACAAAAGTAGTCGCAGTGGTAACTGTACCCGAGTCTGTGCACGCTCCCAGCAGGTTAACAATGTTGGCATGTTGACCGATGTGAGTCAGCATCTTCAGCTCTGACATCAGCGCCTCCTTCTCCTCCGTCTGGTGTTTCTCTGCGGCGTCAAATATCACTTCAGCTGCAGAAATGACCCCCATAACATTTTTTTTTTGCATTTTGCTCACGGAATAGATACATGAAACACTGACCTTTAAGCATCTTGACGGCCACCTGCTGTGAGACTCCAGGCTTGTTGATGCCATAAGCTGTGGCCTGCACCACCATGCCAAAAGCCCCAGAGCCAAGTTCTGGACCTGGGGAGGACACAGACAGACAGGAAAGTATAACTTTATCGCCACATTGTGATAAAACTTAGAACAATAACATTACAAAAGTCTGGAAGTGGTGGAATGCAACTAAGAACATTTACTTCTGCACTTAAGTGCAGTTTTGAGGTGCTTATACTTTATTTGATTTCAATTTCATGCTACTTCTATTGTGTTTCACAACTTAATATGTTTTACTTCTCTACAGATGTTTGTAAGCTACATTACATTTTCAGATAAAAAACAATGCACTGTCGAAGGATAAAGATTAGGTGGAACCTAGCGTTTTCTATTTTAACTTGTGGCCTCTTACAAACACCGTTATACTGCTGTTTGTTTGTTTGGTTACATCTTTGCATCTTCTCAGATGTTTTCATTTGTAAAACTCTCAAATTTAAAATATGATTTAATATTTGATGCATCAATATAAACAATCAATTTGTGTAAATCCATGACAGTCAGCACAATTTCTTCTTCTATATTTTCTTTTATTTCTTAAAGTAAATTAAGCTGATATACTAAGTAGGATCTGAAATGCAGGGGTTTGACTTGTTATTAAGCATTTTCACAGCGTAGTATTGGCACTATTACTGAAGTAAAGGATCGGTGTCTGATGCTCGGTGTAGTTCGTACCCAGTTCCAGGTTCTCCCTGGGAAACTCCCACTTCAGGTCGTACCCAAACTCCTTGAAGTTTATGTAGATGTAATCGTTGTCATTGGGCCCAACCATCTGGATTATCTGAAGCTGGGGCTGATACTGGGGTTTCTATTGGAAGCAATGGGGTTGGCATCATGTCCTCATGTGTGTTTATGTGTGCATGTTTGTCAACGTGTAATACATACCTTCTTTTTGACAAAGTACATGAGCACCACGCTAACTATTGCCAAAGCCATGAGCAGAATCAAACTGCCTACTTTTAGCACCATCATGCGGTCGTTATCATCATTTGCAGGACCTAAAAACAGTGATGACAGATAGTTTCTAATGACAGTCATAAGCATACAAATAAATGAATGATTTTGATGTGAAATCAATCTCGCTACCTGTAGCGGCCTGGGGTGAAGATGGGTAGTAAATTGAGTATTTGGTTTCGCACCAGGTGCCAACTGAGTTTGTCAGGCAAAACCTTAAATTGTGTCCATCCACTAGATCTCTGCTCAGAGAGCTCTTGATCGTCTTCTCACACAAGACGTCCGAGTCTGTTTGAAAGGCATCTGGGATCTCCTTCCAGGAAGAGTCTGTTTCACAGATGCTATAATACAAAGAGTCTCGACTTGACAAACTCAGAATCTGTGTGTGTGTGTGTGTGTTTACAACAACAAGCTACAATGAGCATACCTGTCATTAGACAAAGCACACGACATCCAGGTATAATTTGCTGGCACGAGACTTGCGGTCTCAAAGGTGAAGGTATTATTGACCTCGTTTGTCCAGAATCTGAACGTTGGTTTGTCTGAAACAAAGTCAGAAGACAATAAGTGTTGAAACTTTTCAAATGTAATCGTAATGTAAGTTTTAAAAGTGATATAATTGTGCAGAAGTTACCTAACAAACGTTAATCATTCCAGACGCACACAATACATCTCTCTTACCTACAACACACACTGATATAGTCTTTGTTTCTATTTGTCCGCCAGCCTCCAAGTGTAATTTATAATCTCCTGATTTGAGTACATCACATAGCTTCACGGTCCTGAGAAGACAACATTCATATGAAACCACCCAAAAGTATTAAATAACGCACCTCATATGATTACAATTTCCAAAAGGCTAGTTTACTGACCATCCACATGTAGAAACGTACATGAGCATTAATAAACAACTATGCAACATTTTGAGGAGTTCAGCTCCAAAAACATTGCTTCATGCAACTACCTGTGTTTTGTCACCCAAGTTTCCCTAATGCATTTAGTCATGTTTTCATCAGGAGATTCCCAGGAACAGCGCTGGAGCACAGGGTGGTAGGAAACACTGGCTTGCAAACAGGAGCTGGATGCATTCTTAGCTGGTATGATCAGACTCTTACCCAGCTGGACAGAGAGGAAACCCTCAGCTACGGAAACACAAGATTGAAATCAGTGCATGCTCAACTGGTACCAACTGGACTAAACTTTAGAGCGAACCATTCATTGGTAACAGTTGAAATTACTACACAACCAGAGAGAAGAAATAAAGGGGAAATTCGCTCTGCTAACCTTGGACATGAACGTCAACGGACTTTGTTTTGTTGTTTTGACTGCAGGTGTACGTGCCACTGTGGTCCCCATTAACTGACTCGATGAACAGGTAGGCCATCTGACTTTTACTATGGTGATCAATTTGAATGCAAATCTGGGTGGGAAAGACAAACATAAAAAGGGAAATACTTTCAAATTTTTATTTCAAAGAAAATCACAGTGATCTTAACGGGAATTACTGTACCTCCTTTTTGACTGGAGAGGAGCAGGGTAATATTGTGGTGTGCATTTTTTTGCTGCCATTCTCCCACACACGTTGTAACAACCCATCCTGTTGTTTTATTCGGCAGCGTAGAAGTAAAGGCTGACCAGGGCTCACGGTGACCTTAGAAACCTCATCATGTTTCATAAAATCAGCGTCTAGGTCTGAAACACAGAAGGGACTAAAGTCAATTACTTTTCTAAAATGTAGTGTAACACTTGTTTGCTAAATAAATACTTTTTAGGATGTATTTAATGAATTTGTTGAAATCTTGCATTACCGTAGTCATAGAGTTGAGAGCATTCTTGTCCTTCAGCGTTGGTAGCACAGCACATCACTCCACACGTAGAATATACACTACTGGATATTGTGCTATTTGCAATTACACTGTTTGCAAGATCAATCGTCCCATCCTTGTTTCTGTTCAAAAGGAGGATTATTCAGAAAATCATAGTATAGTACATTAATGTTTTTTGTTTAAGTTAGTGTCAGTATAGAATACATTGTTATCAGCTAAACATACTCATGAATCCAGCATACATGTGTAGTGGATAACATCTTACCCAGTCCATTTGAGTGTGGGCTTCGGGAAGCCTTCAGAGATGCATTTAAAAAGAGGGGAATACAATATGTTATCCACATTCTGTAGTGTCAGCTTTGGTTTTTCGGGACGTTCTAGAAAAAAAAGCAAATTGTATACATTTTATCAACTGTCCAGTGTTTGTTTGCTGTCTTGAGTCTTAGCATTGTTGGAGAGAGGTAATGAGACCTGAGAGAGAGAGAGCTGTCACTCACTCATCACTACATGCAGAGACACATCCAGGGAGAACCCGGTCCCTTCGCTAGTTTCACACCTCAGCGTAAACTCCCCTGAATCTGTCTCAGAAAGCGGCGGTAGGACCATGGAGTTACTCCCATTTCTGATGAGGTTTAAGAAAAACCCTCAGGTTAAATATATGCACATAATAAAAAAGAGAAAACACACCTACACACACACATAGACATTCACTTACACTGTCAGTATTGGGTCTGCTCCTCTGATCCAGTGGCAAACAGGGAATTCAGAGAAGTGCTCCAGGGAGATGTTGAGTTTCTTACCAACACACACCTCGACGCTGACAGAACCAGAACCAGATGCATTCAGATAGTCAGCTGGCACAAAACATGCCACCTGGGAAACAAGATTCACCATTTAATGATCCCGCATTGTGTAGCTTTCGGTGTGGTTGTGTGATTACAATTTTGCATAAAGGTTGCAAACTACGCAATGTAGCTTAAAAAACAAAAAAGGCTCACTTTTATACCAGTATAAGACAACATTTACTATTCAAGGAATTTCACATGTCAAAATAATAACTTTAACAAGTGTCTGCTTTTAAAGGTATCCTCTTTTCAAAGGTTATACTAAATAATGCATAAACGGACACACTTCAAACAGATGGGGAGAAATAAAACCAGTAAATTTGGTCATGTGCGTGCTATTTCCCTCTCTGGTGTTTCACAACCTCTTGTTGTTCTGCAGTTTTGTTTCTAAGTGAATCCAAGACAATCTAAGTATCTTTGTTTGATCTGCTATATATTCATATTTATGTATAGAAGACATCGGTATTGATATGAACGACAACAGTTTATGTGCTAAAAAAAGCAAACAACGAATAACATTATCTTATATTATCACATTATATTATAATATCTGTAAAACCTGCCATCTGAATGTACTGCATGTGTCACTAGTATACTTTCCCTGCACATTCAGTGGAGTTTACCAATAATTAATAGTTTCTCTTAACTTAATAAGTAATTAGTAATGACCAATAATTAATAGTTTCTATTAACTTAGTAATGTTTCTGAAACATACAATAACTCAGAAATACTTATATGTATATAATAATATGAATTGTTCAATTAAAACACAGTAAAGATCCCGACGGCTTTTACCTCATGACTGGGCACACACGCTTGATTCTGCGCTGCGATGCCATCAGAGCAGTGAAGCTTGACAGCACACAGAAGAAAGACAACTAGAAAGACAGAAACATTGAACTTCTTTTTAAATGTTTGTGTATGTTTTCTGAATAGCCTTAGCCATTTAAAAATAAGTGGGTATTTTAAAGAGACGTACATGAGAAATGCAATCATAAAAACAACTAAGATTGTCATGAAGGTAACTCAATTGCAGGGATTCCCTTTCTGTGGTTTATTATATTGTTTATACAGGATACATAATGTAGTAGACACCTAAACAATTATTTAAACCTGAAAACTCATTCACACATTTGGTTATTGCAGAGACAGACACATTCTAGGTTTTAGATATTTGATATTTCAGAGCAGCATGTTCCCTTTGAATGATAAATAAAGTCTCAGCCTCTCAACAAAGGTTAGCCACTTTTGATCTAAGGTTCCTCAAACTGTATTATTGAACTACAGCTGAATGTCAACATTTAACTGAATGTTTCACAATTTACGATTTGATATTCTCCAGCAATTTAATCTTCAAAAATGAAAAATGAAAGATATTATCCTACCATCATTTTTGAAGATACTAGCATTTTTGAAGATACTAGCAATTGAATTGATAGCCTAACATCCTTAAATCCTCTTTTTTATTCACTCTGCCAATACTGTCAATAACACAGCCCAATGAACAGAGACTTGAAGAGGTCTGACTCACCCGTAATCATATTTCTCTGTCTCCGCATTGATGCTTTCTTTCTGTCAGTGTCACATACTCAAAGTCATTACAGGGTCAGACAGCGCAACTTTGATGTGAAAGACACGTTCGCGCACCTTTTAAACAGAGGAAGTATTAGAAACGATGACGTTGTCAGCCACGCCTGGCTGACAAAAAAAAACATGTAAAAAGACCGAAGGTAATCATAAATGTACAATAAACTATTAATAATGTCACAATGGAATATGATGGGAGCCAAAATAGCATACAAATACAATCATGTAAATGTTGTTTTAAGTCGTACTTAACGTCCTTTTGGATTTCTAGGAGAAACATTTTAAGAAAATAAACAATTTTCTTATAAAAAGTATATATACTTTTGAGTAGATTATGCTTAATGTATGGTGAGATCAAGTGGGAGTAGACAAAACGGATTAAAACTAGAATTGTGTACATATTTTCTTCAGATAAAATACCGGATATAATTTCACCTTTCAAATATTTGATTGATTTTTTAATTAAAGAAATAAACACTATATACTGTGTATTATTGTTTTGCATATCCATTGGTTTGTTCTGATGTTGTTTTCTCATGCATCGTTTTTCTTCGATGCAGCGAATAACGTTATATAACCAGTCAGTTGCTACAATTGAATTTGAATTAATATGTCAATAATTTAATAAATTGACGACTGAAACTAAGACACATTGATGCTGCAAGACCTTTACCCCTTCATCGGCTTTATTCGTCTGCATATACAATATTACTGTGCGGCAAATTCAATTTGCGGCTTGCATTTGCAGAAGGTAAACTCAGCCAAACGCTGTACCCACAATGCAAAGCCATGCTATCAAGTCTGTAGCAGAAGCAGCCTGGCTGCAAGCAGAAAAACAACAACAGGCTACTTTGCGAAGAAGGCAGCTGCATGGATAGCGACAACAACGACGACCAGGATTCCACGCATGCAAAGATATTTTCTCAAACCCAAACGCATCTTAGCCTTATAATGTGAGTACTGTTGGGTTTTGAGTGTTCTCCACCAGCTGAAGTGATATTAATCCGCTCCTTTAAGGGGAAACTGTTTGCAGGCTAGCCGGCTGGCTGGCGGGCTATCTGCGTCTCTCTATGTGTGAGTGTCTTCCGGCAGCAGCGGTGGCGGCAGCAGCGGTGCCATGAACAGTGGACTCCCAGCCTCACCTGCTCCGCTTGGGGGTGCCGGAATACCCAATGTCAAGGTGAAGTTTTGCCGATATTACGCGAAAGACAAAACCTGCTTTTATGGGGAAGAGTGCCAGTTCCTGCACGAGGATCCGTCCATGTCGAGCCTTCCGCTGCACGGTGGCGGGAGCCCCGTCCCGATGTCGATGGCCGGAGGTGGCGGGACCACAGCGGTGTATTCCCTCGGTGGCTCCGGAGCGGCCTGTCCGGGCAGCGCGGGCACTAGTGTGCCCAAGAAAAGTGAAACATTGGGTCCTGCAGGCGCATCTCTAGAAGGGCAGCTGTTAACAAGTGAGTAACAACCACAAGGCCTCGCACGGGGGAACGGACTCTGACTTTACTTTTGGGCCTTGTTGGGCTTTGTTAAAATCGAGCCCGAGGATTCATTCGAGGCCTCGTCCCCCCCAAAAACAACGTGGGTTACATTTCACCTGCCAAACATGACTCGACGCCTCCAGCGTGCAGCCAGCACGCTTTGTGCGCGTTGGTGGTCTCGTGGATAACGTTAGCTTTGCTTTCTGGTGGTAAAGTTTCACGTTATGTGTTGTGACAACATGTAACAGGAGCCATGCTGCTGCTGCAGCTCGGAGGAGGAGGAGGCCTGCTGTTTCTATGACAGCTGTGAGGGAACAAGTCTGCAGCCAGCTACTGGAGCTAAACTAGCTTCACACTGACCGCTTCAATTCACTTTAATGCGCCTGGCTTTGCCGTTTAATAGGACATGTGCGTTTTAATATGAGCGCCCTTTGTTTAAGTCCAGTTAAATGGTTGAATTGAAGTGTAGTATTACTTGTTAAATGTCGTTTTAGTTTACTGTTTGCTAACATTAGCGTAGCCACGTTAGCTGCTCATTGGTTTAGCATTGTGTTGTGGTGGCTTCACAACGTAAACAAACCGCAACTATAATCCACATGCAACTCAAAAGCTAATCACGTCATCTTTAACCTGGAGCCAATGAAACCAGTAACGTTGATGTTGGACAAAGTGTATTAAATGGTTCTCTGTGGATGTCGCTCTGTGGGAGACTTGAATTGTGGCTCACACTGAAATGTTAGTTGTGGAACTGCTTTTACATGCTTTTAAATTAGCTATGTTTGTGGATTAGCAAGCATGCAGTAGTCCTGACATGCACATGCATTATCAACCTCACTGGTTTCTGTTAAACCGAATTATAGCTCTCTTGCTGTTATTACTGTTTGCTCAACTTTTGGCTTCTGTCATCCACAGTCCCAGGGATGGAGGGTGCAACCCTGAGCGATGCCAATCTAACCAACTCTTACTTCAGCAGCAGCTTTATTGGGGTCAATGGGTTTGGAAGCCCAGCAGAGACTAAATACTCAATGATGCAGGTACAAAAGGGACGCTGTGGATTCAAGTCAGTATGAACATACAGCGAGACAAAAACTGCTTTGAAAATTAATGTCAATGTGTTCATATTGCTGTTGTAGGTATTTAGTTTATGTTTTTTTTTAATTAAAATTCACACATTTTATCATAACACAATTCTTTTTGATGCTAACTTAATGACAAACATTTACGCACGTTAGAGGGTCTTCTGTAACGCTTCTGTTCTCTTTAGCGCATGACTACCAGCAGCAGCTCTCCCAGTCTCAACGATGGTGCCAAGAACTTCAGCCACAGCACTCATGGTAAGACTCTCAGTGCTCAGCGGAGCAGTGTGCGGTACTCATCCATTGAATATTGAAACGACCACTGCTCAACACTTACACTTTTTGGTCTTCGCAGATCCAGTGAACTCTCCGACATCCTCACTGTTCAGTGATTTTGGTGCTCTTAGTATTTCCCAAAGGAGAAAGGTGAGCACACAAACATCTTATCCAAATCAGTGCTTTTAAAGTTCAGTACGGTTCTTTTAATTACTATGTAGTTTAGTTTTGTCTTTATTTCCTCCAACAGGATTGGTAGATTTTAATGTAAACTTTTGCATATTTTTTTTGTGGCACCAGACTCCTAACCCAGCAGCAAGTGAGTTCATCCCTAAGGGAGCTCCACGTATGGCCCCTATGGTTCAGTCCCCTGTCCAGGCCTTCCCCTCGCCTCTCTTCCCACATCCTGGCCTCAGCAGCTCCACAGCTGCTGCCCTGGCTCCTGGTGAGGGTTTTTACAGCATCAACGACAGCGAAACCACCCCATTATATCTGCTTTGCCTTACTTTCTACATGGCTCAGTTTTGTTTTCCATCTTTCGCTCTGAAATTTTATAGTTCAGTAAGTTTGTGAATTGTCTCTTGTGTGCAGCACAACATGTGCTACTGTTGAAACAAAAGCAGACTCTCTCTGTCCAATTTTAGGCATGTCTCTTTCTGCGGGATCTTCTCCTCTCCACTCCCCAAAAATTACACCGCACACCTCACCTGCTCCACGTCGGCGCAGTCACACACCAAACCCTGCCAACTTCATGGGGCCTACAACTGCAGCTGACCAGGGTCCTCACATGATCCAGAAAGAAACTGTAGGGGGGACCACCTACTTCTACACGGACAACACTCCGGCACCAATGGCTGGGATGGTATGTGCTGCACATAACACGCTACTCTATATTTTAGTTAGTAAATACTAAAGCTGGGAATATGCTAGATTACTTTTGAATTCCTAACCAAACACAAAGATGCAGCATCACATCATTTGTAGAAACGGATTGAAAACAAGGACACTGCATTCAAATCTGTCTGCATTTAAACCATTATCTAATCTGAGCTTCTTTTGAGAAGCAAGAGCTTTGACCCCTGAATTCATGACCCCAACACTCAAGTCTGTGAGCAGCCCTTTATTTTGTGTGCAGACACTGCACATACTTAAAATCCACACTCATTGCGGCCAACTATGGGTTATAATTTGGCTTCAGATTACATTTTGTTGACTTCTTATCACTTCATTAAAGTCCTGATTAGAGTTACGTTGCATCACATCCTGATATTCATTTGCGTAGCTATGAACTAATAGTTGGGGAGAAAAAGACCTCGCTGATCTCACAGATTCATTTCTCAATAAAAAGGAAGCTGTGTTTTTGGTTTCATCGCAGGTGTTTCCTACATACCATATCTATCCCCCCACTGCGCCCCATGTGGCTTACATGCAGCCAAAAGCTAATGCCCCGTCCTTCTTCATGGCGGATGAACTCCGACAGGTATTTCCCACTCGCCCACCTCCTTTTTCACCAAATATTTTACTTTTCTTCTTCTGTAGAGGTGATGTCTAATGTGATGCACTCTTATTTGTCTTTCAGGAGTTGATAAACAGACATCTGATAACCATGGCCCAGATTGACCACTCGGAGAACCCAGGTACAGGGTCTTCTCTGTTTTCACAACAAAGGGTTCTTATTGATTTCAAGAAATCCTCTAGCAAAAATATTTTTTGAAGTTCACAAAAAGTGTGCTTTGTTTTGAACCCAAAATGTTTTAATGCTATTGTTGGCTTGCAAGTAAACAAACATGTAATGCTTACTTAAACAAATGTGGAGTTGATTTCCTCATGAGTGTGGAAATATGTTTTTTGTGTCAATTTACAAACACACAATAATGGGCTAAAATTGTGTCAAAACAAATCATATTTGTAATGTATAATCTAGTGCCCGTTTAGTATTGGTCAAACAAATAATTGTTAATATTGGCTGTGACCTAGAGTGTATGTCAAGTTGTTGGATCTGTTTTTGATTTTGTGTTTGTTGTTTATTTAGTTTTTTCTTTTCAAACTATGTCTGTCTTTGGCAGATGTACCCTCTGAGGTGGACAGCTACCACAGCCTGTTCCCGCTTGAGGCCCTCCCCCCACCAAACCGCATGCAGAAGACCAGCAACTTCAGCTACATCACCTCCTGTTACAAGGCTGTCAACAGCAAGGATGACCTGCCTTACTGCCTGAGGAGGATACACGGTAATAAATATGTTGATGTGAAATGGTCTTCCAAAGTAGCATAACACATGTCACACAACCAAAATAGCCAATGTCAGGAAATATGTAATGGTGTATTTCATTTAATTAATTAATTTATTTAGTAACTAAAACAATCTAGCTGGAAGAGAAAACTATTTGCTTCCGAAGAATACCAAAACATTTAAAAAAATTTTTTAATTTATTTGCAGAATTTGAATAATGGTTAATTTGTTTAAAAAAGAAAATAAACCTGTATATTTCCTGCTAATGGGGAGAAATCAACAATTTATTTTCCCTTAGAGAAAATAACGTCTTGCTGTTGAACAAATAAAAACAAAACAAACTTCATTCTTATTTGTCATTTTGATCATGAAGAGCAGTGCAAAACACTTGTGATGATTCCTCTTGTACATTTGAATAAACATGAAATGCATCTGTTGTGGCAGTCGGGTGGCACAGGGATAGTGTAAGATGTATTTCTATTTTTAATTGCCTATTTTCTGTGCTGTGTATCTTTTAAAAATGTCTGCAGGTTTCCGCCTTGTTAACACCAAGTGTATGATGCTGGTGGACATGTGGAAGAAAATTCAGCACTCAAACGCCGTAACACTGAGGGAGGTCTTCACCACGAAGGGCTTTGGAGACCACTGTGAGTGTGTATTGTGTTTTAACCATTTTTTTTATTTCCAGGACTTGTTTTGTGTCTTCTGGATATGGTGATGTTTTACATAATCCCAACCTACATGCTCTACAATTCTATGCCATTGTATCCCTAAAATGACGGTAGATTTGTCTACTTGTTTCTGCAGTGTTGCGTTCAGACTCTATTGACTAGGGATGGGTATCGTTTGGGTTTTTTCCGATACCGGTGCTAAACCAATACTTTTTTATTGCCAAGGCAATTTTTTTTTCTTTAAATTGAACAATATTATTAACTGTTTAAAGTATACTATAGATATAAATAAATAAGTACATACAAAACACTTGTCTTCAAACTACAGCTTCAAACCTTTTAACTTTAAACTATAAAAATATATATTTAAAAAAAGAACAGACACCAGTCCAATCAGGTGGCCTGATGGGATTGTGTGCAACAGAACTCAGACACTGTTGGATTCTACAAACTGCTGCTTTACTGGACTACACGTCATCATTAATATCAACTGGAGAGATTTGTTCCATCAAGCCGAGGACGGATGTTCAAAAGCTCGTGCTCGTGTCTCCAGCGATCTCTGTGTGCGCGCACTGTGTGTGTGTGTGTGTGTGTGTGTGTGTGTGTGTGTGAGCGCTGGAAGCCCCGCCCCCTCGAGCCCCGCTCTGCATGCAGGCAGACAGAGAGCAGAGCAGCGAGTGTGCTCTGATCCGCGCTATTTTAATAATTGTTTTTAGTGTGCGGGCACCTTTTTAGTATCTATATACCGTGCAACTTTACAGAGTAGTGTAAAAAAAAAAAAGTATTTAAATCGGCTCAGGCACCGGAAGGAAGCACCGAAATCTGCGTTGCTTTTCGGTCCGGTTGGTACCGGACGTGTTGGAACCGTTGCCATACTGGCACCGGTTCTCGGTACCCAACCCTACTATTGACTGGATATTTGTCACCAAAGTTTTGCTTTCTTTGCCCTCAAACGTTAGTAATAATGATGAAGGACCCAAATGGCTGATAGATAGCCTATGCTGTCAGCAGACGAGCCGTTCACTAGGAGCAGCATGTATGGAAATTAATGAAAATATAAAAAGTGTCTCGTTTGGATCAGCGTCCGATCAATCAGTGAATCTGTAGAACAGGGCAAAGTGGCATTATTTAGATTGATTTAAAACTATGTATAGCTGTTAGCACTAACTCTTTCTCGTATGTCTGTTTTTCCTAGCGTTGGTGTTCTCCTATGACTTCCATGCGGGTGCAGAAACCATGTTCAGCAGACACTTCAATGACCCAGCAGCAGATTCGTACTTTACCAAGAGAAAGTGGGGTGAGTTGGTGTTCCCACTCTTCCACCTTTACAATGAAATGGAGCCAGCATCACCTCAGAAGCCCATCTTCACCCCTCCGCTTCAAATATTTTGAGTTTGTTTATGAGTTTGCTAATGAGGTCATCAGCTTTGGTCGATTTGGGTATTTGTTTTGAGGTTTGCAGTGCCTGCAGCTGTGTCCCACGTCCGGTGTTTGATGGTTTAGTGGTATACACAAAATGACTCAGATTACTGTAAATAAAGACACAGTTCCCCATGAAGTTTGGAGGTCTTAAACTACTTTTGTTGATGTATTGACGCTTCAAAGAAGATTCAAGTGTTTGGAGTTTGTGAAGCTTCCTAGTTTGACAGTTAGCATGCGTGTGTCTGTGCGTTTGAGACATGGGGACCTAAAGGAAATTGTGGCTGAAACTGATCCTAGAGCAGGTGCTGTCAGGTCTACAGGAATGCAGACAGAGGAAGCAAAACCATTTAGATCCTGACCTTTGTCTACTCTGTATCGAAACACTGTTAACAAACGATAATGTATGAATTGCGCAGGGGTACATACGAAGAAATACATCAAAAGAACTTTATCATATTGTGCAAATTCATTTCTTTCTAGAATGGCCTTTAGAAAAACAAACACTTTGGCCATCACAGCATTTCTAGTGTGAAATTATGTTTTGTTGTACAGTACACACTCGACACATGTCACCAGAGTAACATTACCCAAATACCCAACTGTATGGTTGTGGTCAGTTAGAGAATATTACAGGCAGGACACAGTTCTGAACCGACGGTAAACATGATTTCTGGGAACAGTGAGCTGAATTTCCTCAACTTTGAATTTCGAGAAATGATTTTATATTTTTTATTAATAATGTCAAACAGCCCTGATATCCATATTTGTCATTGTGAGGATTTCAGTTTGATATAATTGTGAACTGAATATCTTTGGGTTTTTGGACTGCCATCTTGGACATTAAGAAATTATGATGGGTATTTTTCCAGTTTTTTCTAACCTACAAATGTTTCTAATGTTCTCGAGAGTAATCATCAGATTAGGTTAGTTGTCATTTAGGTTCGGAAAATTAGGTTAGATTAACAGAAAAGGACCTCTCGCTGACATTACAACTGCAAGTGACAGTTTATCCTGAAGATAAGAAAGCCAAGGAAGTTGACAGTTTGAGGTTTACTTAATGAGTAATGTCTAGCCCTGGAGGCTGCATTTGTGTGATAAAGCATGTCTCTATGTGCAGGACAACATGAACCTCCCCCGCCACGGCAGCATGCAGGTTTGCTCCCCGAGTCTCTGATCTGGGCCTACATTGTCCAGCTCAGCTCGGCCCTGCGCACCATCCACACTGCCGGCCTGGCCTGCCGTGTCATGGACCCCAGCAAGATTCTTATCACTGGCAAGACAAGGTACACATGCACATAAATACCTCTTCATTCAGCATGGGGAGATGAATATGGCTGATTAGAGCCTGTCTCTTATAGCCATCAATAGTGGTGTAGAGAACAGCACAAATGTCAATGTTCACTGTAAATACATGAATAGCGGAAGAGTATTTTCAGTTCGGTTTCACAACCATGTGGTTGTGCACACTCGATACACTCAGACATGCACATAAACTATTGATGATAATGGTCTCTTGTCTCTGCAGGTTACGACTGAACTGTGTTGGGGTGTTTGATGTCTTAACCTTTGACAACAGTCAGACCAATCATCTTGCCCTGATGCCACAGTACCAGGTACTTTTTATGATGCCATTTGTGGTCAATTACACATGAATATACATAAAAGAAGTGCTAGGTGGGAGAGTTGTATCTCATCTATTTAACTTCAGAATGTAAGCACTCTTTTTTTTCAAAATGGGACTTTTAGCATTCATATGTGCATTTCTGTGATGTGTGTTTTTGTTTTGTAGCAAGCAGATCTCGTGTCGCTGGGCAAGGTGGTGCTGGCCTTGGCATGTAACTCATTGGCTGGTATTCAAAGGGAGAACCTGCAGAAGGCCATGGAGCTGGTGTCTATCAACTACTCTTCAGACCTCAAGAACCTCATTCTGTAAGAAAGGGAGGGGGTGCAGCATGTGTTATCCTTGAACCTACAAAATAGCATTCGGATTTACTATCTATGTAAATACCAGTTGTAACAAATTCAGATGAGCCCATCAGACAGCTCTGGAATCTGGTTAGCTAGTAACCTTTGCTCTCAACAAATATGTATGAAAGGATTTTAGGTCTCAAACTTGGCCTATTAAAATTAGTCTGAAACTTGAAGTGAAGTTTTAGGTGTTTACATTATCGCCTTTTCTACATAGGTCGAGCAGCATTTTAATACCCATAAATAGGCTGCGACTTGAGTTTTGGCATCAAAAGTGTTGTCACATAAATGTTTTTCCTCACACACTCGTGGAAGAGATAGCATCCGCCCTTTGCAATTCACCTGAAAACGGATGTTTTTTTGTGCATGCAGGTATCTGCTGACTGAACAATCTCGCCTGCGCAGCGTCAATGACATTATGCCGATGATTGGAGCTCGATTCTACACGCAACTAGATGCGTCGCAGATGAGGAATGATGTCATTGAGGAGGATCTGGCCAAGGTATGGAAAGAGTGCTGCATTTATGTTAAAAAACAAATCGAGAGCCTGTGTCTCACCAGGCACGGAGCAGAAAGTATGCATCAGAATGCACGATTTAGTTGTGTTCTTGTCAGTGTGATATTGTTGGCTGGTGGCCGGAAATAGGCCATTGGTTTAGTGAGCTAAGAGGGAAGTTGTGTGCACACAGGAAGTTGTATGGTATATTGTAGGCTTCACAGTCTCGCCTTGAATTTAGTCTCACTTTGTTAGTGTGAATATGTGAAACAACCGACCCTCACCTCATCTTCTCGTTCAAACCCCATCTTCCTCTTAACAGCCTGATGTTGTGCACATCCACCAAACAATTTCAATATTTGTATTAGTGTTTTTAACCTCCTAACTGCAAAAGATTTCTGTTTCTGCCTTTTATTAGATGCCCATCAGGTCTCACAAGATGTCCGCAACAAAAGTTCAGAGAACAACTGATGATTAGAACAATCACCAGTCTGCAGTAATAAAGTGGACTCGAAAAATAGAGCAGATTTTCTGGCTAAACCTGCCTGTGATCTGCTGATATCTGTGCTGACGGGGAGAGTGTAAGCGTTTCTGGTTTATCGGACCATCTCTGCATAATGTGTCGGCTGAATGTGTGTCTGCGCACATGGAATAGTAGCTGTGTTTTGACTTGCTTAGTGAGCATTTTTGTTACCAAAAATCTTTTGAAACTCAAAATCACGTTTGAAAATACAAACATTTTCACCAAGAAGAACACAATGTGTTTGTTTTATCCCTCGTCAGTCCTGAGTATAACTGGTCCGTACATGATGCAGGGTTTCATAAATGTTGTGTGGCCGACACGATGGCTGCATGATTGCGACACCATTGTTGTCAACCTGCTGACTGCTATTGTATTTTTAGGTTCGATCATATATAGGATAGTATTTTTATCACTTTTGACTTTTTCAAACCTTTAGATTTGAGCAAGAATAATAACAGATCTGCACAGCATGCAACGTTGTAATAGTTATGCACATTAAACAAATGCAGATTATCCTAGATGCGTCAAGCAAGTAGAGTACAAACATTCAATTTAATAATCACTTTCAGCTCAGACCGAGCTGGAGAGTCGGCACACTAATCTATTCCTGCCGTTTGTGTTTCTTGACATCAGTCTGAAACCCAGCAGGCAGAAACGGACTAATCAAACTAGAATCTGCATACGTTTCAACCAAGTCCTGTCTTCATGTCTCATAAGAAGAGATCAGATCAATGACAGAAACTTGAAGGCCTGTTTTTGACCATAGACCGCTAATGTATCCATCAACTACACTACGTTTTGACATAAAATAATCATCTTTGTGCATATTGTGATAACTTAATTCATCCTGAGCCCCTACTCTGAAATGTATAAACATTAAATAGATTCAGATGCAAGTAATTTCAAGGTAGCAGAGTTGCTGTTTTATAGAATGCTTTCTGTGCATTTGTATCTCCTAACTAAAACAAATTTAAATGTTTTGCAATGCATCAAACTCAAAGTGTTGTTTGCAACGTGGAAGGGACTTAAGATTTAGACCATCTGTACTAAAAAGCAAGGTGATCTAAAATGTTCATGAGAAATCCAATGTTGGTAAACTTATTTCATACAATAAGTAAGTCAAGAGCAGCTGGAGTTACATGATCGGTTAATTGGTTTTCAATAATTTTCACTTTGCCCAACAGTGCAGGAAAAAAAATGACAGGGTGAGACAGGCAGAGAGGAGGAAGAGAAAGGAGAGGCAGGAGTAAATTATATCTGCAGAGGTAAAAGGTGAGCTACAACTTGTTGACAATCTGATGTGGAGTCAAAAACAGCCAGCAATCATCTGTGGGAGCTCATTCTACAATATTACAGCAGCTGAGATTTTTTAATTGATCAGTGATGTCGGAGCTGGTGATTGCTGTCTTGGAGTTCTTTGAAGTGATAATCAGTAGAAATTGTGCACAAAATGGATGCATTTAGAAGAAAATGCAGCTTCTTCTGGTTGAATTTTAGTAAGGAGGAAGTGTCTTGTGGAACTTGCGAGGGTCCAGTACCATGTATGGACAGAACATGTAGCAACAGGTTTCAGTTTCTGACATAGTTCCCTTCAGAGATGAGTTTTTTTTTTTTAAAGAGGTTCATTTAAGGAGAAATTGTCACATACCACTCTGGCTTTAACATAAAAAACGTCTTCCCCTTTTTATTACAAATAGAAAGGTTTGTTCATTAATTAACATAGAAGTGGCCCAATGAGCAAGATCTAGCCAGACTTTTAGTTATAAAGATTACACAATTTAACTAATGTTATCAACAGAATATTAAGAGGTTAGAGTTGACGTTATGGCAAAGACATGTATTGTGTTGCAGAGATATCTTCTGAAATTAGCATGCTAACCAGCTATCGCCGGCCCGCCCTGTCTTGTAATACCACTTGTACCTCAAGAGGTGATGGGGAGTCACTGTAGCAGCAGTCTGCCCTCAGACCAGAGAACAAAGAGGTAGAGCTCACCGAGGGCTTGCCAATCAGGTTGAAGGTTCAGGGTTCGTGTGCATTTCGATAGTTTGTTTATTTGTAGATTTTGTTTATTTCGTCCTGCCCGCCACCAGGATACGATTTCGCCAGGAGGATGGCGGTCGGCGGCTTCGTGAAATGGACCTTCAGTTTGTGGTTAGCTGTAGCAACTCCCAGCGTGGGGGTTTGTGCTGGCAGAATTTAAGTTGCTACAGCTCCACTAACTGAAGGGCTGGCAGTACAGCCCCAGGCCACACGTAAAAAATTATAATGTTAATAGTGTTATTTAGACCGGCTCTCAAAAACATCCCTAAAGAGCTTAAAATGTGCTAAAAGCTAAATTGAATCTTACTGGCTCCTGCTGCAGAATATATTCCTCACTTGGGCCCAGATTCCAAGTGTGTTACTTCCAGTTCATTTCATTTTCAGCCTGTTAAGAAAATTTAATTAAATCGTCACACATGTTCAGGTACATATTATATATTTGACCTCTGTATTCAAAAGACCTTTTAAGCATTGTAGGAGCAGTTGGCTGCTGTGAATCACCGGGGGAGCAACTTGGTGTTCAGTTTCTCGCTCAAGGACACTTTGACATGCTGGCGTTCAAACGGCCAACCTTGTGATTAAAGGATGACCCACTCTGCTCACTGAACCACAGCCGCCCTCTAGCATTAAGTCTGTGATTCACCCTCATTAAATTGCACCAGTATTCCCTCTGTGCAACGGTTCAAAGACTTGGTTGAGGGATGCTGACTATTTACTTTCTGTAAATACTTTAAACTGCTTGAGCACCCTGGTAGGCGACTGGTTAGAGCACATGGGATGTGTGTTTTTAATAGATATGCTTTTCCCTCCTCTTGTTTCATGGTGACTTCCTTCCAACTCTACCATTAAGGCATACATTTCCAAAAATATTGAGTTGGTGAATATCAATTGCTTTATTTGCAGGAGGTGCAAAATGGCCGTCTCTTCCGCCTGTTGGCCAAACTGGGCACCATCAACGAGCGGCCAGAGTAAGTAACCCTTGTATCAAAATCTACCTGCATGTGTGATTTGTGATTGCGTTACTACTCTGTGACCGTGTGTTGTGTGACTCAGGTTTCAGAAAGACCCGACGTGGTCGGAGACGGGTGACCGTTACCTGTTGAAGCTTTTCCGGGATCACCTGTTTCACCAGGTGACAGAAGCTGGGACGCCCTGGATCGACCTCAGCCACATTGTCTCCTGCCTCAACAAAGTCAGTGGGATTTCTTCTTCTCTTTTGTGTTTTTTTTTATGCAGTCATTTGATAACTTTTGCATTTTCAAGAACTGTTTATTATGCCACGCATCTAACGTGGCTTCTTCTCAGAACATCTGTTTATGCGTCACATGCACAGACTTAAAAGACGCATGCATTTGCCAATTGCAGAACAGAGAGAGTAGAAGTACGTCTATTATAGGCCTGCTTCTATCAGTGGTATTTGGTTAGCAGGTGGTCATCGGTAGGAGTAGCAGAAACTTTCACCTCTTTGCACTTTTAACTAGTTTGTCAGGTAATTCTGCTCTTTTATATGACCACCATCTTAACTTTGTTGTAGATTTATCACAAGTCGTTGAAAAGTGAGTTTACTGTCTGATACAAAAAAGAGAGATCCTCACGTGAGGGGCTGTAGCTGTACGAATGTTTTTTGCTTGAGAAATGACAGTCAAATCTATCCAATTTTTTTTTTTTGTGCCTAATTCACTTATCCGTTCATCAACTACGGGTTGCAGCTTTACTTAAAATCCTTAAAAATGTTTATCAATACTTACATTTTCTTACACAATATGACTGTGTCCTCCTGCATTGACACAGCTGGACGCTGGCGTTCCTGAGAAGATCAGCCTGGTGTCGCGGGATGAGAAGAGCGTCCTGGTCGTGACCTACTCGGACCTGAAGCGTTGCTTCGACAGTACCTTCCAGGAGCTGCATGCTGCAGCTACCGGCTCTCTGTAGCGCCCTCTTCGGGCCCGGGATGGGACTTCCTGTACCTGGAGCACACTATTGCACTACAGCGGAGGACCAGTCTCATGGAGGTGACATCAGCATGGCGAAGGCAGCGGGGCGGGGCTTCGTGAACCTCAGTCACATACACTGACTATGTCCACCAGGAAGGCTTTTTCTAAAGTGTATTTTTTTTAGTTTTCCTAAACCCCCGCAGCTGAAAATCGTAACATAAACAGGAAAAAAACACACAAAAGGACAAAAACGGAAACTGTGACGAACAAGAACGATGACATTTTTTTAGATTTGGGGAACAAACGAGAAACAAACCATGAGGTTTTGAACTTTTTTCTGGCTTTTATTGTTTGTTTCCACATTTAGGGTTTATTTTTCTGAGGAGGATGCACTAAGATTTTAATTTTTTTGTTATTTTTATCAATGTGTGAGTGGCCTACAGGGTGTACAGAGAGCTAAAGTCACACATGAATATAAAAACCAGAGCAGGCAAAAGAACAACAATTAAATGAAATCCAGCTTTCTATTGACTTCTATCCTCCGGCTGGAGACCACATCCCTTCATTCTTGACGCACTAGGATACGGGACACACCACTCGAGGCTTTGGACCGGGGCGGACCCGTTTCATGAAATGGGTCCGCCCCCCTTTGCCGTGGTTGTTGGTTCCCCCTCAGAAAGGACAAACCACTTGGGTGGGTGGGAAGGGTTTCTAAAACTGGAAAAATCGATGGATCTTGGACATTTTTAGTTCAGGAGTTTGCGGAACATCAGGCTTGCTTGGGCTACCATGGACTGGGTTTGGGGTTTTTTGGGGGGGTAAAACCTTCTTTTTTTTTTGCACTGAGGAAGGGGTGTCTTCTCCTGATGCCGTTTACCAAGTGTTTGTTATATACGCAGCCACCACCTTTTGATTAATGGACGCTTTCGTGACATGAACTGTTCAAGGAGGGGTAATTTTGGTTTGGCGGTCTAGCACTTGGTTGTAGCCCGTGGGTGGGGCTTCTGTTGAGGTGGAGCCACAGCTGCCTCTTTGTGGAATGTCCTTATTTTGTCCCCCACCCGTCCTCCTGCCCCCAATGTCCCTTTCCTGCCTCTCTCTTACTCTCTCCTTGTTTTTCTGCTTTTATCCCAATCTTCACTTCCCAACAGGGGGTCTTGGCCACATTTGAGAAAAAGTGACACTTTTTGAGATTTTTCTAGCTGTGTTTTCTCTTTGCTCAGATATTGTGCAGGAATGTATGATGGGAACTGGGAGGGCAATTTATTTTTGCCTCAATTCAACTTTATTATTCTGTGGACCAATTCCAGCAGGGGCTTAGGGAAAGGGAAAGGGGAAGGGATGGAGGACAACGGAGAACAAGGCAACAACAGTTATGTTTTATTTGACTTTTAAAGATCATGAACTACAAACGTGGTGGAGACAAAACAGTGCTGCTTGGATGGCTTGGATTTCTCTCAGGATGACCAACAGCTGGAGGGGCCCAATGATTGAATGTGTTTGGCCGTCATTGGTCACCCCCTGTCCAGTCAGATAGATGAGCTACAGTGGGAGAGGTTGGGATGCCTTCAGGTGGAGGCTTTAGGAAGTTAGTGGCGGTGTGAGGGATATCATGTTGCCCTTAAGTACGGTTCATGTTCCGTTGACGATTTGAATCTCTTTGAATCAACTTAACTGTATTAATTTGGTGCAAACCTGCTTCACTCCGATGAAGAGATAAAGCTCTGTATAATTACTGTTTTTGATTCCTCTGCCTTATTCTAGTTCTCGGTAGCTTTTGACGAGTGCGCACAAGCAACAGACTGTAGAAAAACGGGTCTCGTGTCTTAAGCACAGGGTCGTATAAGAGACAAATCAAGGTTAAAGGCATAAACAAGATCAATGTCTTGGCTTTTATGTAGACTTTTCAAAGTTTTCATGGAAGTGGATGATCTGTACTTTGGGGTAACAAACCTGCAGAGAGCTGGCTGTGTTAGATCATGTACTACTTCCTCCGTTTTAGTGAAATGAACAGACAAAAACACATTTGGTGAATGTGGTGCTTTAGAAAACCCTAAAAACACACAGAGACGCAGACATGGCCCCCGACTCGGTGCACACAATGTCAGTTCTCATATCACTATCTTCCACATCATAACACACACACACTCCGGTTGATATTAGTGATGATCTTCTTCTTCTCCTCCACATCAACACACCTACAATCACCATCTTAGTATGTTTTATGCCCCTCTTGTGTTCATTGTCTCAAATTTTGCAATATTTGTGTGTACAGCAGTATTTTAATAAAGAATACCAAAACTGATACATGCAGCATAGCGTCTTGTTTTGCTATTTGGTACATTACAGCTTTTAATCTATGAATGAAACATTTTAAAACGTATTAATAGAAACGTAAAAACAACACATGGGTTATAATTACGCTCTTTAATGATTGAGCATCTTTAAAAATGAAAATACCAGCAAATGGAATACAGTTCACCAAACATCTAAATTTGTGTTTATTCCAGAACATGTTTAAATATAGTCATTGCTCACATATTTCATAGTGAGATGGCTTTATCATCTTAAACTGTATATTCTCGTCTGCTTCACTTAGACTGTCTTTTAAAGAGGTTAACATACAATCTAGATCTGAAAGCCATGTAGATGCAGTTAAGTGATGATTTCACCACAGACTGCATGTTAACACCAGGTGTCTGTCAAGATGCGTACCCACTAAGTTTAAAAAGAAGAAGAAAAAAAAGAAAGTGGGTTAGATAAAGTTATTGTAGTGGATGTATCACTTGATTTTATGTTTTGTATGGCTGCAACTAAAACAAATGTTTTTCTTCAAATCCCATAAATACGCAGCAAACTATCAGTTGAGAAGCTGGAATGAGGAAATATTTGGTATTTTCTTCTTGAAAAAACAACTCTATCAACACCATTGTTCATACATTCAGTGTTTTTTGTAAATAGAAATATAGTTAAAAAAAAACAGCATACATTTGATCAATTCACAATAATTTGACTTGATTCCATATCTCACAATACTTTAATATAGAATTAAATATACACTCTTGCCAGTTTATTCTATACTCAGTCTAATATAGCAGCTCATGCAATTAATGTTTTTGTTAAAACCTTTTTATACAATAATGTAACTATGTTGTAGTTTGTCTCACCGAGTGGCGTTTCACATATTGTGTGGACGAATCAGCACATTCCTAAATCAGTTTCAGTAAAACTTATAACCTTCATGAAAGGAAACTGGCAACTGAGTGTATATTAACATTCACAGTAAGATAGACTCAATAAAATCATTGCAACATTAAATTAAATACAGATAGATACAGCCTGTCACATACTATAACTCGGTGGGTAATAACTTTTTTTCCAGCATATAATAGCTGTGTAGGAGGAACCATAATTTTATACAGCAGTGTTCCTCTTAACAAAGCGCAGCACAAGAGGTACCAATACAATACGCTCAAATAGTTGTAGGTCAGTAAATACATTCTGCATAACTGCAACCAGGTAATGCTTAGCTGCCCTGGGAAGGGTTGTGTGTGGTAATGCAAGACATTACGTGGTAATACTGTAAAGGCTTTGTTGTACAACATCATCGGGTTTTGTGAATTTAAAAACAGCAAAGGGATGTTTTGTGTTAAATCTAGAGAAATTGTCTTTTAAGTTTGGTTGAAGGAGGACAGATGAATGCAGGCAGATATAATGAGGTAGAGGATGCTAACAGCAAAGCAGAAGAGGAGCAGAATAAGTTGTAGTTGACTAAAGATTGTGAGCAGAACAATGTATACCCTGTATAAGGTTGTTCAAGATGCTAACAGATGCTACAGGGACGGGTAGAGAAAAGCAGAGTTGTAGTCCGGAGGAGGAGAGCCGCCCTCATCAGACTCCCAATCACACGGCAAGATGGAGGGCTTGTTGTCCCAGAGACCTGTGATGTCACCGCTCAGGACAGGCACCTGCTGGTCCCGGCACTTAGTGAAGGCAAAGAACCTAGAAACATACAGATTTAGAGTTATAACCTTGTTTACAATGCATTAAACTGTCTGTCATTAAACAAATCCTCATACAAGTCACAGTTTAGAATGCCATAGACAATAATAATATGAAATTTTATAAAAAATATAATATAGTATGCCATATACAGTATATCATTAAAATGGCACATTATTGGAAGTAAAATTGTTGTAGCGGAAAATGCCATTTAAGACTTTTTATCGCCAAATGACCTCAACTTTTTTAAAGTCACATTTGAATAAGTTTCACAATGTGTTCATCATCACTGTGCTTTCTGCTGTGTGATGATTAACAGATGACAAGATGTCTCAGTATTAGGCAAGTCAGAGATTACGTAAAGGTCACCTGCTGAGTTTCCTGCTCTTGGTGCCGTTATTCCACGTCAGACGCTTCATTTCCTCGGATGGTAGGACCATGCCGCTGTCACTCTGCTCCTCCTAAAGCAGAGAGGATGCAAACATGCAGCTTATTGGGGTGTCTGTTTTTATATTTTTTCATCCGTTTTCCTTGAAAATAATCAATTCTGACAAGGTCAGGTTACATTTTTGTCTTATCCCGCCTGTGCGTGCGTGCGTGTGCGTGTGTGCGTGTGTGCGTGTGTGCGTGTGTGTGTGTGTGTGTGCATGCATGTGTATCAGAAGCATGCAATCAGAAGAAGGTGTTTTCTTACATTAAGGCTGTCTGGCTCTTTGTAGGGAAGTTCCTCAAACGTCTGAAGTGTGGCCATACCCCTCATGTAACTGGATAGTGGATTCAGATTCAAAACATTGACATTTGGAAATTCCTCTACTTTCTCAACCTGTTTCCTGTTGTTTCTTAAAAAAAGTTGCCGTTTTCTCACACAGCTCTTAACACTTTCACATCTGCACCTGTCATTTTCTCCCCTTTCTTGTGTTTATTTTACTACAACACTTCTCGAAAGCTGATTACTCATACACATAACATCTTATGTCAAGGTGCGCTGGCCCAGATTTATGCTGCATATTAAAATACAAAAGGTATCTTTTTCATGTTTCTTTACCTCAGGTTTGTGACTGCAAGCACGTTTTCTTTGAAGGTCTCACTGTGACCAGTGTCTCCAGTTATGAAAGCTCCTAGCGGAATATAATCCTTCCCATCCTGTAAAAGAGAGGGAACCAAGCTTTTTGTAGCCTATACATATGTTAAGAAACATTTTGCTCGACAAGAAAGAAATCATAAGCCTGAAGTAGAAACACTCATAAGAAGTCTGACCTGCTGAACCCTCGCTTGCAGCAGGTCTCCCAGGGTCTCCACCAGGTTAGTGAAGGTGGGTCGATCCGAGGGACTGGCCTCCCAGCATGCCAGCATCGTGCTGTAACTGCGCACACAAACATACAGGTGTAGTGTTTCATTTTCACTCAAATCACTAACAGCAGCACTACTTGGGATACATCAGGAACATGACATACAGGTTTCAATCTCACCCCCTATTTATAACCTTCCTACTAGTTGGATCTCTATTAACTCTGTCCCTGCCTCCCTACTGATTATAGGTAACACTGTTGAAATGTATGCACTCACATCTCAGGTGTGCTGTATTCAGGTGCTCGCATCCTTGTTCCTCCCTTCAGTCTGTGGCAGAACTCTTCATCTATGTGAAGACCAGGGTATGGAGAAGCTCCTGTTGGACACACACACACACACGCACACACGCACGCACGCACGCAGATGCACGCAGACGCACACGCATGTCAATACATAAATATGTGAACACATCCATCCAAAATGGAAGATCATAAGATATCAGATCATATCATGTGTTACAGGGTTTTTGTATTGCAACGTGTTTCTGTTATTTTGTCCACCACCTGCGGATGTTTAGAACAAAACTGTGGTGAGAGGGCTCTTACCCAAGGAGAAGATCTCCCACAGCAGAATGCCGTAGGACCACACGTCACTCTGCGGGGTGAACACCTTGTCGAAGATGGACTCTGGAGACATCCACTTCAGAGGGAGGCGGGCCTGTCAGCCAATCAGGTGACAGGATCAGAGTTAGCAAAGGGGGAAACACTTAAAGTTTGGCTGGTTGAAAGCCAAAAAAATTAATGAATTAATGAATGAATGAATGGTATGAAAAATGTTACATTATGTCCATTGCTTAATATTTCCCAAACAGAATTACAAGACCAGCTGGCAATATCACCTCCTTCACTTCTGATCACAGACTGACTGGTGTCGCATTCAAGGCGGTAAGTACTCGACACCTTTGTATTCACCTTTGTAACTTAAAACATCAATGTTTTCTTTTTTTTGTTAATTTGTATATTTCAGAATCATGAGTAGGAACTACTTGTCCAAAGACAGTGAGCTCCGCGTGGGAGACTCTCTGAGGTCCAACAACGATCAGTGGAAGGCTGTCTTCCAGGTGAGTAACTCACATTCACTCAAGAAACTCACCAAATCTCATGTTCACCATTCATTTGTTACGTTAAAATGCAAATTGACAACTTTATATTTTGGTGTGATATTTCTTGGATAACAGTCAAATGTCTCTTTTTCCGGCCTGCAGGATGATGGTAACTTTGTCCTCTACGGCTGGAAGCCTGTGTGGGCTTCAGGCACTGATGGATCAGACGCTGTCCGCCTGTGCATGCAGACTGACTGTAACCTGGTCATGTACAATGAGGCTGGCTCTGCCAAGTGGGACACAAAAACCTACACGAGTGAGAACAGCAAGTGTCGTCTTCAACTGACCGATGACGGGAAACTGGTGTTGTACAGGGAAGCTACAAAGATTTGGAGCTCTTAAGGCCACAGAGGTCATCCCATGATTTAATGCTCCGTCCGCCAGTAAAAGTAATTTTTGGGTCATTGAGTAAATCACAGTAAACATCCTTGCTGCAGTATTTAATCTGGTTATAAATAAAAGCACATTTTGTGGGATTTGTTGAGGTTTGTGAACAGACCAAAAGGGGAAAGTATAAAAGAAATTAAAAAGTTGATCGGAGAACATGAATGCACTTAACTGTAACAAAACTAATATCTGTGAATGTAGCCCTGTGCTTTACAGACAGACATTCATCCCCTATGCACAAAATACATCTGATGAAATAACATCTGTATGTATCATACAGATGTTGGATGTCAGTTGAATCACCATCAACAGAAATAAAGAAAGATTGAAGTTTGTAGCAGAAGGACTCATGATTTGTTTCTTTGTGTGCTTGCTAAGTTTAAATAAACATGATAAATTCAATTATGGACAATGGATTTCTGCGTACTACTCATCCCGGTGATGCCTAACTGGCCTTTTATTCGAAGTTTGATTACGGACAAATAGCCACTACACACTATTAAATTCATCAATTGTATATTAAACATTTCATAGATGACTAATACTAATTCTAAGTGTATAAAACAGGTATGGTGTCAAATTTTCTTTACAATTTCTGATATATGACAAAGTTGAAAGACTATTAAACACACCAAATTACAGTAAATAGTTTTCTTCATTGTCTTCAGCACCATGAACAGCAAATTTTAATTTCTGATTTGGGAAACTGCAACTTTATTTCTGTTGTTTTTCTGGGATATCATAAAATGCTTGTGAAATAATCTAAAATAACAAAAAACTCATCTCCGCAGGTGATCAATGGAAGTGTGTTCAGAGCTTTCTATTGGACTTCATATAATAAAGCAATTTTACAATGTTTAAAAGAAGTCGTTATTGTTTACTATTTGATTGGTATTGGGTTTAATTAATCAGCTTGTGAAATAACTGTAATATCATGTATTTGGCACCAAATCAAAGAAGGAATTATTGACACTGTAAGAAATTAAGAACCTCAGAATGAAGGTGACATCTTTTTTTTTTTTACTTTTACCTGTCTATGGTTATGTGGAACAGCATTGACAAAAACACAAGAGTCATTGTGGGAGCAGCAGTTATAGGACGTATACACCTCCAAGTTGTATTCAAACTTGCCTTGTGATTTAATGTATCAGTTATGGACTTCTAATAACTTTATGTATAGTTGCCCTGTTTCAACCACAGGAATAACCAACAAATATCGTTTTGCCTGTGGTGAGTATCTTTACAGTCGCTGCAAAAGCAGTTTATTTTGTAAATGTACAGTGCATCAAGTATAACATGCAGAACAAAATGGCCACACCCTTGTTATTTTAAGGACGCATGTGACTTATTTATGAAATTTGCTGAACTTATGAATCCTAAATATGAAATACTATTGAAAAATGAACTGGTTGAGTACTTTAAATGTTGAAATCCTGGAAAAATTGCATTGACCTCCAAACCTTTGCTTTCAGTGGTGAGGTTTCTTTTTCGCTTTTGGTGTGAACGCAGCATCAGGATGTCATCAGTGAATTTGTTGAAAAAATGTTTGTGAAATACTTTCAGACATCGGATTTTGGAACCACGTTGCCCATGTGTACTCACATCCCCCTTGCGGACGTAGTCGGGGTCTTTGTAGATGTCTCTGGCCAGGCCGAAGTCACAGATCTTTACCACTTTATTGTCCGAAAGCAAAATGTTCCTGGCTGCCAGGTCTCGGTGAATACACTGATGCAAAAGCAAGAAGAACACAAATTATTACACACATGAAATACACAAATGTACCTGTATCCACACACACACACACGCACGCACGCACGCACGCACGCACGCACGCACGCACGTACGCACGCGCACGCACACACACACACACACACACACACATCTAGTATCAGACCTTGCGAGAGGCCAGAAACTCCATTCCTCGCGCCACCTGGAAGCTGAAGGAGATGAGATCCTCCAGGAATAAGGGTGAGTTGGAGGCAGATTTGGGATCTAGAGGAAGAAAGAGAGTAATATTAAAGCAATTTGATTATGCATAAATATTATATATATTATCACTATGCTCATGGCTTACTGAGGTCTTTCTTGTTTTTCTCATCAAACTCAGACATGCTGGCATCACAATCTGGCCCTCCATCCTTCCCTCTGGCAGGCTGAGATGGGGAGAAATCAGTGAGATGTTTCCAATTATTATATGAAAATAACAATTGGGATTATGTGTCTTCTGACATTTGTTTGTTAGAGGTTTTGGTTAATTTGTGGAAAGAATTTAATAAACATGTTTTGCTCTGTGAAAATGACCTTTAAGGCTGCAGTTTGTAGTTATGTTTAAACCTGTGAAGAAATTAAGGAAGTAGCCGCCCTGCTTGTGAACTGTTAACATATTTGAGCCTCGAACCGATTGCAGAAGTGAGTTTTTAGGTGTAAGATTTTGTAATTGGGTGCAGCAATAAGCGCCGACTTTGTTGCTTTTTTCTTAACTGCAAGGAGAAGTGTGGGGTACACAATCATGTGTGAACTCAATCTGCACGCCATTGAGGTCCTGTTTTCTGTGAACTATGGCTATCATGACACCATCTTTAATCGCCTTGGTAGACTCACCGTCTCATGCACAAACACATCTCTCTTTCCCTTCAGGAAGGCAGAAATATTTCCATAGCGACAGTATTCTACAATGACCATCAGTGGCCCTGCAGACACACAAACACACACACACACACACACACACACACACACACACACACACACACACACACACACACACACACACACACACACACACACATACACACACACACACACAAACATATTCTAGTTAGTGTGAGGTCACAAACGCACACATAAATACTCATAGCTCATAGTACACCACTATACACAGTATGTATTACATATATAAGCATATTAATAAGGGCACACCTCCCAGTTTGGTGCAGGCTCCCAGTAGGTTGACTACATTCAGATGATGTCCAATGTGGTTGAGGATCTTCAGTTCAGTCATCAGAGCTTTGTGTTCGCTGGCGGTAGCTCCCTCTGGTGGACAGAAGGCAGAAAAGAGTGGAATAAATGTTTTCGCACAGAATTAGTGCTTTTATTTTCTCAGAATACCAGGCACCAGGTCTTGTACCTTTGAGCATCTTAACCGCCACAGTCCTGCAGCTGGAGGCGTTGTCTATACCAAAGGCAGCCGCCTGCATCACCTTACCAAAGGCGCCACGGCCCAGAGGTTTCCCTGTGAGAGAGAAAGAATGTGAGTGAGGCTTATAGTGGGAAAGGGAGTTGTGCTTTTGTGTCTAATTGAGCTACTTTATTAATTACTATTATTGTCCCTCCTGGGCGTGATATGCTGATAAGAGAAGACCCCATCAACAGTTCATCTAGCTGAATCCCACCCTAGTGGGCTGATTAGTTCCAGTCTACACAGTGTACACCCCCTGCTGTTGATTAGCTCACCACAGACAACACAGACACAACGTCTGATTAATGGAATGAGTCACTCCCAATAATAATCTGATAAGACCTCTGAGAAAGTCTTTTTATCCGTAATGTGATCTAAAATTCCTTCGCTCCTCCCCTCCCATCGTTAGCATTACATCCACAAAATCCTTCATATCACAAATCACTGATGTGAAAAACATCCATTTCTGTATTTTCGTACCTAATTTGAGTCGCTCCCGAGGGAACTCCCATCGGTTCGGGTCGTATTGCAGTCTCTCACACTGCTCCTCTATTGGCCCGTCTCCAGTGTCCAGAATGATTGACAGGTACTTGGGTTTGGTGTTTGCACTACTGGGCTTTGGAGAAAGAATAGACAACCCATGCTAGTAATATACCAACACTATAGTTTTGTAGAATTTTGTAGAAAGTTGTGGACAGAGACTGTTTTGAAAATGCATTCAGGTCCAACATCTGAGACCTGAATTCATGGTGCCAAAAAGCATGTATTTATGAGTTATTTATTTAAAAATCGAACAATTAACATGGACTAAATGGTTTTTGTGACTGTCTAACCCTCTTGAAAATATATTTAAATCCCCTTATCTAATACCATCTTTAATGCACTGTTGTATCTGAGTAATTCATATGTATTACACCTATTGGTTTTATTAACATGAACACACGTACCAGTTTATGTTAAACAGAATAGACATGTGACAATTATTATTATGTCTAATCTAATCGTAAATGAAAATTAACTTCAGATTGTTTCGTGTATTGATGTGTATGTAACATGGACAAAGAAAGCCTGGAAGATGGAAATAAAAACTTGGAGTTGTCTGTATTGTAAATACATTTTATATTGTACTGTTGCTGAAAGCCACAGTTTCTTTACACCTGCCTCGAAAATAACCTTAATTAGCACAGCTTGCTGATGTAATGATGTATCAGGTAAAACTATTTAAGAGGTGAGAAGGAACAGCGACATGAACATGGTGAACGTCCCACCAGTCATAGTCAGCAAAGTGGAATTTACAAAAGATACTTACAAACATACATAGAAAACCATGAATATGCACCAAATATTTGTTTCATCGTACCGCAGAAAACAATTGATCTTATTTATCTCACCTGTCTCAGTTTGCGTATGAAGAGCGTCAGCAAAAGCCAGAATAGAGCGGCGACAACACAGGTACAGGTGAGTGCGGGAATCTCCAGAAATGAGGATTCTGTGGCCCCTACACACACACACACACACACACACACACACACACACACACACACACACACACACACACTTAATTAGCTTTCATTTTGCGTTAGATTTAATGTACTTTAGTATACACAAGCAGGCCTGGAGGCAGCTGAATATTATTACCATCATCATCAAGATGAAAAGAGAACATTAAAACCAGGATTTCTCTCCTCCATTCCATTCAGATGATTAAAAAATGTAGATAAGATTTAGATACAAGGTGAAAATTAGAATACATAATTTTGCTTACAGGAGCTTAATGTTACATTTGTTCTCCCCCTTTCCAAATGGGGGCACTGTGTTTTCACTGTCATCTACTATCATCCACCCTGCATTTATTTTTTCTTTCCTTAATTTGAAGACGTAAAAATGCTCAGCTCAGCTAAGCGTGGAGCCTTTGAGATGCAGGACGGGCCCTTCTGGAGGAAATAAAAACGGGAGACAGCTTCCTTCCTGACTCACCAGAACACAAAAACACACACACACACACACACACACACACACACACACACACACACACACACACACAAAAACACACACAAAAACACACACACACACACACAGCCACTCCTCCTGCAGAACCGGAAGTGTGTCCTACCAGGGAACGATGCTCAAACTGGGGGGTAGAGCCACATGGAGCCTGTCTACACCGGACATATGACCGGTGTGTGCGTGTGTGTGTGTGTGTGTGTGTGTGTGTGTGTGTGTGCAGGGCCACTGATGGTCATTGTAGAATACTGTCGCTATGGACATATTTCTGCCTTCCTGAAGGGAGAGAGAGATGTGTTTGTGCACTACCAAGGCAATTAAAGATGGTGTCATGATAGCCATAGTTCACAGAAAACAGGACCTCCATGGCGTGCAGATTGAGTTCACACATGACTGTGTACCCCACACTTCTCCTTGCAGTTAAGAAAAAAGCAACAAAGTCGGCGCTTATTGCTGCACCCAATTACAACTCCTACACCTAAAAACTCACTTCTGCAATCGGTTCGAGGCTCAAATATGTTATCAGTTCATGAGCAGGGCGGCTACTTCCTTAATTTCTTCACAGGTTTAGACATAACTACAAACTGCAGCCTTAAAGGTCATTTTCACAGAGCAAAACATGTTTGTCTGTCTACATGGGGCCTGTCTACACCGGATGTATGACTGATGTTTTTGTGTTTGTGTGTGTGTGTGTGTGTGTGTGTGTGTGTGTGTGTGTGTGTGTGTGTGTGTGTGTGTGTGTGTGTGTGTGTGTGTGAATGAGGAGAAGTGAACAAAAGGAGTGTGTCCCACATTTGTATTATGTTAAGGTGATCAATGTTTACTCAAGAATTGATAAACAGACATATCATCTCCCATTAATAGAATTGACACACCATGCCTCCGAGTATAAATACTACATCCATAAAAACAATGTGATGTACTGTACTATATGTCTATACATCCAGACTGTACATCTATTTACAGGACTGGGAACAATGGACCTTCAGACATGAACGTCCTATCTGTGAGAAGTAGTAAACTCAGCCATCAAAGGCGAACAACTGGTTGACTGATCCTTACCGTTGACCCATATATAAGCAGAGCTCTCGGCAGACCCCCTCACGTTGGTGGCCTGGCATGTGTAGAGGCCCTGATCCTCCACTGTGATCCGATCAATGTGGAGGGTCCCATCTTCTAGTGATATCACAATACCTAAAGATGGTGGCACACACTCTTAGACTCCTGAATGCAGCTGCAGTTTGCATGTTGAAGGTATTTGTTTTACCTGATCCCTGAGACAGAGCGTGCTCATCCTTGTACCATGTGATGGTTGGGGGTGGGATGCCTTCAGAGAGACAGCGGAGGCTCACTGAGGTGCTGGCGTTGACGGTACAATCGGTCAGATTGTTAAGCAGCACCGGAGGCTCCAGAACTGAAAGGAGAAACACACACACCATGAATATGTGCGCTTAAGTGTATGTTTGTGACACTTTTGTCATATTCTTAATGTAACTACAAAGTACTGTACTTAAATACTATTCTGAGGTAGCAGTACGTTACTTAAGTATTTACATTTTATGTCACTTTATACTTCAAACAGCCTACATTTATGAGGAAAATTATATAATTTGGACATTTGGATTTTATATAACTACAGAACAGTATATAATGTAGTCAAGAGTTTCCAATTTGACCAACTAAAATATAAATATAATGGGTGAATACTTTACTTTTGATACTTTTAAACCTGCATTAACAGATTGCAGTTGCAGTTATTTATAGACTTAAGTAGATTTGTGATGAAGTGAAAGCAGAGCTATTTTTTCCCACTGTTTTCTGGACCAGTGCCACTTCTGGACAATAATATAGTTGTGCACTGGTAGTGACACATTTTTTCCAGATTAGTGGCCTTGGCTTCAAACTGTGAGTCAGCTGCTGTTTGGGTTCCTTTGGGCCTTACTCAGCCTGAAATACTCCGCAATACAAACCCTTTTCTAAAAAGCGACAACAATAGTATTTAATTAGGTGGACCGTTGTTGGACAATGAGTGCAAACAATGAGTTGAATGCATTTTTTTTGTTTCCTTCTCATTCACTATAATCCCACGACATAATCACACTCACACCGCATCGCTCCCTGACTCTTTATGTATTAATCTGAATCAGAATCAGCTTTATTGGCCATGTGTGTTTACACATGAAATTTGACTCCTTGAATATTTAAGTTTTTTTTCTCCCTCTATTTGTCTCATTTTCGCTCCCCAACTTCTCTCTCTCTGGTCACGCTGTCTCGATAGTAATTCCCTTGAGGGGATCCCGGGGGAGGAAGTTGACGTGTTGAACCCTGATTGTATAGAGAACAGCAGTAAAATACATGAAGAAAAGTCACTTAACCAAGGCGACTGATTGTTGTTTCCCCTATCTTCCTCCTGGACAACAATTGATGATTGTCTGCGGGGGCTTGGGCCTGACAGTGTCTGATTGGCTGATTGTTCCTCCAGCCCTGTGTGGGGGCCTGTAAATGTGGCATTGTGGGAAGTACCATTGTGTGCTCTTCCTCCAGACAAGAGCTCATTCCCACGTGAAAGAGGTGCTGAGCAGGAGCGCAAGAGCAAAGGCAGGGTGGGGCCCCAGGAAGCCGAGGGGACCCAATTCCCAACAGCCAAACTCTGTGAGAGAGTGGGTGTTGTTTGTATTTATGTTTGTGAAGTTGAGTTTTTAAGCACTAAATAAGAAATTATGAAGATCAAAGCCCAAACAATTTACCTGGGGCCCTGAGACAATACATATTATTATCTGGTATTTTCAAGGGCCCTTGTTCAGTTCTGGGATCCCTGAGTAATTTTGCCTGTGAGGACAATTTTAATTATTGAATACAATTTGTATGCAAGGAAAGGCTAAAATTATGTGAAACTTTTAAGTCGTGATAATACCAAGTCTGTTGAATTTGAATCCTTGAGGTTGAAGATTAAATAGCGCTGAATCATTAAGATATTCTACTTTGAAGCTACCAAGTAAAATAAAACCAACAAATAATAAAACATTTTTTTTAAAGTGCTTCCTAAAGAAATCTTTACTCACTCATTTATTCTTAGTTAATAATAATAAAAAAAGAACAGGAAAAAGCTAAAAACTCAAAAAAATTGTGACATCAATCAGATGATTACTTGATCTATTAAGTAAATCCAATAAAGTCCAATAAATGCAAAGTGTAAACTATAGACTTATAGATAAAGAGAAGGACGATGAAGAGGAGCTCGTAAAACTGCAACTATACTCACTTGTGACCACCACCTGTGTGTCCAGGTGTGTCTCCTGTCCGGTGGTCAGGTGGCGGGTGGAGCACCTGTAGGCGCCGGAGTCTCTGGCTGTTAGGTTGCTTAGCAACAGGACCAGACGATTGGAAAACTCTCCAGATGTGAGCCGCTGACCGCTCAGGGCCGGGCCGCGGGATCGGGCGTCCTCTGTGTCATTCACTCGCTGCCATGCCAGCGCCGTGTACAGGTACTTACTGGCTACACAGGTGAGATGGAGGTCCCCGCCCTCTCTGGGTTCCTCCCTCTGGCTCACGCTGAAGCCTCCTGTGACGTCTGAGGGAGAAGGAGGTGAAGAGATGTGGAAGAGGTGAGGGGAGGGAGACCCAAATATAAACATTCACTGATCTCCGTTTCTCGACAAGCGTGCGAGGATCCTGTCTGGTGCATGACACCAATCCAACCAATCCTCCATTTTTATAACCTTTGACGAAAATGTTGCTATTGTGGGTACAAGCAGCTAGTGGGATACAGTGAAAAGGCTTTTTATTTACTTTAGCCATCCGAAACTTCCCGTGGAAACGGCTCGAGAGTTTCCTGATGGCAGATAGTGTTTATCTTTCCCAAACACCCCAAGGCCTCCCGAAATAAAGCGGACCTGCCAGTCCAAGGAAGTGTGCTGTACGGGGAAGTGGAACGATAAGAGCCCCAGGTTCCTGTTTCGCTCTCGCTCACACACACAGCTAGTTCACAGCCTTCTGCACACACACACTCATGCGCACAAATAGACAGGAAAACAACTTTACCTGTCGGCCTAGTAACCAATCTAACCACATGCCACACATAATAACTGCAGTATGTGATGCACGTATACGCTACTTTGTCCTGCCGAGGATTTCAACCCACATTGACGTGTGTGTTTCTTCTTCTGAATCAACCTGTTTTTAAACTACGTAAAATATCTATTTGAATTCTTGTATCTGGTGAAAGAAATTCACATTTTCCTTGAACATTTCTCAAATTTGTAACCAGATACCAATTGAGAATTTAATAATGTCTAAATAGTCTTAAGCAAGTTGCATTTTTTCAAAATGAAACTAATTGAGCTTTGATTTTTTTTTACTGGTGGATAATGAAGCAGCTGCTGTCCCATCCCTCGAGGTCAGTTTGAACACTGAGATGTGTCTCTCTGGAGCATCCAGCTCTTTCCACAGCAGTGCAGGGACATTGCTGGTCTATTTTGCACATACCTGACCTTGCATCACCTGTCTCACACATAGTGAATTCAACTTAACACAACAACTCAATATACAGCCATCTGCAACCTGAAAACTCAGTATTTCATCGTTGCCAAACCATCGTTCTGGTTTCAACCCCCCTTGCTCCACCTTTTCTCTCACAGTCGGTACTTATTACTTATTATACAAACAGAATAACTTTCATATACTACACATGGGCTCTTAGTCCAGGACATTTTATTTTTGCAGTATAAATGGGAGAGAAAGTTAGTGTGTTCAATCAAGTAAATACTATCACAGTCTAACTGAGCAAAAGGCAACACATATGTCATCTGTGCACAAGTGTGTGTGTCGGAGTGTGTGCGTGTGTTCGCAGTGATGACAGCAAATCACAAGATGAATGATGAATGTGCTTATTTAGCACTTATTTAGTGCTCTTATTTAAAGACCAGTCAGTCACCCTCTCTGTACAGCCGGGTCATTAGAGTTTAATGTCTGATTGCTTTTAGTTCATCTGACATTACACTTTTGGGGTTTTAGTTCTTTGTTTCTTTCTCTCTATTCATTAATTCAAAAGATTCCCATTAACTGATGCCAATGGTACCAGTTAGTCTTTTTGGGGTCGGAAATCCAGTAAATGGTATTCATCATATACCATCACATTTTTATGATGTTGTAAATACATCAATATGTTTCAGGGTGAGAAAGATAATTAATTGCGATTTATTTCATCATGTAAAACAAAAACAAAAAGCAAATTCTGACCAAACAGAACAGAAGAATTAAGATTATTTCATGTGCACTCATTATTTCGGATTGAATATCAGCACAAAACGGATTGCCCAATTCAATTGTGACAGTAAGTGAATCAGCTGATATACAGGAGGCCTAGTTTGATTTTGAAATTGACGAGGGAGTAAAGTGACGCCAGCAGGCGACAGAAAGAAGACAGAAATAGTTATTTAAAGTATGATTCTGGGAAGTGAAAGGGAGGAGAGGAAAGATTGTGAATGGAAAATAGTTTCAGAGTTTCTATGTAAGAAAAAAACCTCCCATGAGTTGTACATCTGAGTAGACGATTCCTCACCTGTGACGTAGAAGTGGAAGTCTAGCTGGTCTGTGCCGACCGAGTTGGAGGCGACGCAGCGATACACTCCAGAAACAAAGGCCTCTGCCACAGTCAGGACCCCCACTGTCTGTGGAGAGCACAAACATCCGCATGATCAAACCAACACACAGACACACAGACACACACACACACACACACACACACACACACACACACACACACACACACACACACACACACACACACACACACACACTTATAAGGTTCCGGCTCCTATAACCTCTACTACTGATGGCAGGAATCATATTTCCCATGGGCCCACTCAGACAATAGGGGTATCTGGGCCTCCTGCACACTTCCAACACAGTGGGCAGCTCAACACACAAGCTGTTGATGTATTGATAAAGGTGTGTGTCTGTAAATGTGTGTATGTGGGAGAAGTGAGCAGAGAAGGACAGAAATTATACTTTAAAACCCTTTAAAAACAGAGCTAATTTTACTTTAATTGGGGAAAGTTGCATACTGAAATTAAAAAAGATGTATTTCTGCAAGCACAATGTCTATTTTAATAATTTTGGTATCAAAATAAACAGCAACACTTGTGAGATATTGTTCATATGTGCGAATACCACTGTATGTGTTGGTTAAGAGTAAGGAAGGTGGCACATCGCACAAATTAAAAGTGAAATACTATACGGTCCTCGTTTTAGTGGACCCTAGGGCCCAAAAGTTGCAACTACAATATTTTCTTAGTATCCCAACTTTAGCATCCCAACTATACAGTCACATTTGTAACATATGATCCAACTTCTATTTAGATTTAATTCATTTTTGGTCCTTTTCCATCAATGAATCTGTTAATTATTGCAATTAAGTTATTTTTTTTCACGTCAAATTGTAGTTATTGTACCTTTGGGCTTATCCATATCGGGCTTTTTGTGTTTTTAACCTACATTTCGACAGTATATAAAACCCTATGCTGACACACATGCTGTCGGTCACAGTGTGTATTACAATGCTTCACCCACCTTTTTCTTTCCCTGAAGCACTTCCTGTCTGTGCGTAATACTCAGGATGTGGTTGCTTGTGGACGTGGCGGGGATTCTCTCCGTCACAGGGCTCCATGGCGAGGAGGACGTTGGACAAACACATCTAGAATAAGGAGGATGAGGAGGAGGAGAATAGAGACAGAGACTCAGCTGTGTTGACACAAGTCATTTTATGCTGCCTACAGGTGTGTGTGTGTGTGTGTGTGTGTTTTTCTCAGCTGTGCTCGGCAGGAGGAAGACCAGCATCAGGGAAGTGCCTTGATCATCACTGCTTGATGCTATCTTCACCTTCATTCACATAATCATCATCACCAAACCTTTTTTTATCAATAGCATCACGTCCTCTCGCCCTGTACTGCGAGCTGACAATAGGATCTTTGGAGTGCTATGTATTACTGGATTGTTCAACTATGGAGGATGCAGAGGTGGTATTGGAATCCTGTGGATCAACTTCCTTCCATTCTTAACAAATCATCCCACATTTCCAGGACAAGAGTTCCTGTCTCTCTCTATGAGTCTCACAAGTCTAAATCCATAGATTACACACTAGTTGAGCTGTGGGAACTGGAGCTAGAGCGGTCTGCTTTGTGGTATATTTATACACATCTTTAGGATGAAAAGCTCTGAAATCATACATGAAGGGGCCAGAAACACACAATGCTTGATCCACTAGTTTTAGAGTAGACAGAAAGCGTGTCTCCATGTCTCACAATAGTTTTATATAAGCAATGCTGCACTGCTTATATATATTGAATATGATGATAAATGTAATGTAATAAAAATGTAGCAGCCAGCTACAACAATTAAATGTGCTTATAAATAAAAGTTAATTTGATTGAACACGCAAGAAGCACTAAATGAAAATGAAATAAAGCATTATTTGATGAATTCTTATGAACAGGCATAACACTGTATATATTACTATTAGTATTTTTACACAGTTAAAAAAAAAATTAAAAAATATTTTTCGTATGCTGTATGTCTGGCTCTGAAGTTCTTTTTTTATTGAGGAGATACATTTTGAGAGAGACCGAAAATTTAGTCATTTATATTTCCTCCAACTTTTGCCAGGAAAGAGGAAACTTATCAACGTTCACCAAGGTTATTATGCAAGACAACAAAACTCACTGGTTGTGCATTAAAAGGGGGTAAATATTTTACACAGTATGTAAGAATGTGTCTCCTCCTATTACGTTTGCCAGAAAGGAAGTGACTATATTCACAAAAAGTATAAGCATTATTTGAAGTATATGCAAAATAAAATACTTAACAGTTACTTGATTTAAATATATATTTATACATTTATCTGTCAGTAGGATGTAGACATATCTCATAATCAAAAGAAAGGAGCTTCATTATTTAGACATTAACCATCATCCTCACTGTAAACTGTCATTTCCACTCTGCTCATTGATCCGTTGCCTGTTTATAGACGTGTCACTGCCTCTCTACTCCCGTCTCTGTCTGTCCTGAGCTCCTCCCTGAGGTTGGTTCCTCTCTACTCCCTGATTGCTCTTCCTCTTGGCATGTACAACTGCACAAATGACCCACCCTGTGCATGACACCACGGGCCTGACACACACACACACACACACACGCACACTCGCTCACACACGCACACGCTCGCTCACGCACACGCACACGCACACACACACACGCACACATTCACTGCACAGTCAGAGATATACACCAACACTCCCACGCTTCCCAGGAAAAGCTTTCTCACTCAAAGCGGCACTCACACACACACAAACAAATATGATTAGTTAGATGGATGTGTTGACATAGACGTGGTTAGAAACAGAAAGCTTGTATACACAGACATGCCATTCACACAGTGTGTAACTGAGAACAGGGTGAGCAGCAGCCGCCTGGAAATATGAATGAGTTGTGTATCAGTGGGGGTCATCTCCTGCCTTTTCTTTCTGTCTTGTTTCACTGCTTAAAATACACTTTTACCGCTGTCCCTGTCCCGTCTCAAACCCAAAATAACCACAGGGCGTCATAAACCAATACACAAATATAAGCAAAG
Source organism: Taurulus bubalis (assembly GCF_910589615.1). Classification (NCBI taxonomy): domain Eukaryota; kingdom Metazoa; phylum Chordata; class Actinopteri; order Perciformes; family Cottidae; genus Taurulus; species Taurulus bubalis. Next base: position 10,040,233 of record NC_136606.1, read on the forward strand.
TTTAATGCAAAAACACAAACAACTGATATAACACTTCAATACAGATTCATACAAAGTTGGCAAATATTGTCATTCGTCATATGTAAGTTAGTTGTATAAAATTATTAAATATTAGATTCATATATTACTCATAGAACATCTGTATACAAGGAATGAATCACATTGGGAGACACCCGTAGACACACACACACACAGACACACATTGACGTTCCTGCACAAGTACGCACACTCACACACTTGCTTTACATACACACAGACTTTACTAAAACACTGATGGCACTCATGCATTTTGATTTTAATTAACTTTCAATACAAAGACAAGCGGGCTGTTGACAAACAAGACATTTTGACATGGAATGACACTGGACGACACAGGATGACATGATAAGACAGAGGCGTAGTCTCTGGTCTGTGGACACTTCCTACATGGTAGGCGTCTGCTGACCGTCAGTCTTTTAAAAGAGAACTGTAGGCATCCCATAGTGAACAACACAAAGCTTGTCATCTCTCCTGTTATGCCCGTCCAAGGTGAGCACATTTGACCTTCTACCAGTGGCTTAAAATCGGAACAGAAACTCACAGCTTTTGTGGATGTCAGAATCAGATTGGGGCTTGGGACAGGCACGGTTCATGCACCCATTATAGTACCACTCTAGGACACAAAAAACAAGCAAAGCAGCTCCAGAAATGTGGCTGGTGGATGAATGGAATTGCACTTCTTCTGGCTCAAAATGTCTGTGAAATGTAAAAAGCATAAAACTACAGGATGGCTGGGTGCAATGGGCTGACTTAAAATTGGAAATTTAAGGAAATAAATAAATAATCAGTAAAGCAGGTGTCCTTATATCCTTATTGATGTGGTTATTTCCTCCTTGTTCCTCCTGGTCTTCACTGCTCAGCAGTGTTCCAAGTCACTTTCCTCAGTTTCCACACCAGTTTAGCACGCACAGGATCATCACATGGGGCCGCTGGCCACTGAGGGCTCTGGCTGCTGTGGACAAGCGCTGATGAGTGTGTTGAGGTGGTGGTGGTGGTGGAGGGGATGGGCTCCAAGGAGGCAGGCGATGGGGAGTTGGTCTTGCTGCTTGGTTGGGGTGGAGGGCAGAGCTGGTGAGGGAAGGGGTTGGAGAGGTATGTGTGGGGGGCAGCAGAGTTGGGGGAAGGGGTGTGGGGGGTCTCTCAAGAATAGATCAAGCTCTTGAGGAAGCGGACTGTGCCACGTTTGAAGACGAAGGGACAATCACGCTGCTGGGAAGCGTCTCGCGTCGGAGAGGAAGCCAAACAACGAGAGGAAAAGCGCTCTGATTTTCGCACAGGAAGCCCAGTGCGCCTCCTGCCCGGGCCAGATAAGAGCACTGCTGTTCCCAGGGCCAGACCCGGGAGTGAGCCCAGGACCCAGGCGCGAGGCCCCCCATCAGCCCGGCCCAGTCTGGTCCAATGTCCCTGGGCTTCCTCCAGCGCGGCGTCAGGCTCGTGGTGCAGCCGGGCTGCAAAGAACAAGGGGCTAGTGAGGATCCAGCTAAAAACTAACTAAAGAAACACACTCAATGCAGACATTGCAGCAGAACCAGAACCAGAACAGAGCTTTAAAAAGGACCATGAATCACCCAGTGAAGAGGCCAAATGTAATCTGCTGAAACATCACAATTATAATTGAGATCCTTTATGATAATAAGCTGTAGCTGTTGTTGTGAATAATGCTTTCATGTTGCATGTTTGCATGTATGTTCTGTGTGCTTTAGCCAAATTATTTGTTTAATTTATAGACATTCCAATTGAAATTTGAACTACAAACCACTCAGAATCAATTTACATGTTAATATCAATCATTGATTTACCAAATTAATCATACAAAGACTTCTATTTTGCCAATTTTTTTCATATGCAGATTGCATGTGACTCTCATCACAACAAAACAAGATACATTCTCCTCTCATACATACTGTGAATCTACACTATAACACCATAGTGAGGTACAACAAAAGCAAGATTTCAATAATATTTTCCCCCTGAAAATCTGAATACATTTCCCGAACATTTCCTCGGTACATTTTTGCAGGATAAAGAGTTTATATCACTCTGACAAAGAATATCAGATACTCTAGCATCACCCGGTCTTCTAAAAGATGTTCATGTACATTGTATAGATTACATTTGGCATTTGGCAGAGATGGACGAGTGAAACCGTGCTGGAGGCACTTCGGCATGGCGCCATGTGAGAGTGCCGGTGTTAAGGGTCAAGTATGCTGATGATGTCAGTGGGAATAAAGTATGGGCGGCTGCTGTGGTGCTCTCAGGTGATGCTTAACCTTTCTGACTTGGTCATGAGCAACACAATAAGTAACTGACCTCCAAGAACAACTCAATCAATGTTTCAGCCAAGTGCCGGCTTGAGTACTCGTGTATGTTGACTGTCCCTCTGCATCACTGGGTTGGGCCATTTCTCATGAGAACTTTATATATAGTGTTTGTGTCAGATATAAGAAATGGCATCACAGGATACAGTGTGCAATCACAATAATAAACAGGCCTCTTACCCTGCGTCCTGGACAGGAAATTCATTAAATCATAGCGTTTGATTTGGAAACCAACAAATCGTGACTGAGAGCACGGAACTGGTTTCCATTGAAGTGTGTTTTTTTTTCTCTGTCCTTTCAAGTCTGAGATACGCAGTGTACTGTGTCTGACTGTGAATGTACCAGGCACACACACACACACACACACACATTCTGCCACACACAGGCTACACATTTGTATAGACTTAAACAAACATATGAAAAAGGAAACAAACATATGGGAAAAGAGTTGCAAAAGCAAGCAAACACATCAACACAAACACGATGAGACACACACATACATATGTGGGTGCATATACACACACACACACACACACACACATTTTCACACATTCTCCACACATGAAAGGCCCCCAAAAGCATCTGTTCTGGTTGCAAGAAGGAAATGCTGTCTGAACACATGCTGAAATAGACAAAACATGTCTCGTTTTTCAAAACCACACACACACACACACACACACACACACACACACACACACACACACACGCACATGCGCACATGCACACACACCATCAAATAAGATAAAACAAACAGAGACATAATTTTTTGTGCTGCACGTGTGTGTAGCATTATAGCTCTGATGTATTTAGCCTTTGCCGCCAAAATATGTACAAAATATACAAAGTTTCAATTGATGTAAACTAAAAACAGTGGGTAATTATATCGTATGACTTAATATGAATAATATATATGCTTTGCTGTCAAATTCCTCATTTCGAATGGCTTAGTGCTCAATTTTAAGGCACGATTTGAATGAGCACGCTGCGCTGCATTTAGTCTTCTGGGCTACTTACAGGCCTTTGGACGGGCAGGGATGCCAGAGCCACTGGATGTGTGGAGGAGGGACTCCGTGGGATGTGCAGTGATGGGCTTGTCTGCTCCCCCGTGGCACCGAGCCCGAGTCTTGCAACGACACCGCTTTCTCCCCTATCTGAGGACTCACTGTCAGACAAGAAGCACACAAACACAAAGATTAAATAAACACGCAGGTGAGTCTAAGACAGAGCTAAAGGTGATTGGTGGGGGGGAAGAATTTATTTTCTCACCATTGACCACAAGTGTGAGCGTGAGATTCTGGTAGAGTCCGTGTTCCTGGATTCCCACTAGGACAGCGTACTTCCCAGCATCCTCCTCTGCCACATCCCGGATCACAAGGGAACTCCCATCCATGTGGTATCTGGAGCATTGCTCTGCTGCCACCATGCCATCTTTCAACCTGGCAGAAAAAAAGACCTCTGAGCAAAGTTTCAGGGACTGAATGATTCTTAAAGTTTTCTTAAACTAATTCTTAAACTAAATATGACGAGGGGAAAAAAAGCCTTTCAAAGGAAAGTGTTGAGTAAGTGTGCCAGAGATTAAAATAGATGAAAGAATGTCTAACTTATTTATAAAATGTCTAATTTATTTGTCAAAAAAACTAAGCGGTTAGGTGTGACTTCAGTGATCAAGGTGATCTCTTACCAGATGACTTCAGGGTCGGGGAACGCTCGTAGTTTGGGAGAGATTCGGTAAGATCTCTGTCCTGCCTGTACCTCCATCACGGATCCATGTCTGGGCTTCAGGCGAATAAACGCACGGTCTAATTTTGAAGACACACATGCACAAATGTAGGTAGAATTAAGCAGGGGAATTGCTGTGACATGAATCCACCAAAAATAGTTGATCGCCATCAGAATGAAACTAGTTTTGAAAATAGAAATGAGTCATTTTTTCTGCAGTTGAATTCTTTAAAATTTCAGGGAGTTTCAGAGGAAGACACTCACCATAGACGGTAACAGTGACTTTCTTTTGTTTGGTTTTTCCCCCGCTGGTCACACGGCATGTGTAGAGGCCTCGGTCTGAGCGCTGGAGCTTCGGGATGGTCAGAATACTGTAGAACAACATGTGCGTTCTGTGTTTCAGGAGCCTCTTGAAAGTGGAGCCCGTGTTGTTATTCTGAAGGTGGAGAGGGAGGAAGAGCCACAGAATTAACACTGAAGGCTCACCTGTGCTAAAACTTTATTTTGAAAGGTTGTGAACCCAAGCGCTGGTACTTTAACACACACATGTGACAAATATTTTAGGTCTTTAAAAATGGCTTCTCACTAATCTTTAAAGCACTAGCTATAGCTAAATATACTAAAATATTCAGTATTACGATAAAGTATAACGATAATGTTATAGTCCCAACTAATAAGGCCTTAATGACATAGACCTTATCAGGAAGTGGTCAAGTTGAGATCACATGATTGCAACATACAAATTGGGGCAAACCAAACGCATTGAATGATTGAAGTGAAGGGATCTGCGAGTAACATAAATAAGAAAGTCTGCTATCGGCATTTTTTTATTTTTTATGTCAGTTAACGTTGTTTCGGATGTTACATTACATTTTTACGTTATTATTTAAACACAAACCATGATGTTTTTCCTGACCCATCTAAAAAGTTTTGATGCCTTAACCTAACCAATCATTTCACAACGTTTTCCATGCGGCATCATACGTTTGTGCAAGTGCGATACGACGAACGTATGTGTGGTTCAGAAACATCTGCATTCACCGTATCCTGTGGTTTGCAGAACAGTACGAACACCGCTCCGTCTCTGTCAAAAGTAATTTGTCTCCACAGACTTTAATGCAGGTCTGACCTTTCCAGGGTAGTCCCAGGTAATGTTGACTCTGGTGTTGAACTCCCCGGTGGCGGTGCAGTTCAAGACAAATCTCTCTCCCTTCAGGGCCTGCACAGGTCCACTGCTGTTCAGATACACCTCCATGATGTTACTCACTGTGACAAGAATTAAACAAATATAGAAATGATATATATGTAGAGAACTCTGAGTGAATTGCATATAAACCGCTCAGACACACATACATATTTATGTGTGATTTGCTTTGTATCTAAAAGGAATTTCTGCACTGCTGACCTGGTCGGTGAACAAAGTATTTACGTGACTCATGTGTGACGCCTTCAGTGATGGTCTGGCAGTGGAAGAAGCCAACGTAATAGAAGGTGGGAGCCCGGATGATGAAGCCTTGCTTGCTGTTCCAAACAATGCTCCTATGATCTGGACTCAGGCTGAGGTTGGGGTACTGTGGGAGGAGGGAGTACAAGACAACACACGTCACCACCATCACAAAGACTGATTTGACTTATACACACTGCAAATAAGGAAGGAACATGTGTAACACCTGGTTAAAAGTGTGCTAATACATAGGAGGAAACTGGTCTTTGTCATCAGTTTTGTATTTGCTGACAGACAAAAGAAAAGTCAAGACTCAAAACCTCATTGTAGCAAGTCTAACTCAAGCTCAAGTTCCAGTCCTGATGCCAGGTCCCTGAAACTGAAGAAGCTAAATTGAATATCGCTGTCATTGATTTACGACTCAAGTCTCTTGGACCCAAAAGCTAAATTGCATTTACTGAACTGCAGGTTCTGGAATTGGGTTCCATTTTGTGCAGGTTTGAGCTCCAATCCAGGTATTCTTGGCTCCACTTAAATTTTAGCTTTTGTTTTAGCTTCTAATGTTAGATAGCGTCAGGTCCCTCCAGAAGATGCTAATTATAGAGTAGCATGTGTCATAAGGAGCCCCAGATGATGCTGCATGTATTCTCACAGTCTTGGTTTTATAATACTTGGCGACCTTGACATGGACACTTGTGCAACTGTGTAACCTTGTTGTTTTCTTGGAAGCCGCCTAAAGGAAATGTTTACTAGAGTTTCTGTGACACAGTGGAAGCCTCCCACCCACTCCCAAGGGAACAGGTGGACCCCCCCCCCCCCACCACACACACACACACACACACACACACACACACACACACACACACACACACACACACACACACAGACACTTCCCCCCAGTGTGAACTGGTTGATATCCCCCCTCCCAGAGAGGCGACCCTCTCAGACGCCACTGAGCTCCGCCTCCTCTCTCAGTCCTGTAAAGTCAATGCCCTTCCCTCGTCCCCAAACTTTCTGACGCCACCTCTGATCGGCCTCAGGGCCCTCTCTGCCCCTCTTAACCCCATCCTCCAGACCTACATGAAAAGTATGTGAAGGTGGAGAAACAGGAGGAGGAGTCAGGATATGAGGAACGGGACTCCAGTCCATCTCCTCGCATCCTGTTACTACAGGATATATACATTTTGACTTGAACCCCAGGTTGAACCCGTCATTCCAGACCTCTCCGGGACCTTCTGGTCACTTTCACAGCGAGACCGACGGAGCAGAGCCTCCTGGGTATTGTTCCCACTGAGAAGGGTCATATTAGAGATCGAGGAAGAAAACACTCTGACAGTGAGTAGATTTCTGGCTCGGCCAGAACAGGATTAGAGGAGGGAAATGAAGGAAGTGGAGGAGAGCAATTTTTAGAATAATTACCTTTGAGGTTCCAGGCATTTGTGAGGAGATGGAAGCAGACAATAAACATGTGTGTGTGTGTGTGTGTGTGTGTGTGTGTGTGTGTGTGTGTGTGTGTGTGTGTGTGTGTGTGTCTAGCCATGTCTGTTCTAGGATCTTACAGCATGATATTTAGTAAATGATAGTCCCATATAGAGTAAAATAGGCAATACAGCAGGGTGTGTTTTAGAGCATGGCTACCTTGTGATTGACAGGTTACTACCACAGGTTTGGATGCTGTCAGTATTGTCGTCTTAGAACTTTAACGTTTTCAGTTCATGAAAGTTCATTTGAACATTTCGGTGACCCAAAATTGTCTTGTTCAGTCAGTTGTACTTAGCTCCACCCTCTCGTGTCACTTCTGATAGCAAAAAAAACAGATGGTGACCGTCAAAATGCCGAACTTGTGCCTTCAAAACAGTAGTCCACAAATCAACGGATGACATCACTGTGCGACCGCTAGTCTATAGTTTGTTCCTAAGGATGTTTTTGCACCTCCCAAGTTCCTCGAGAATTCCTCTTTCTACAGCTTTTCTCTTGCTTTGTAGCCGTGCTCACAGCATGGCCAATGGTGGTCTGTCAGTCCACCTACTCCGTTAATTTTGACTGAAATAACTATAAGATGGATTGCTATAAAATTTAGTTCAGATATTCATTTCCCCCAGAGGATAAATCCATCTGACTTCATCCCCTGATTTTTCCTCAAGCCCCGGAGTTTGAAAGACATGGACATTTAGTCGGCAGTGAGGGTCTAACAAATACTTGTTTTAGTTCTATGGTGGGTAATGTAGGGTCAAAGATTTGTATAAATATAAAGCGCTTAAAGTTAGTAAATCTCTGCTGCTGCTGAACCAATTTTGACCATTAACTTGGATCTGTCATGTTTGTGCATGTTAAAAACAGTCAAGTTCAGTCTTCTATGTTTTACAACTACTCTATTGTTGTTATACCACAATAAGCTTCCTACAGTGACGCACAAGCTGCCATATTAATGATCAGCATTCGTGATTAAAGAGCATTTACTGTACTTTGATCTGTCGGGGTCAACAGTAGCTGCCCTCTGCTTCCTCCTTCAGGCAAACCAGCTGTTTAAAGCATCAGTTGGGGAAGTTGGCAGCCAGGATTCCTACTACAAGAGGTGGAGGGTGAGATGTGGGAAGTGGTGCTGGCCAGCGGCCAAAAGGGGAAATCCAGACCTCATGTCCTGTTTCCAGAGGTATAACAGTGCCAACTGGACGCTGTGGGCCCCGCTTTATCGGAAAAAGTTAGTAAAGAAAGGGGCATCATTGACTGGAAGATTTTCTTGCAGATTTAAGCAGACAGACCTGTTGTGTCATTGAAAGGCAAATAACATCTATGCAGCAACATGCACTCACACAAAAACAGACACACATGCAGACAGCAAGTCTAAATGCTCTTCTTTGTACTTAGTCGCACTGTCCCCTCGACCCCTCACTCAGCACTCAAGCACCAGCACTCACAACCATATCCGCACACACTTTCACACATATCCGCAAATGGACGCAAACAAACGGACACACACGCCACAGCTTAATGGCTGCCAAGATAAGAACAATGTGGCGAATGATCTGGAGAGGGGGAAACAACGATACGGTGCTTTGTATGCATATGTGAGCCCTGATGGAGAAACCTGGGACAAGTGATGATGTGCAGAGGATGTGAGTGGTGTTATTGGGCAGGGGAGGACATGAGTGTGTAGATACACTTTCTTCATGTAGAGATCATGATGCCGAGCAGATCTCTGCACCCAAACATGAATTTATAAAAAAAGACATCCAACTTGTCATTTCATTAATTTTTCCAGCACTGACCTTGACCAGTGTGGTTGTGACGTTTGGGTGGGTGACCCGGCAGGGGATGACCAGCGGCTGCTTCTCCTTCATGTACAACACATCTGGTTTCATCCCCGGATGTTCCACAAATGGCTGCTGGCTGTCTGAAACCCAAACACTGCGGTCAGGGACAAATACAGTACCAGCAATAAACATGTAACATGAAAGCTTAAAGGAAAACTCTTCTTTCTGTCATTATCACCGTTTAGTATCACAATATGTACAGTTTAAAGTGTCCGTTTTTGTTTCTTCTTCTTTTTCTACAGGAAAATACCCATTACAGCTATTTAGAGCTCAAGCTGACATCATCTTCAAATTTCCCTGCTTGTACAACTAGTAGTTAAAAAAGTCAAAGATTTCACATTAGCAGTGATATTTAAAAGAGAGAAAATCAGATAATCCTAAAAGACTAAAGACCAGATATTTTTTGAATTTATTTCCTTTTTTTTGCTGATAAAAGGACAGAGGAGATTATTCAGTTGTCATTGCTTTAGTTCTATTCATTTCCGATATTCCCACCAGGAGGTGATTAAAATTAGGTTAGAGGTGTTCAGAGCTTTGAAAACTGACATTTTGCCAAGTCAAAAAACGGGGCCAGAAAAGGACCCTTGCTAAGAAAATCACCACGACACATTAAAAGTGAAGGGAAATAAATCAAATCTTAAAAAGTGAGTGGGTTTGTCCTCCCATCATCTTTGACTGAGTAAGCAAATATGTTTCTCCATCATTTTCTGTGAACTGAACCCTAAAGGTCATGCACACAGAGAAAGGAAAGAAAACAATCACCTGCTTATATGCACAAACACACAAACAAACACACACACTTCCAAGTATCAATCTCAGCAACAAACAAAAACAAACAGACACACACTCCTAAACATACTCTGTCCTCCACACCCACTCATTGAATACCTATTCAGCAAATGACTGCCTGTAGTCAACAATAAACACACAGATTGTTTAGAAGCAATCAAACGGCCTCTCTGAGCGTTCTCCTCCCAGCTCGACTACTGTAATAGTGCTGCGCCATTGAACAGTGTGGGTGTTGCTCACTGTATTGTTTGTTACCGTAGGGTGTTATTCAAGGAAAGAAAATCTCTGAACATTTGAACAAAAGTACCCAAAGGACTAGCGGACTGAGGGCTTCCTTCTCTTGCTTTGATTCCTCGCGGACTCTGGGAGGGAGGCAGCGTCTGAGCAGAGCCGCAGGCCAAGTCTGACGCTTAATGGACACGGTGACCTGAGCGATTAATGGCCCCCCAGGGTCCTGTTGGCCAAACAGTAGCGTGCCCTGTGACCCTGGCCTCCAGCCCAGCTCCATGCTCGGCACGGCCCAGCCCAAACAGCGTCACCTTCCAGGACAGGGAGGAGCTGGCTGGGTAGACATCGTGCCTCCTCTACCCCTTGATACCACTGAGGCACTGGCCTTCATCTTATCCTTCTCAGCTCCTCACACACACAAACACACACACACACACACCGCCCTGCCGCCACCTTGTAGAGACACGGCGACATCCCCTCCCAGCACACCCTCTTCAAGCTCTTCCCCTCCTCCCCCAAGCACAGGATGCTTCAAGCAAGGCTGAGCAGAGCAGATAAGGCTGATGCCCTGGGAAACTCTGCCCAGGCCTGAGCCTTTCAGCAGCTGGGCTATTCCTGGCCTCGAGGTAGCACGTAAACGAAAGTAAAAAAGGATTTATATATAGACATCAGGGAAGTAGGCCCATGCTGAGAGATGCAGGGGAGGAGGGGGATGAAACTGTGCCAGAGTCATCTAGAAGGATGTGTTGTTGGGACAAACAGTGTTTGGATATAATTGTCTCTCTGGCATTGGTCTGTATTTAGCACCCACCGCATCCTGTTTAACCTGGAGATATAAACAATAAGCATGAGGGGCTGCTCAATGAGTGCAGCTAGAGAAACAGAAAAGAAGTGACAGTTGTGCTTTTGGACCTTGGGCAGCGGAGTCTTACCTGTGACATATACATAGACGGAGGTCTGTTTTTGGGTTCGGTGTCGGTATCTGCAGCGGAACAGGCCGGTGTGCTGGACCTGGGTGCTGCTGACTGTCACACTGCTGCAGTACTGCTGGCTTTTCCTCCCACAGCGAGACTCCTCCACTTGCACCTCATCCTTGGCCAAACCTGATGGGAACGCCCATGTCAGCTCCCAGCGCCCCCTGGTCAACAGGTACAAGGGGTTAAAGGTTTGTTTAGGAAACACTTGGCATGTGCATTCACATTCAGCCAAGGAAGATGCTATAAAGGTCTCTTTAAAAACTCAAATCCCTCATGAGTCAGTTTCTTCTTTTGATATGATAGTTTGTGTGTTAAGTGTAGAACATTTGAAAAAGAAACCTTGAGAGCAAAACAACAGCGACCTCTAAACTTGCACCACCCTGGTGCCAAACAGTCAAACAGATTTTTGGCTAAAATACTATCAAAAACAAGTAAAACAATATATGACGAGGACCTGGAGACAAATAACCTGACAGGACCACTGGCTAGTAACGGTTGAAGAGGTATTTTATGAAAAACTTATATATTGGGAGTACAATAAACATAACTGGAGATGAAATGGGAAAAAATGACATTATACAAAACTCAAAACAGAAATATCTGAATGTAGCTAAAAATTTATCCACCAACAAGTCTGCATGAATGATGGGAACAAATCTGAATGACGTTTTTTTTGTTACAATTTACTGTTGAAAATCTCTTGGCAAAATAGATTTGAATTTGGGAAAACCAAGAGTGAATCGTTTTTACAATAACTTGAATTGTAATTATATTCCAATGAATGCCTTGATTGTGATCTTGACTATAATTTATAAAGATATTAAGGCTTAAAGAAGTTGTTTGCTTCGATTTTACAAGTATTAAAGATGGTGATTGATGTGCATCGCGGTTACCCAAATTGAGGCTGTCTGGCCCGGATCTACCTGAAACCTACCTGCAGCTGAGCAGTAGTGTCTGGTTGGTGTCAAGGACCAGCTGCCGGGATTTCACATCCAGAATAGGAACGCTGTACTTCCCCTTGTGATCTTTGTCTGCAGAGGCAAGGAAAGAGGATGAGAATCAAAGGACATGCAGAGGCATCACCATCCCAGAACTAGATCACTGATTTAGTGCATCACAAAATAGTAGTCTGGTCTTACAGTGATTATAAATAAGGCTTGAACTATGGACATATCCAGAAAGGTCGGAGGTCAAGGTCAGCTTCTGAGAATTCATTATTAAGTATTCTTTAGGGACAACTGAGCAGGATGTTTACGTTCTGAAATGGGGGCTTGAGTCCTTGGTGTTCATTGAAGCATAATATCATGCTTATTAACTAATCATATGATTGGGAGTCATGATCGGGACTGTCCAACTCTCTTTGTGCCGACCTGCATGAGACCACTTTCTGAGGAAATCCTGGAACACAAAATACTTAACAACCAATAAACATTGTTGACAGTCCCTTTCTGCTCTGTCCAGTTCACACCAGACTAGACTTTTGACTGATTGCAGAACCGGTCGGCTCCACAGCACGTACTCCATCCAGGCCACAGCATGTGTGACCTCCTGCACATCTCCTCGCTCAGGCCACTTGACAACTAATGTGGAAATGCGTAAGCAGTGTCCCTCTTGTTTATCAAATAAAGGCATTTCTCCACTCCATCGCTGAGGTTTATTAATGAGAGATAAAGTCGACAGCGAGTCCGCCCTTCCTTCCTCCCAACAACAGCGGAAACATCATTCAGGGAAGTCCGTCCTTCAGTGTGACTGCTCCTTACAGAGCGTGCAACACGCAGGTCAAAACAGTCCTCAGAATACAACTGTCTCACTGATCTGAGCGTTAAATCACTAGCAGTGAGTTAGTTTATCACTTAAGTCCATTAGTACCATTCATTGTCAGCATCATTGTTCCCAGAGGATGCCCCATTGAGCAGATCTAGCATGACTCACACTGCAAGCACTTCCTATACCATTTCCTTGGATTTCACATTGTGTGAGTGAAAAACACACATGGCAGGGTGAGGGAAGACGGAGAGGAAGTTAGGGATCTCCTCCAAGCCTTCTGGGGCCTTTTCAACAAGCTGTTAAGTGTCTAAAAGCAAATAACTAAATACAGTTTCCCCGCTAATTCACCAAACTACAATAGACGTCTTTTGTTTCCAAATATCACATTTCTAACCACAGAATGGTAAAATGCCCATCATGTGAAAATATGTTTTTGTGGCAAGTTTCCCCACACATGTATGGATCACTACTGGGAAAAATAACTCCAACAGATTTATCACACATTTTGAAAGACTCACTTGAGAATATAAAGATTTTTTTTAGGTTGAAAAAAAGTTATTCAAACAAAAGTGATATTTAACACTAAATACATGTTCACCTCAATACTTTTTTGTACTGAAATCCCTGCATCTAATCACAAAACCTTTTGTGGGAAGGAAATCAAATACTTTATATTTAATATCATAAGTATTCTACTACTTTGGGTTAAACGTATTTGTTGATTGACAGATCAGTGTATTGACTGAAAACATATTGATCTACAGTTCGGGTTAATATCTTGCCTAATTACACTAGGCCTTGCAGTTGCATCATAGTTGACAAGTTATATGAGTTCATTCATAATTTTATATTCTAAGTTAAGTTAAAACAATAGATACAATAGAAATAGTTAGATTTTTTTCTCGAAAAACCAATGTGGTTTAATTATTAGTTAATCAAAGCATATATTGTGTTTACTGACAATCTGTAATTACTATGCCAAATATATCAGGCAATGCTTATGAAGTTTTTAACTTGATGTTATTTGCACATAGTTTACTTTTGCAGGGAAACACAATGTTTTCTTTTAGCCGAAAAAGACCAATGACACCACAGAGTCTGCGGTGAGTTTAAAAGCAGACCTGCCCAGTGTTTTGACAAAGAGCACAGCCTAACCCCGGTTCCTGCCCAGATATTTTCCTCCAGGCGGTCATGACCCATCGTTCTTTTAAATCAGAAGTTTCATTAGACAAACTCATCAGTCTCAGGAAACATCGCCCTGTGTGAGTCCATTCAACCGGGGCCAAGCGCACAATGCGCCGGGCCACAGGGCCACAAGGCCCCGCACAATCCAAACAAGTGTCCCGCAGGATAGCGCTTATCTCCCTGTCTGCAATCAGAGCTAATAGAGGTTTACAAGCGGAACAGCCTCAGGCACACGAGCGCACCGACGACTTAATTGACCAATAAAAGAGCAGCAGCACCTCAGCGCGCCACAATGAAAAGGCGCATCTGTGCATCTTTTGTTTTCGTCCCAAGTAAAACAACTGGACGTTTGGCCTTGTCATGGAGATAACTGCTTTAAAAGAGCGTCAAGATGCCGTATGACCCTACAGGACTCTCTGATTTATGTGAAATAATATCGTATAGGTAACTACGGGAGAGACAAAAAAAATGCAATCGTCTATAGCCTACAACCACTTAACTGAAAAGTTATCGACTAATAATGAAATAAGGTATTGCATCAACGGAAGTAACTCAAAGTCACTCACCCTTTGCAAGAGCACCATACATTCCACATAGCAGGCAGATTAGGATCAAATTCATCCTCTCTGGCGACTCTGTTGCAGCGAGCGGGTTGCAGGTATAAAATATGAACCAAGTTTTATTCCTGCTGATGTTCTTCCCCCTCCAGAGAAGGCTCGACACAGCGCAGCGCACTTGGCTGTGGCGCTCAGAGATGGTTGGTTTCCTGAGGAGAGCTGCGGGAGATCACGCAACAGGACACCGCGCTTGAACTCCAGTGCAACTTTTTCCCATCGATTTGGATAGTGGCGCGGATTTATACCGTTCCCACAGTGCAGCCACCGGATAGGTGACGTCACGGAAGTCCGCACACCCATGGCGCGTAAGAGCAGTCCCCTTTTAATTCAAAGCAACGGACCAGTGAGGTGTGAGTACAAGTTAATAGTCCAAACTGGACATTTCTTTTTGACACACTTTTAAAAATGTATATGTATAAATGAAATGGCCACTTCCTATTTAATTGTCTGCAAGTTCTGTTATTTCTAGCTAGAAGCACCCCTGAACACAGGGAGGATGCGCACAGGGCAGCTGGCTTACATCTTGAGTGCAGTCTCTATTGCTACACCTGTCGATCAGCACGTAGGCACTGGAGTAAGCGTGGTGGTGTCCTTATCAACAACATGATAGGCGCGTTACTCACGTTTCAAACTTTTAAATAAAATAAACAGGTTCTGCTCGGAAGGGCATGCAACACATTGCACAACTAGAACAATATGGATCTCGCCAGACAGTGAACCTTTGTTCAATGGCGACTTCCAGCTCACACCATGACGTCATCAGATAACTATGACTTCACACTTCTGTACTGTGCAGGCGTCTCATATTGTAGGCTACTCGAAATCACCAATTACATCTGATAAAGTAGACATTTACCAGCCTTACGTTTAAATTAAGAAAGAGATAGCAAGTTAAATTGATGGACAGTATAGTAAGACATAAACACATATATATCAATATTGTAATAAAACAGTTTTGTTGAGACCTGCTGCGTTTGAAATGGTGTCTTTAATGTAAAAGCATATAATAAAACAAGGATTCAAACTACATGCACAAGCCTTTGGCATGTAAAGTGATTCATTCTGCCAGGACACAACATAAACAATGGTGCAGATTGGCCACTGGGTGGCGATGCGACCTGAATGAGCGTTGGCCACAGGAGAGATGCAGAAATGATTGTATACGCTGCTCTCCTAATAATCTCATTTGCTCCTTACGCCAGCATCAATTGCATCATGTCTTTAAAGGGAGCTGTGATCATGCTCTTTATGGAGCATAAAGTACAAAGGAGGCGCCAGAGATAAATTAAATCACAGTCAAACTGAAATGCAAAATATATTATCACATCCTATAGAGGGATTATTCACTTCTCTACAATTACAGAATATATTGAACATAAGGCTATGACTCAGGTGAACTCATGATATAAAAATGCACACACATACAGTACAATAGAAACAACTCTTAAACACATACAGTCATGAACACACATATACAGTACGAATGTAGATGAGGGCAATATACATATATATATATATATATATATATATATATATATATATATGGTTACATGTGTGCAAAATAAAAGGACTGTTGTGATTTTTGTTGGCAACACCTGACATGGCTACAATCTCTGTAGTTAAAAATGTAGCTGGAAAATGTAAGAAGGATGGTGAAAAAATAGGAAGTAATTGGCTAAATTTAAATGCACAGGGTTATCTGGCTGGTTGTCGTACCTTGGCCTGACCTGTCCATCTGATTGAGGAGACTTAAGCATACTTGCTCTCTCAAAATTGTAGAGCAACTGTAGAGCAGTAAATATTGACCCAAAGTTCAGTCTACAAGTGTGCAGAGAATAGTTACAAAACAAATCTGTAACCTGTATTCTTACATTAATGTGTAGCGATCAATTTAACAACAGATTCAGTACTATTTTAATTATATTTTAAAGAAGGCTGGTTGGTGTGAGGCAGGGATGAGGCTGACCTTGTTGCCATGGACAGAAAAAAAGACTGAACGTGAATATGAACCTCCGTCCATGTGTGTTAAGTTGTCTTTTTTCATGTGATATTCAGTCACACTTGACCTTTAGTCTGCTGATGGATCCAGTCAGTGAACTTGACCACCTGTGTGTAGACACCGGGGCGGTTCTGCCTCGCACAGCCCTCGCCCCAGCTCACAATCCCTGCCAGGAACCACCGCCTGCCCCGCTCCAGACACACCAGCGGGCCTCCGGAGTCACCCTGAGGGAACACAAATGCACAGAGGTGGACATTCAGACAAATAGATAGGAACGTAAAGAACATAAAAACATTTCCAGAGCAGCTGAAGTGATTTTTAACATTATGTTGCTAACATGTTTGGTCTAATTTAGTACTAATACTAATGCTATCTTCAACCTCTATCGTGTGTTAAGCTTGCTGCATAGCTGAGGCAGTAGATGCAGAGCATGACCAAGAGAAATATGAATGTGTGAGTTTTCCTCTTCCAAAGATATTCTGTTGTGGTTTAGAGAAAGACAAATGTAGGAAATCAAACTGAAAATGAATTCAGTGAGGCAAGTCATTATTCTATAAAATGTATACTTGTGCGTCGATGCACCAACAGTGATGCATCCACTCACCTGGCAGGCGTCCACCCCTCCTTGCATGTTCCCAGCGCACAGCATCCTGGGAGTGACGGCCTCGTCATACAGTTTGTTACAAGTGTTCCTGTTGATGATTTTCACTGTGGCCTCTTGTAAGCGAGCAGCCAGTTCACCTGTAATTAAAGCCAACGCAACATCTCGTGGGATTATGAATGTTACCCTTGCTGTGATGCTTGTCTATTTTGGCGCCATATTGCCTCGTTTCATAACATCAACAAGGTCTGAAAAACATACTTTTTTTGGTAACCTTTAGCTCTTACCGTCCTCCATGAGGACCCCCCAGCCTGTGACGTAGCAGCTGGTCCCTGTTGAGAAGGTGTGTGAGGGCGCGGGGACGCACACAGGCTGCACCAAGTCATTGAAGAAGACAGGAGCACTGAGCTCAAGAAGGGCAATGTCGTAGTCGGAGGTGAACTGGTCGTACTGCGGGTGAAGGAGGATCCGACGAATTGGTCTGGTGGCTGCTCCGTTGTTCCCCGTAGTCATCACCCGCATTCCCATGTAGGCCCGCCACGAACGTGCATCCGAGTACCTGCGGACACAACATTCATGGGCACAGAGCACACATAAATGATGATTATTATAATCAGGCTTCCATGCATCTTTCTTACTTAATTGCGTCCGAGTCCTGGAAGCAGTGGGCTGCGGAGATGAGCCAGCGGCTGCCGACCAGCGTGGCTCCACAGACGTGTCCGTAGCGATCCATCTGGAGGCTGACCTGCCACGGCCATGACCCTGACCCTGCATCAGAGCCACCCACGATCTTAGTACGCTTCCTGGGCCTGGTGCCGCAGCCTGGCACGCACGGGGAGACAGAGGAGGCAAACATGCATTTAGCTGAATTCTCTTTGGAAAATTGGAGGACTTTCATTCACTTTTCAGTCACAACTTACCGCAGCGCAGTTCATCAGAGCTGTCGAAGCAGTCTTTGACCCCGTCACACTCAGGGTTAACCTTACTCACACACTTCCCGTTGTTACATTTGTATGAGGATGAGGAGCAGCCTTTGAGGTCTAATGAGAATGCAAACAAAAAGGCACTTTGAATAGAAATAAAAGCACTTAAAAAGTCAACATATTGCAGTAAAATACACTTAAATTGATGAGTCAGTGCAACCTTTCCTGTCTGACGTCATGAACACTCACACGCTCTGGTACAGTTGAGTTCATCGCTGCGGTCTTTGCAGTCAATAACACCGTTACACACGGAAGACTTTGGCAAACAGACTTTGTTGGAACACATGTGGTGGCATTTACCTCCTGAAAACAACCACATACGCTTGAATCCTCAAAATAAGAAAACGCACACGCGTGTTACGACGGTGTCGGTCTACTCACCACAGGCCCCCTCTTCACTGCTGTCTGCACAGGAGCTCTGGCTCACACACTGGCTGCTTTGAGTCTTACACTGGCCGTTCCCACACAGCACCTCACCTGGCCTGCAGGATGCTACATGTTTTACACATATGTGCAAACATGCACATAGAAACACACAGACAGAAACAAATCTGAGTGTATCACAAATGTCATGTCTTTCAGATTAAGTGTGAAAGAAACCTACATGGGTCAAGTGTACAACCCTTTCATATCTCCAATAATGTCGTCAGACTACAGACTTACAGCATTTAGCCTCGTCCCGTCCATCTGAGCAGTCTTCCACTCTATCACACACCTTCCTCAAAGGGATACATCGTCCATCTCCACAGCGAAACTGCCGAGGACAGGCTGGGGATACAGGGAGGAAACTTGAATGCACTCTACTTTCTTTAGTGTAGATGTGGCTATGGGACCCCAAGTCCCTTAATGAATGACATGCTGTATCAGTTAGTCTCTCTGACTGATTGCAGTAAGACAGACATCAGCTTTGACTTACTGCCCTCTGGAGAGAAGGCGCGATAGAGCAAGAAGAAGCCCTTGTGGGTAAGAGACTCGTCCGAATGGAAGTGGAGGGAGAGAGGAGAAGAGTAGACTCGCCTTTTGCTGCTGTCTGACACTGGATTACACAGTCTAGATGCAGAGGAGCACACAAGTAAGTAACTTTACTTTTAAACTCGGACATTCAGCCACATAAAACAATGTCTTCAACAAATATGAGATTAAACACATTTACAGTGAGTGAAGTGAGTAACTATTGTAAAAACATGTTTTTATTCGAGGGATGCTGATGAAATGCTAACCCAAAGTTGCTTATGGGCCACAGAGCTCAGTTTCACAACTCACTTGACCCCTCCGATGTTCAGCCAGTCTTTCTCACACCCATCTGATGACGAGGAGTCCTGGATGTCCATCGCCACGATTGTCACAGAGATCAGGTATCCTGGCAACGGCGCCTGATAAAGTAACCAAAGACAACTAAAGAAAGCTTCCACATGCTGGAATGTGGACAAGTCAAATGCCAAAGGGATGAGACACTTTTTCACTCTCTTGCATTCCAACTTCTCTTTCTTATTCCACTGTTTCTCACACAAGCACACGGGCACGGGCACGGGCACGCGCACACACACACACACACACACACACACACACACGTATGTATTCACTCACCCGTAGTGTCCAGGTGCAGTCTATGTTAGGAGGGTAATAGGACGGGTAGTAGGGGGAGGAAATAGATCCGTTCCAGGAGGAAGTCGACCCTCCACAACCTGCAGTGGGAGGAAATGCACAGAATACACAATAACACCAAGGCAATGTTGCTCTACATATGATAATCTGTGGAAATAAATCATTCCAGCACGAATATGAACATATCACACAAGATTTGTAGAACAGGTCTGCTTGTGACAGCGCACAAACCTGCTTTTGGGATGGCTTGGAAGTAAGCTTTGAAGATTGCTCCATCCCTCTGTCTGCTAAAGGAGAAGGTGACCAACATCACATTCCCAGAGGATGTCAGCTTCATGACGGGCGACGAACCCGAAATAGGCAGCCCACACCACCTGAGACGGGTAAATGCATCCAGGATATGTATACAACATAGAAATGAGACGCATTACGGAGATGAGATCCGCACAGAGCCAGAGAAGGAATGTCTTTACCGTGCGATTATCTTGTTCTGTAATGGAAGTAAAAAGTCGTAGGCCGAGAGCTTGTGTGCGGTGCAGCTTCCGGGCGTGGCACCATGCAGGGTGAGGATGACCAGTCGAACGACATGACCCGACGGCACGCGGAGACGCCACTGGTAGTACGGCTTCTTGGGACTCACGAGGCTCAGGGTGCGGTTGTTGCCAAATTTGGCATAGAGGTCAAAGGACATCGCTAGACAGAGGAAGGGATGTATTTCATATTTTATAAATACTTAGCAGATGTTGGATGTTAAGTGCACTTGTTTTTGTCAGCAGACCCAGCATGCAGGCCTTGAAATCAGCATTAATGGCCTTTTAAAAAATTGAGATCACACTTTTTCTCTAATTATTTACTCATCATCAGAAACCTGATCTTAAAGAATTTGTGATATTAAGTCGAAGCCATGCTCTTCTCACCTTGGAAGCCAAGCTGCCACTTCCCACTCTGGATGCTGTTTGGATTCTTACTCTTTTCTGATTTTTCTTCAGATTCAAAGTCGTCAGGGTCCAAACCTACATACACACACAGCCAAAACCCTCACATTCAGTACCACTCCAGAGTAATACATAATATTTTATTCTAAAATTAAATTAAAATGTTGGGTAGTAGTTTCGGGTTTGCATTTAGGGTTGGCCGTTAATAAGTTGTTTCTAAATAGTGTGTCTGAGTGTGTTAAGCATTTGTACGTTTTAAATGTATGTATGCAACTGTTAAAAATCTATTTATTAGTAGATATTGTATAGTGATGAGCAAATACGTGCGTATTGTGTATGTGTGTGTGCATATGTTTGTGGTTAATGTGCATGTATTACACAGTGAGAGCCTCTACCCAGCAGGTGGAGCATGTCGTCATCTCGCTCCATGTAATAGCGCTGCTCGTTGCGGCTGTCCCGCTGCACCTTGTTGCTGCCAGGAAGCCTGCGCTGCAGTCTCTCAGGGCCGGACCTCTGGATCGCCACCGCAACGGCGTCCGGGGCGGAGAATTTACTCCAGTAGAAGACATTGAGCCCTTCTGCTCCTTCACTGTCACACAAAGGGTTTACAATGTTGCTGTTCTGCAAGGGATTATAGCCGAGTATGTTGTTGTCATGCATGCTCCTTTTATGTACTGTTGCACGTGTCATTTCATCAGTAGGTGTTTTGTGA
The DNA here is from genome assembly GCF_910589615.1 of Taurulus bubalis. Lineage (NCBI taxonomy): Eukaryota > Metazoa > Chordata > Actinopteri > Perciformes > Cottidae > Taurulus > Taurulus bubalis. The sequence goes on from NC_136606.1 coordinate 10,061,465, forward strand.
GTGCATCAAACCTGAAGGCAGTAATTCCTGAGTGCAGGTAGTAAGAGCTCCACGGCGAGGACTCGTAGAGTCCTGAGAACTGTTTTTTAAAAAGACGGAAAGACAAAAAAGGATGGTTGACCACACACTGTGATGCAAGTGAGGTCACTTTTCACTTGTAACACATGAACACACCCGAGTTTAACAAAAGCATTGTTCTTGTGTGTGTGTGTGTGTGTGTGTGTGTGTGTGTGTGTGTGTGTGTGTGTGTGTGTGTGTGTGTGTGTGTCATCAACCTCCGCTTGTGTGTATGTTGACTTTGAGCAGTACAGAGCTCCATTGTATCTCTACCTGCCGGCCGTGTGACTTTGGACCCTCGGAGGTATGGGCTCTTGGCCTTGAGTTCACCTGTTCTTTAATGAGCAGATGGCTGTACAGATACTATGCCCACTTAGCAAGCCTGCTAACTCACCCTCACAGCGGATTAAAGGAGCATTACACTATGTCAGTGTAGAGTTTGGGGGATTTAAATCCATCAATCTGCCATTTCTCCAGTGCTCAGCTAGAATGTTCAGCGGTGCATCTGACCTTTTACTCCAAAATCCCAAATTCCCCCTCTCATATCTCTGTCATCCCACCCTGCCCTACTGCCCTGTCTCTCCCTCTCAACCCCAGCATCAAACTGAGGTTCACCTCCTCTCTGTAGTGTTCAACACACAGAGTGGCTGATTGTGTGGAAGCTACACAGACAATGTTTTTATTGAAGGCCTGCTCTTCCTCTCACTCTTGCTGCCTGGGCCTAGCTGGACTCACAAATGCCATGCTTGTCCTCAGCCCTGAAAGGGCCCTGTCCCTGGGGGTCTCGGGAACTTGCACACACACAGTGCCCAGCTCCTGTTTCGGCTTTACATTTAACACCACCAGAGAGGGACGGAGGGGAGAAAAGTGGTGTGCAGAAAAAGAAACGGAGAGAAAGAGAGTGGAAGTCAAAGCCGGATAAAGAGAAAAGGAAACGAATAAGAGTGCAAAGACATTAATGGGAAGTAGAAAGAGGGCAGCGGTGTTTTGAAAGTGCCACAATAAAGACACTAGTAGCCTGCTGTAGTGAACCATATCAACGTAAGAACAGCAAGATCAGCTTCAGGTCAAGAAGCACTCTACAGTGTCATTCAGAGGGGAGGCAGTGACGGACAAGTCCATCGTTCCACTTACATAATGGTTCAAAGCCTGAGCCTGCAGGCGGGACTGAGGGGAGGTGGAGTCAGTCAGCTCTGAGGAGAAGCTCAGGTTTGGGAACTCCACACTGCCGCCGAGGAAGAACACTGAGGAGGGTGGAGCTGGGAAGATGTGAGACAGGTGCAGTTGTGTGACTGTGGGTGTAAGTAAAACAATAAAAGACAGGAGAAAAGCATGTCTGTACTCACATGTTAAGAAGTGGAGAGTCAGTGCAATGGCAGCAGCGAAAGGAAAGAAAGGCAGGAGACCTAACATCCATCTCTTCCAGGAGCCGCAGACTGGAGCGCGCCCCCCCTCCACCTTCTGCTCCGCCTGATCCTCAGGCTTCGTGGGGGGGCCCAGTGACTGGCCGGGTTCCTTCAACTCCCCCTCTCCCTTCCAGAGACAAGGGCACGACTCAAATATCATACAAGCTATTAATGTCTGTGCTCAAGTTGCTTCTAATTGTTTGCATTTTACTCTAGCAATGAGGAAAATGCAGCTTATCTGCCAAAATCAATGAGACATCGATTGAACGGCTGAGCAGACACTGATTCAGTGAGAGTAACGGTGAGCATCTCTGAGCTGAAAGGATCTCTTAAAACATTTAAGGAGCTGGCAGGATTCCCCGGGGGAGCAGACAAAGCGTGGCTAGACGAGTCTGCGTTCCCACGGCCTGGCTCTGCGGTGTCAGCACTCAATCAAGTGGCTCACCCTGATGTGGACATACATGACAAAGACGACCCGCATACCCCTGGAGACGGATTTTGCAATTAAGATGAGCCATGGCTGACTGAGTTTGATGGGTTCTGGTTATTGTGCATCATTGTGGGAAAAATAAAAAAAGCTTACCAAAGTTGATCAGACTAATTTGGCGAGATATATATATATAAATAGAAAATGTTGATAGAACAGCTCTTGCAGAAAGCTAATTAAGTGACGTTTGGCACACTCATCCTATACGCGCAATTCAAAGGGCACTGTTGGTGCCTTACCTGTGCAGCGGAGCAGCCTGGTAGTCCATGCCCGGAGACGCAGTACACTTCACAAGTTTTTCTTTTGGGGAGAGTCCTCATAGCACTGTCCCGTTAAGCTCCGGAGAGGCGATATGCAACAATACCTCAGGCATAGAAACGATGGAGAGAGAGAGAGAGAGAGGAAACCCCCACTGTCGCTTCTTTGGAAAAAAAGCGCAGAAATTCGACCTGAGTGGCTCGGATGCGGCGGGCATTCACCGCCTCCCGTTTACCTGAACTGGGCGGCAGGTGTCACACGGAGCCCCAGAATGCAGTGCGGGGGACAATAGGAGCACTATGAAAGGCTAAGCCTACAATCCGCACAACCATCCGTGCGACAGATATTGTGGGCAAACTTCCTTTGCTGTGTATGCGGGAGTTAAACTACGGGGCACAAAGAGGTGCTTGAGGGAAACGTGTGTGAAGTATAACAATCAGAGCTTGGCTGCTGCGTCCTGGGATGCTCCATGGGGGCGCAAATCAGGATAACCTGCAATTAAAAAGTTTGGCTCCAGACTTGATCAGTGTGAGGGTGTAACAGGACATCACATGAGGTTATAGTCCAAGACTTGGTGGGAGGAATGCAACTAAGTTACTTAATTAGAATTCAAATATTTCAAAGCACTGCTTTGTTGGGGGTGTCTGAGTAACATGAATAACACGTAAAAGGCAAACTTGAATAAATACACAGTCCACTGATAATGCGTTTATTATTTGGTGTGAGCGACAGAATCATTAAACATCTGCTGGCACTGGATGAATGAGCCCCATCATGTCAGCTGATATGGCTGTAGATCCAGGAGGTGAACTTGTTGACCCTGGTGTAGACCCCAGGCAGGTTTGGTCTGCCACAGCCCGCCCCCCAGCTGACGATGCCAATAAGGAACCAACGACCCCTGCCGGGTCCCTGACAGGACAGAGGGCCCCCTGAATCGCCCTGAGAAACAAAAAGTGCAGTTGATGCAGAAAGAACATTAAAAAGGTGTACACCAACATTCAAAGTGTCACATCCACTAGTATAAATTAAAATGCAGGTAATTATGGGTGATTCAGTCAGATGTGAACTCACCCTGCAGGCGTCCCGCTCTCCAGAGGGGACCCCGGCACACAGCATGCGTGATGAGACTGGTCCGTACCTCTTCTTACAGTCCGTCTGGCTCAGTAAGGACACCTCTGCTTTCTGCAGCAGTGAGGGCAGCACTTTGTCTGCAGGGAGGCAAGATGGACATAGATCATGCAAATGACAGATATGAATATTTACATATCTGGGAGGCTTTAAGCTGGCATTAGCAGTAGCTCATGAAGAGTGCAGGAGTTGGATGAAGATGCTCTCTTACCAAATAGAGTTGGGGAAAAAGCAGCACAGGAACATGTATCTAAATACAGTTTGTAACGGTACGTTTATATTACTTACTGCATTATTACTGTGATGCTTATAGAACACTGCATAATCTAGCTCTGTCAGACAAACCCCCTAAAGGACATCATGGTTATCAGTCACTGAGCTCTATTCAAGATGTTGCTCACCCTCCTCAGAGCGGTATCCCCACCCGGTGACAATGCAGCGATGGCTGCCAGTGACGGTGTGGGAGGAGGGAGGCAGGCACACAGGCTGGACCAGCGGGCTGAGGGAGGGAGGCCAGGGCTTCTTCAGCTGCAGCAGGGCGATGTCATAGTCGAACGTGTACGGGTTATAATACTCGTGCACCACGATCCGCTGGATCTCAGCCACGTGTTTGGCACTGCCCTGTGTCAGCATGCCGAGGTGTGCACTCCAGTAACGTGGGTCAGACAGCCTGGTGGAGTCAGAGGTCAACGGACACCGTAGGAAGACATTTTAGAGATCATACTGGCCTCGATAAAACTTAAAAGCAGATGAGTTGTCAGGAAGTGACAGGTCAGGTTTGTTCATAAAATCAATATGAGGCCGTAAGCCTTTTACTTGATTGATATTGTAATAATTGGCATGATATGATACAATGTTGTAAATCAGTTGAAATGTGATACACAAACATGTTAATAAATTAAAATACTAGATGAGGTACAGACATCATCATCACCTGTTGATTGTTGAAGTGTAATGATATTTTTACGTAATGGAGGTAAACATATGAATTACTAGTATTAATATTACTAGTATTATTTCATTTCTTATAATTTTGTTATGATCAGGTACAAATCAGGTACAAAGTCAATTGAATAAAAATGTATGTCTGTGATTTTTTTTTTTTAACACATTAAAACATTATTATAACACAGTAGTTCCCAAAATGAGGGTCAGGACTTGCAAGTGGTCCCAAAATTAATCTGTATGTCAAATCTGTGATCATATAACCATAACAGGAGTGAGCGTGACTGACCTTTCCTTCCTGAAGCAGTGCGCTGCTGAGATGAGCCAATCAGAGGAGAGGACAGAAGCACCACAGTACAGGCTACCAGAGAAATGGAGGCTGACCTGCCACGGCCACTCCCCCTCCACAGAGTCATCTCCACCTACAATACGCTCTTGTCCTGTAGATGAAACAACCTTCTTCACAGAGGAGGGACGGCCACAGGCTGAGGAGCACAGAGATGCATTCTGTTGTTATTCTGCTTATATTATACTGGACTTTGGTTTTATTGTAAAGGAGCACAGAACACAATACACATGGACATATGCAGTATATTACATATGCCCAAAAGAAAGACAAAGCTACATATGTTATTACTATTATTGTGATGATGTGCAGTCTATAGATCTATTAGGAATATATGTGTGCAAAGTGTTCCTGTATCAGTGTTGGTTGACTGCTGCCGCTTTATTAAAAAGTAGAGCTTTGATGTGTGTGTGTGTGTGTGTGTGTGTGTGTGTGTGTGTGTGTGTGTGTGTGTGTGTGTGTGTGTGTGTGTGTGTGTGTGTGTGCGTGCATGTGTGCGCGCATGTACAGTATTGTCCCGTATCAGTGAGTGATCAAAGACAAGCCGGTTCCCATCACCTCGAGGTCCCGTCATGATGAAATATCAGTGAACAGAGAGAGAGAGCCATTACAGCTGGGTCACCTCAGTGCTGCAGGTCAGCAGGTTTGGTGCATGCTGCCCAGTGGATTATAAAATAATGACAACATTCTCATGAAGCCACATGAAGGATCTGGCAGAGAACTGGCAGACTTGCAGCAGTATAATCACTGTGTATATTTTGCTTCATTATGAACCAACAACTCAGTTGGGACATAGCCAAATGTGTGTGATCCTGGCTTAGCTGATAAATCATTGAACTGGTGAGCGAAAAACTACTTTAAGAAATGTTCCTGACAGACTACAGTTATGATGATAGTAAGGCAAACAATTAGAATGTTAAAAAGTGGAGGAAACAGCATTTTAACAGTATCTTATTTCCATAATTCAACCTCTATTTGTTCAGAATTTAAAGTTATTCTTGAAAGGGAATCTTTAAGATTGTAGATATATATATATATATATATATATATATATATATTACAAAAAAATAAGCATTTGCATTACACCACATTTTATAGACCCAAGGTACACGATGAATTACTAGAAAAAAGGTAGGATAGAGAAATATGTTTTGAAAGGTCTGTAGGGATATTATTGATTTTCTATTCTTTTCGCTGCCACTTCAAGATGCACATGGAGCAGGGAATGCAGAGCGCTCACCACAATCCGCCTCATCACTGTGGTCCTGACAGTCAAGAACACCATCACACTTTGCGTTTTTCTTCAAGATGCAGGAGCCACTGTTGCATTGATATCTGATTGCAGAGCAGGTTGTTTCTGACAGAAGCAGAGAACATATTGCAATTATTACTGGTGAAAGGGTAAAAGGGGACATAGACTAACTATATAGATCCATACCCTGAGTGCAGTTGATCTCATCTATTCCATTGGTGCAGTCTGTCTCTCCATTGCATACAAACAAAGGATGCAGAGGGTTGTTGCCACCACAGTTCTTTGTCGGCCTCGCTGTGAAGATATGCAACATTTTTCCAATGTGTGACTGATTCCCAATATAATCAAAAGACAGTGTAATGTGTTACCAGTACGTCACAGTGTCATTTGTCCTTTTAAGCAAACAGTAACTTATAAGACAACTTACAGCAGAAGACCTCGTCACTCTCATCCTGGCAGTCGTCCAGGCCGTCACAGCGTCGACTCTTTTCCACACACAGTCCCGTGGAGCACAGGAAGTGGTTCTCTGGGCAGGCTGTGGGGACAGAGACACATTAGGTGCATTAACAAAAAATGATTTTGCTGCTTTATTTCTACTCTAGTGACTACAAGACACTTTTTATGCCGCTGAAAACTATGTGAATGACACAAAAACTACATTGACAAAAGTGAGTCTATTTTTCCAATGTTTTTCTCTCATTACCTCACATCCACACTGAAGTACAATGAAACCCATTTCCGACAGTGTATCCTGCCTGCTATAATGAGTCATGCTTTGGGCCCGGCAGTGCTTACGCTTGCTAATATTGTAGCTGGTGTAAGACGCCTGAAAAGGCTGAGCAGAGTTACGTGAGCTGCAGCGAAACTGCACCTCTGGGCTGTGGTCAGCGATCCGAAACACCGTGTGGTGTCCCACGTAGCTGCCACAGAAACTGTTGAGGGAAAGCAACCATCAGCAAAACACCACATGGGATGAATAATAATTTAATTCTATATAAAAAATAGCTTAACGGCTAAATAATATATCATCAGACACTGTCTATAATTGTAGATATTTGTAAAATTTGACACAATAATCTGAGATACTTGTGTATTGAATGCAGTGTACATTTTGTTCAGGGTTTTAAACCTACACCCACATACATGATTTCATTGACCTTCCACCAGCCATGTTTACAGCCCTTCAGCTCCTTTGGTTTCAATACATAGTTGTGAAACTGCAGAGCAACTCCTAAAGCACGGTTAGGGGTCTATAAAAAAAAATACAGAGTACACAATCAATAAAAGCTATTGGAAGTCACCAGTAAAGAAAAACTCAGCCACTGTTTTGCAAATCATGTATGTGTGTGTGTGTGTGTGTTCTACCACAAACTTCCAGGTGCAGAAGCACTGTGGGGGCAGAAGGCTCGGGTGGAAGGGACTGTAGATTTGACCAGTGATGTCAGGCTCCAACTGGGTCTCAATTTGAGACATACACACTGAGAGAAACAGAGAAACACTCAAGGATTATACTTTCACCCCCAGTTAGTATGATGCATCCCAAAGTGGTTTCTAGATCAATCTCAGGGGTTTGAAGATGAAAAATGACACGGGAGAATCAAAAACATATTTTTTATCCCCAAAACAATGTTTTTATTCTTCGGAAACTGTAGGTAGTCTAATTCCCTTGGGCATCATAAAATGACTGTTCACGGCTCGTATACACGAGTATAGGGGCCACACAGTCAAATAAGGCTGGGAACCGCTGGCATATAGAGTAACAAGGTAAATGTGTCATACGTTCTTCAGCAATGGCCTCAAAGTGTCCTCTGAAGCTCTTGTTGCCACTGGTCATTCTGAAGGACAGCAGCATGACATTGGAGGTAGAAACCAGGGAGAACGAGCTGGACACTGGCTCACACATCCTGCAGCACAGAGACAGACGTTAGTTTATGTAAGGTTTAAGTGTTAGAGAAAATACAGTGACGAATTGGTATAAAAGCCTTTAGAATTGCTAATATGTGGAAAAGCAGACCTGTGCAGAATGCGCCCTCTCATGGGCAGCAGTGCGTCGTACACCGTCAAGGCATCACTCACACAGTCGCTGGGCTCAATGAGGAAGGAGGTGACGGTCAGACGGATCATAGAGCCGGGGACAGCGGTGAGCTTGACATGGCAATTGACACCACCCCATGACGAGAAGACGTTTAAAGGGACGCTTGGCCCAGGAAGGTTGGCGTGCAGCTTATCTACACACTGTGAGCCTGGGAGGAGAAAAACCTTCATGGACACACATTATGACAAACAGTGGGACTTTTATTGCATTTAAGTATCATCTCCTACCTGCTCCAATTGATGAATAGTCTGATCGCTGAACAGCTGGAGGAAGACACAATAATCAATCTCTGCATTGATGCACGCTTTTAGGACGCACACGTTAACACACTGACCCACCGTTGATGAGGATGGAGTCTATATCCACTGGGAGCCCCAGCAGGTAGCCGACGGAGGACCTGTTCCTCAGGCTGGTGTGGACCGAGTCTCTGAAAATGGCTTCTACGCACTCCTCACACACAGCTGGGCTCTTTAATCGAGGTACCACAAACAACATCCAGAAATGAACCAGCACACCGCCCTTGTTGTTGTTACTGTGTGAGGAAAACAGGGTTTACAATAACAGGGTGTGTTGCTCAGCCGTAAATAAGTGTTGATGCTTGAAACTGGGATCAAAAGCACAAAGTGAATCATAAATATCATCTGTAGCTCTTTTTGCTCCATGATGATGATGACTAACTGTACCTGAGGTCTGAAATGACAGCTTGCTTGTAGAGTCTGGCCACTGAGGACACCTTGTACACATTGCTCACCTACGAGACACCAGAAATTAACTGTAAGCCTCTCTCAAACCCTGGTGTACCACTAAGCATCATGTAAATAACAGGGTTACATCAATACATACCACGTGTTGTATTTTGTTTGCCATGGATACAAACTCATGGGAATCGGCCTGGCGGTACTCTGGGATAAACTCCACGTTGGCAACACGAAACACACCGGCAAAATATGCTCCACTGTTGCTTTCCCTGCGGACTAAGTAAATCAAGTCCAAACTTGCATTATGTGGCGCAGTGTTGTAATCATACGGTATAAACATATTAACATGGGACTTTAGTATAAGATCCTCTCACTTACAGATGAAGACCCACAGCAGTGACCACAAGATAATCACCACCACAAACAGCACAGCTGCGATGATGACAGCCAGGTGAGGGATGCTCAACAGACGGGCCTGCAGCCTCTGGAGGCCCTTGGGCTTCCGTCTAGTCTTCCTGTACTTCCTGCAGATCTTCTGCAGAGTGTGGTCAACTGTGGCCACCTCCACAGACACATCTGCAATCTACAGCCGGGGAGGGAGGACACATTCACACTCTAATGTGCCCATCGGGGTAGCAGTACATTTGACTTGCCCTTTCGAGGGGTCATTTACATCTGTGTGGATTCTAATAGGGATGCGGCTAATGATGCTGAAGAGATATGTAAAGCACAAGTCTCTTGCTACTGTAGATCCGCCACCGGGTGATCCGCCACCGAGAGCTCTTCAAGGACCACAAGGAGGTTAACTTACTGGAAAAAAATCAAGAGCACGTACCCTTGCTTCTACCATTCATCTCTTATCACTGTACCTTATCCAGGTCAGCTAGTTTAGATTACAATATGCTAATCAATCCAAAGTGCACAGAGACGGGTGAGCAAGGGCTCAAATAGCACAAGGTCACAGCATGCACTGAAAGAACATCAATGTTCATAAAGTTAAACAAAGCCATGTCATTTAGCCGTTGATCTGCAGACAGTGAGGTAAGCTTGTGTCTACCATTAATGAAGCTCCATTACTGGTCACTTTGGCTGGAGAAGAAAGCCTGACGGCAACAGTAGCTCCATCAGATGCAGCACTCAGCTCTCATTGAGTTACCCAAAGCACATATATTATTCATTCACTGTCAGCCCATACTGTGCAAGCGGCACTTAATCCATCACAAGTTAGTGAGATATAGATTCCCACAGGGAAAAAAAGTTGAATCTATTTTACACATTTAATCAAGCAACACGCCGTGTTAAACGTTTTGATGTTATGTCCACTCAAATCTCCAGAATGTAATCTGGAGAAACGACTATTTCCAATTAAAATGTGACGGATGGATTTCATCGATAAAAATTAAGATTTTAAATGTTGTAGTTTAAGATATGGTTACTTCTAGAATAATAACCTAACATTAAGATACAGCTTACTTACACTGGCAGCATCCAGTTGCGATGCATCATCATCTCCGCTCGTCTTCCCGTTGGCCTCGCGCTCTGTGCCCATGACACAGGCATCCCTTCAAGCCTCTATCATCTAATTCCTGATTTCCGGGTTTTAAGATCCATCCTCTTATGCTTCAGCAAAAGCCGCCTTCTAATAACGGCAACAAACTGCGTGGAGCCACACAGCACAGTGTTTGGATGCACAGTCGACAGGCGTGTGAAACCAGATCCTGGCATTGGAGAAACAGGGAGCTCGCTGATGGAAACGTACCTCCTCCAGTCCTATGGCTAATGTTTCATTCATTAACTCCTATCGTTGCCATCCATCTAATTCATTGGAACTAATATTCAACAGCCACAAACAAAGTCTACTGCGTTTGCTCTGCAATAAAAAGAAACAGTTGGATAAGAAAACAAAATCATCTTAAAATGACAACATTCTCGCAAGGTAAGTTTGTACAAGAGTTTTATTTACAGTGTTAACAAAGCAGGTGACTGTGCCAGTTAATGTATCCTCTGGCTGTCTTGTGCTCAGTTGACAGACTCGCAGCAAAAAAAGGGTCCAGCCTCTGAAATAAACTAAAACCATGTTTGTTGGCGTAAAAGCAGAATATACATTGTTATAATTAACAAAAAAAAAATAAATCAGTTGGGATTTATAAGACAAATGGGTGAGAGTCTATTGTGTGAGCAGCATCTTAATGGCAACAAAATGGAGTCAGTATTTTAACACTTTAGTCCAGCCCCTTCCTAGGCACTGAACTTCATGTGGCAACAAAATCAAACTGAACAGAACTTGACATTCACAGGCAGACAAAAACAAGAAAAAACAGTGAAGTGTTCTTTGCGTCTTCAGGATGGTTTGGCCGTGGTCCGAACATGAACAGGGAAAAAAAAAAGAGATGAGGGAGCAAAGCCTCATTTCCTGAAAAAGGCGTTGCGGGTGATACTGTACAACAGGTGATGAGGCTTTCGTTTTGGGGGCTCGGCCAATGAAAACACCTGCTGCTGAGGCACGCTGGTCGGGATGGTGATGTGACGCTGGTGAAGTGGGTGAAGGTTCTGGTGGTGTGGTGGGACAGAACCAGAGTAACCAATGTCTGAAAGGTGAACGGGCAAAACAAAAAATAAAAGTTATGAATTCAAATAAAAAGATAAAATTGTTATCAAATGTAAATGAAGAGTAGCATTAAGTAGACTTTTTACTTACTTTTGCTCTTCTTCTGTTTGGCTCTTCTGGCGTTAACAATGGCCTGTGTTCTTTGCTCTTCACTGATTTCCATTCCTGCCAACACACACACAAATACACCTTCATGTCAAAATATTTCCAACAACGCCCTTCTTCCAACAGTCGTTCCACCCTGTTCCCCTTCCATTTGACATCTACCCACAGGAGCAGTTTTGCGTCATGAATGAAAGGAATTTCTCAACTCACCCATCTCTTGGTCTTCTTTGACTCTGTATCTCTCCTTGGCGAAGGCCTGTAACCACCTGTGCTTGTCGTGGGCCTTCCTGCAGCATAGCACACACACAAACTCCAGAGTGAAGGCGTGGCGCAGGCGCAGAGCATTCCTCAGGGTCAGGCCCAGGTCTAGGTCCCGCCCGTCGGCCACGTCCAAAACCTCGGTCTGGTCCATATCCAGCCGTCCACGGTAGTGGAGCAGGTCCCTGCGCAGGACGTCTTTTTTACAGAAGACCAACTGGTGGTCGAACAGGAAGAAGCTGCGCTGCTGCATCTTGCCTTGTCGGACGACTCGAGTCAGTTCACCAGAGTGGATCAGCTCCGAGCTGCGCTCCAGTACATCCGGCCCCTGCAACGACACGTAGAGTCAAAACATTTATACAATAATTCATATTCTTTACCGAAGGGTGGAAAAACATATATGCTACATTTTATTAATAACCAGAGTACAAACTGGAGGAATATTGATTCGTTCTCATCACCTCCCAGTGTAGAATGTCCACCTGCCAGTGAGCGATGGTGTCGACGCTCTCCAGCCGCCTCTTCCTTTCATTTATCAAACTGGCCACATTCTTCATCGCCTCATACGCTTTGCTAACTCCGCTGTGGTCACTGCAATAAATCAGCAAAGGAACAATGAGCATAGGGTCCACCGTACACATTAAATTGATAGAAAGAACATTTCCATTCACAGTAGCACATTGCTTTAAATCATAATCATGGACAAAGTAAGTTATCAAACCATGAATTATGTATTTAAAAGGGAATGAATCATTATTGGATTGGTTAATTGGTTAACTACAAATACTGAACATATAATTGCACCTATTAGCACACAGCTTTCATTGTACAGGCAAGGCAAAGTAATTATTTACAGACAACAGCTTCATTGATTCAAGGTATAAGAGGGCATAAGATGGCTTGTAGTAGAATGACATGTCTCTGTAGCAACAAGCATCATTGCGGTCTGAAGTGACCAACATTTAAGTAGATGGCTTGTGCCCCGTATACTATTTTATATATGTTCGTGTGCGATGGTTGAAAATAATGGTGTAGGCTGGAGCGCAATGAAGTTGCTATCTTTGCTTGCCTGAATGTGTAAATAAATAGATGCTCAAAATGTACAATACGCGCGAGTAGTAAAATAAATAGTGAAGTAATGAATATCCCGTACCTGTGGTCTTTGGGAGTGTACTTAAGCAGTTCTCCTAGCTGCAGGGGGTATTTGCAGATCTTCTGGACGGGCGTGAGCAAGAAACCTGCAATGGAAATGTCGATCATCTGCTGAAGAAGCCGACAGGCCTCAAAGAAATGCTTATATTTTCCAGACTTCATAAGGCGCTGCAGCTCAGCGCAGGCTACTGGATGAGTGTTACAATAGTCGGAGTAGATGGAGAAGCCCTCTCCCTAAGGACAATAAAGAAAGATTCAATGAAAATGTGGAACTGCTAAATCAGTTAACTAATTGAGTTACACAGTGATGACGTGAATTGGAAAAGTTGTGTGTGGGGTCGCCGACCTGCAAGAGAAAACAAGAGCCAATTTCACTGAGATGTGGTTGGTCTTTGTTGTACTTCTTCTCCAGGTCTTTGAGAAACTGCCTCTGGAACCTGTAGATGTCCTCAATGTTGCTGAAGATGGTCTTCAACTGCAGCTCAGTGAACATGTCCGGGTGTTTACGGCACTGGCGGATGTAACCCTGGAAGTTGCACAAAACCAGTATGCTGAATGCACAGAAAGTATAGAAACAGTTCAAACACTGGCCAACAGGAGGTGCTAAAGAGAAAGGTACTTTTAAAATGTAGCTTATGCTAAACATTCTCCAACAAAAAGTTGAAATGTATTTGAATGTAACACAGCTTAAGAGTAGTGTGTGAATCCTGTATAGATTAAATAACTGACAAATAAAGTAGCAGATGTCAGCATTGCAGCCCGTACCTCACAGATGTCTTTTAGGTGCTTTATGTAAATGCGTTCAGTATTCATGATTTCCTGAACCACATTAGTTCTCATCTGTTCCTTGTGCTGAACGCTGTGTGTGTCGCTGGGAGCTGGATCTTCCTGATCCGCTACACTCTCCACACTGTCTGCACTCGAGTCCTCCTGGTTCACTCGCACCTGTAACACATCCACCACACACAAAGGGATCTCATGAGCAGCATTCAAAACACAAATAAGTCTGTTTAAGTCGGGCTTAGTTTTCCAAACATCTTCTTTCCAGTCCCCACACATGATCAAACAAACATGGCTCTTGACATATTTTTTTTGTGTTTAATGAAAGCTCCTTAGCAAAATAAAAATGACAAAAGATAGAACAATAACTAATTAAACTACAGAAAACTCCACATCACTATAGTAACACTATGTGCAAGTTTAACCAGCTCTTGTTCAGCAACATTGATTCAGCTCCAAGCAATTACACAGCAGATAGTCATATGTCAATCAAATAACCTCACCATGGTTACCACAGCCTTCCTAATTAAGACTTAACAGTGAATCAGCTCTGGTCACCACAGAAACCTGAGGTTTGAACCCGTCCACACACACTGAAGAGGGGTGGGGAGGTTTGTTTGGAGCTAAGCCAGTTTGCGTGTCTTTTCTGTGCTGCTGGAGAGCAAACATGTTAGACACGTAGGTCAGGAAGTCCACTTACCCTCACAAAGCTGGAAGGGAACCAGGCCTCCTTGTCAGCCCCCCTACCCCACCACCAGTCCTTATGCGAGGCATCCAGGACACGGATAACATCTCCAGCCTTGAAGGCTAGCTCCTGCTCCTCCATGGTCACATGGTCCCAGAGAGCCTCAGCATACACCGTATGGCCAGAGCTTATCCACTGAGAGGAACACACACAGATAAGATAAAAATACAATTACATGCAGGCTAAGCCCATGTCTAACATGTCTGATTATGTCTAGACTTGTGGTTGTCCGTTCTGTCAAACAGATTGAAAACATTTTCACATGGCTATTCACGAGGCATACAACAAGATTAAAGGTTTCATCATGAATTCAACACACATCTCTGGAGAAGTGTTTCCCTCCTCAGCTGTACCTCGTTGAGCACAGAGAGCTCCACCCCTGGCTGGAGGTAGGGCGTGACATCACTGAGCTCATCAAAGCTGCCCTCCTCCTCTTCACTCACGCTGTCATCAAGTGTCGGCGAGCACTCAGACACACCGACTGCAACACATACACAGGGGTTAAAAAAGAAGAGATAACAAGATCTAAATCATTCAGAAAACAAGTCACAGATGCAGTCACACCCACAGCAACATTGTCCTCCAACACACTTATTGACATTCCCAGACTCTGCTTTCCCACAGACTAACAACAACCCCGGTTCTCACCGCTGAGGACTCTGTGCAGCTGACGCCGTCCAACGCGGTCCAGTCCGATGGGGGTGCTTTGGGAGAGGGCGGAGGGTCGAAACCTGGCAGACACGGCTCTGTAGGGGGGAACTTGGTGGGAGGGGATCGGCGGCCGCGACAAAAGCTGCAGAGAAGAGACAAAAAAAAAACATCCTGGGATTTAGGAAGAGCTCACTTTCTCAAGCTTTCTCCACCTTCCTGGTCACTCAATTGTCACATAGAAATAGAGCCTGTGACTTTTTGATGGACAGCATTCATAACCAAGACCATGATCAAATAGTCAACTTTTTCTTTTCTTTTTTGGTATTTTATGCCTTCATTACAAAGAGAGAGCACAACAAAAACTACAGTGCTAAGGGAATGGCCCTAGGTCCATCCTTTTGTACAGTTTAATATTTAATATGTTCCTTAAAACACCAATTTAGTGAAGAGGAAATCTGTTCAACTTGATCTGTGCCCTTTAAAATATCTACGTATTTTTCTGAGAAGTTCTGTAAAGCAAGATAAATTAGCTTCATGTATAAACCACAAGTGGAGGATGGACAGTATTTTCAACACATTGAAAACAACAACTTGGAGTTGAGTTTAAACATGCTTCTAAACTTGAAATGTGAGTCATTGAAACAAAGTATCCGACCACATTTCCACAGTTTATAAACAGTAAATGGAAATTCAACAAAGCATTTTCATTGTTTTTAAAAGGATGTGCTTCTAGGTTTAAACCATAACTTTAAAGGCTTACAGAAGGAAGGCGGTCGTCTTTCTCCTCAGTATCAGAAGAGAACAGATCAACAACTCCTATCACGGAGATTGGCCGCTGCCTCGTGCCTTGAGCGTCTCCGTTGATGCTGCAGTTCTCAGGGCTCTCTCCATTCCCGCATGCGTCACTACCACTGCAGTCTTTATGCAATGATGTACGTGCCGTCCTTTCTTCAGCACGCAGTTCTGCCACTTCCTCTGGAATAGAGTGCTTCCTGGAAACGAGCTGCCCGTAGTCAGAGATGGGACGAGGTCTCGAGCGTCCACTCCTTCGCCTGGGCTTGACGCCGGATGTTTCCGTGGATGCATCTGTGGGTGATGTGGGCGACTCCGAGAGGCATGTAGGAGAAAAAGGAGGGGTGATGCTGGTTGTTGGGGAGTCTTCCTCTGTTTGGAGATGTGTGTCTGGCTCTTGTTGATCTGATGTTTCCTGGGGATCAAAAAACAATAATTAAAAACTCAATAAGCACGCTGATTTTGATTTCCTCCTGTTCAATGATCTGCAATGCACACAGATGCAGAACATAACGTTTGTTAATCAGAAACAGAGCAAAATGGTGCTGACTGCCAGTCAAAAAAGTTCCAACTAGATGCAATTGTCTTGGTTGGATCTCAAGGCAGAAACCACGTTAATCAGTGTGAAACTATTTCAATGAACTTTATCAGGACTCTCCTGAGAAACTTTACTATCACAGGAACGTATTCAAGTTCCCACGGTGATTGACTCCACATATTGAACACAATTAACCCCTCTGCTTATCAAGTTCAAACAAGAACTGCAACGGAAATTCCACAAATATTCCACAATTAAATGTTATCATTCTGTATGAATGTGAGCATGTATTGTTTACTCAACGCTCAAATATTGGCTAATGGTTACTCATTTGGAAACTGCTGTTCTACGTTAGTCGGCCAGCGATATCAAACCTCACCTCTTGGTTTTCTCGATCTGGGTCCGGTCCCCGGCATACACACTGGAAAGGCACACAGTGGACTAGCACCATTGTGAAGACACACAAACACAGACTGACCTGTGTCTTTTATTCTTTCTGAGGCCAGCAAAAGCCGCTAGATTTCTAAGGTAAACAAATCAGATTTTTCCGGTTCATCTTCAAAGGCCAAATCCTACTCTTAGACAAAAGCACATTTCAATAGAGCGGCGTGTCTATGGCTCCTGTCTAACTGGTGGTTCTGCTAGCCGTCCAAGGCCCAGCGTCCATGGTGCTGGACTTTGATCCACTTGGCTTCAGCTAGAGGGGAGGGGGGTGTACTCACTCCTAGCTGCATCCTCTCCACCAGCAACAGGGCTATGGAGCAGTTATGCGCAAGGGCCGCTAATCATAAACAAAGCCTAATCATTAACTCTGCTCCTTCAGAGTGCCGGGTAGCACAGAACAGCTGGCTTGAGCATGTGACTCCCCTGCAGCAGAAGTCAGTATATCATACATAACTGACAGGGGAAAGGACAGTAAAGAACGATTCATGCTTACGTCATTATTTATTTGACACCTTAGGGGACTTTGGACACACACAGCTCTTTCCTTTTCAGCACACGAGCGCAATACTGACAGGCATCCTGACGCTGACGCGCCAACTTATTGCAGCGGGATGGAATCATGCCGGATTCAAAGATCACTTCATAAAATCACTTGTGAAAGGTGTGATGGTGCATTTTCCAAGACAAGGGTCAATAGCACTCAACAGGGAGATTGACATCCATTAATGATCACGCTGTTCTAGATTATAAGGACAATCTTTCCTCTGTCAGTAATTCCTTCCTCTTTTTAAACTTCACAGAGAGCCTGTTATCTAATGATTTCCAATCCCGTGTTTTAAGGTCAATGATAAAGATGCTGCTAATGTGTGATATTTGATCTGTCTGTAGTAGTGAAAAGCTTTGTGATCAAAGAGACCAGACCAGCTTGATGCCGTCACTGTTTTTCACACACTCTGCATTGTATCAGAACATGTGCTAATAAGCAGACAGAAACAGGTGGGGTAATACCGACTGCTAACAGAAACTCCAGTATGCATCAAGAACATCTTATTATTTCACATCAGACCCCTGTCATTTCTACACACATGATTTTCGTCCCTTACCTCATTTGGTAGCACGCTGACTTCAGTCTGATCTTGTTGCTGTGGAGGTTCTTTCTGGCTAAGAGGGGATGAATCGCATTCTGCTGTCAGTTTATAACCACCTGTTAGTGATTCACAATGAGCAGAGATACCAGGTGAAGTCTCTGTTCCCTCTGGGGGAGAAACCGGGCTGATAAGGACCTGGTGCTGCTGGAGGTCACTGTATTCAGGCTGTAGATGAACCAGAGGGGTGCGTTCGACGGACATGACCCGGGCTCTGACGGGCGAGGGGCGTCGCTGTCGCTCACTGGTCGTTAGACAAGGCGTGCGACGGGAGTAGTCGTCGTGGAGACGGGTTAGGGGTGACAACGGAGATGCGGAGGTAGGGCTCGGGGAGGGACTTCGCCTGCGTCTGACAGTCAGGTCAGTCATGCTGCCAACGAGCTTCAGCATCGGCCCCTTTGTCATCACGGGGTTCTTTGCGCTGCCGACAGCGGGGCCCCGGAGATCCACTGAGGAGACGCTGGCGGCCCTCTGGATGTTTGGCGTCCCGTTTGACGTGCCAGCCCTGTGGGCTTCCTCCTGAAGCAAAGGAGGTCTTGGAGATGGGGCTTTGCGTCTGAAAGGTGCCTTAAATATGTGAAGATTGTCTGCACTTTTGCTCAGTCTGCTCAGCACCGTCACGTTTGTGTTCTCATCCATGTTCTTTGTGTGGACGTCGACGCTGGATGTCTGATCTGGTTTTCGACTGTCCGTCGCTTCATTTGTGCTGCTTCCTGCTATCCTCCTATTCCCTGTGTCCAGTAAAGAGATGCGTCCGGCTCCATACGCTCTCCTGATACTCCTTGAGATCCGTGTGTTGCGCTTGAGACCATCTCCTTCATCATTTTCCTCATCATCGTAGTCCTCAATATCTGATGCACAGTGGCTCATCCCAGACAACTTTTGGGCATCATAATTTCCATTAGACACACTGTATCCGTCTGCAAACTTGAAATGATTTTCTGCATCATCTAGAACAGGGTCAATGTCGGCCACACTTGTGCCATTAGCCATTTCCTGATCTGATGGGTCGTGGTCTCCATCTTGGCTGACTGCCCCTCTACTCTGTATACCCTGGAGCACAGAGGAGCGGAGCTTTTTAAAGGAGTCCACGCCCAGTCCTGATAGTCCTGACCAGGACTGCGGGACACTGTCGTTGCTGTGGGTTGAGGTGGAACCTTCAGTGGTAGAACTGTGAGCGGGGACCGGGACCTTCCTCGAGTTAGAGAAAAGCCTCATAATTCTTGAGGAATAAGGCTTTCCCTCAGGTTGGCCTATAACGGGGTTGGACCAGGAGGAGGAGTTGATGCCATTCCATCGGTTTTCGTAAGGACCTGCGGTCACCGGCTGTACTTGGGCGCCACACCCAGGCAGCCGACACGGGACTACACTTCCGTCAGCATGACTGTGGAAGGGGTATACATCACTGAGGGGTCGGCTTCGGGTCAGCGGGTCAGCTTTAGAGTTGTGGAGACCTGGGAGAGAGTCTTCGCTGGTGGACAAGACCCTGTCCTGTTGTTCTGCCTGCAAAAGCAAACAGAGATTCATTTTAGTTCATCTTAGAACTCTCTGCTTATTGCATTATAGAAGAATGAATGGTCCCATTCAAAGGTAACTATGCAGAAGTTAAACTTGCTGATCAGATAAAGGCACATAAGATAAAAAAATATGTATATCTATATTCTATATATTTATGTTTTTTATTTTGTATTAACTGAATACAATAAATGCAATGTTCTTTCAGGGAAAGCTGTGAAAATGAATTACTGATAAAGAAGATTAGTATGTAAAGCACAGACAGTATGCCTCAAGGGACATGAGCACAAGAATAAACAATTGTGTTTGTAAACTACAGTTCAGTTTCCCCTGTGTTTGCATGCGAGAGGAGCAACAGAGAGAATAAAGAGAGAGACACAGATAAACAGGAAGATGGATATCCCTCAGTGTGCACACACAGGATCCAGAGGAGTAAAACATATTTCACCGAGAACACAACGTGCATTTGTCCTTGGTGCTGTATTTCAATGTCTAAGGAGAGCTGAGGCCCAGGTCGGGTGGTGTTGTGCCAAGTACAGC
The DNA here is from genome assembly GCF_910589615.1 of Taurulus bubalis. Taxonomy (NCBI): domain Eukaryota; kingdom Metazoa; phylum Chordata; class Actinopteri; order Perciformes; family Cottidae; genus Taurulus; species Taurulus bubalis. The sequence goes on from NC_136606.1 coordinate 10,081,410, forward strand.
TTTATGCGTGTGCGTGTGCGTGTGTGTGTGTGTGTGTGTGTGTGTGTGTGTGTGTGTGTGTGTGTGTGCTTCTGGGCAGTGGCAAATGCAGCTGAGCCTTTGAAGTGGGGCTTTGTGAGCTTGATTAAGCAATGAAACTTGCTAATCCATTGTGATTAATGCAATAAATTGCCCCGTTTTCTCCAGACTACGTAGATGAGGAGGTGGCGGTGTGGGGAGGGTTGTGTGGTCTTCAAGTCAGTAAACATAGTTTAACATCTTTTAGCTCCTAATACACAAGTTTTCTTTATAGGATTCATACTAGGTGTTTTTCACAGGGTACATTTAGCTCGTCATAGAAGGACAAGCACAGATGGTACAACAGTAATAACATTAACAATGGCTCTATTCTTCAAGCTTTCCAGTAAACCATGACCAGTGTGACAGTGAGTCAGCGTGCACAATATCAGGACCCTTAAACTGAGGCAGCTAAATGGCATTCAAGTATCATTTGTTTTACAATTTACACCCATGTTTTTCCTCTGTGACATGTCTACTGTGAAAAAAAAGTTTTTAAAAGTCACACTAAAAATAAGTTATTACTTATTTACTACCAAATAACTAGGCCATAGAGACAACTGTATATCGACCACAATGGCAACATAGTATGTTCAATTACTTTAAAATGTATCATCCCATATAGGCCTACTTTTCCTGACCAACAAAGAAAGTATTTCTCTAAAACAACAATTTGTGAATTTACATGCACGTTTTCTCTCTCAGTGTCTTTGCATGAAGAGGTGAGGATACAAATAGTTAAATAGCCAGGCTATTTAAGAAATAATACTTCAGAGTATGACCCAAACTTTCTCTCTCGGATCCTCTGAGATTTTGTTATTAGAATAATATAATATGGTATAAAAAAAATACTAGTTTTTCATATTCTTGTAGGTTTAATTACATTTAAATGGAGCAACTTTATGGATTATCATCCTTTTTACTGTATAACTTTACTTTAACCACCCCCAAACCCCTTATTTTAATCAGCATGAACTTAAAAACCAATCACAACATACAATGTGTTATAAACAATGAATGTAATATATGGCTTCTAAATGCTATACGTCAGGGTTGTTCAAAATTAAATTACTTCAATCACTGCTGATTGTTTTACATTTCTTGCACTGTCTTACACCTCACTATATTGTTATTATCATTTAAGTATTCAGCAATTATTTTCTTGATGTTGTCAGCATTACTCAGTCCTAACACAAACTGAAGGCGTTTTTTTCAGCTTTGATTGGCAGCGTTGCTTCCGCTTCTGCTCTGTGGGCTACACATGCTTCATGGATCCTGGAACGCTCCCATGCCTCCCCGCCCTCATGCGTGCTCAGCAGCAGATGGGCTTTCTCAGTCAAACTCTCTGTGGAATCTTCTGTCACTTCAACCCGCTCACTCCATCACACAGGACACTTATGTAAACACAGAGCCACTGCTGCCAAGCACCACTGCTGACAGACAGTAAACACCCCTCGTGAAACAATGCGCGGCTTTCAAGGCTTTGCTGAATTGTCTTCTTGTACTTTCTCCTCGGCGGCCACTGAACGAATCATGTTGGAGTAGCAACTGGAATAGTAGACGGGATCAATTAGTCCATCTATTTTTCAAGCAGAAAGATAGAAGACAGGGCAGGAATTTCTACAGCTTGAGTGGCTAGTTTTTGTTTTGAATACTCACGTCGTGCTATCAGCCATTCCCACCATGTGATCCTTCAACACCTTTCTGCCTTTTCCCTAAACTTGGCGCCAACTATAACAGGCCAGTTGGCGTCTACTAATGCTTGGCAGTGCTGTCAGAACCAAGCTGACGCTTGTGGTGACTTTCACAAAAGGACGACACAGACTTCCACTTATGCATAAATGAAATATGCTTTATATTCCAATAAGTCTACAGTGTGTTAGTTTCTATTACTTTTAACTATGCCCTTTAAAACTGGTGACGTCTTTATGAGCCTTATTGAATTTCTAGTCTAGACTGAATGTATCAACCTCAATGACAACGTTAGCTTTGATGTCCATGGTAGACAAACTTGTTTGTCTGTTGGCATGGCAGGTTGGCTGGCAATCCATACCGACCAAATTTAAGAACAGATTAAACACGGACAACAGCCGCTTCCTTAACTATGAAAAGCTGTTTTCACTCGGAAAAATAAAATATAAAAAGAATACTGAACTGCTTTTTTACTTAAGGTACTGTAGTTTTGTACTGTCAACAATACAAACACAGTACAGGAATATGTTGTGTGAAAAAGCATAATTCTGATAATATTTTGAATTTTGTTCAATTATTTCAAAGTCAAGATCAAAAGTTTAAATCTTTGTCATCTTTCCCTTTCCTCCATATTTTCTTAGGAGACGGAAGAAATTAAAGTATCTACTATGTCCATGTCTACAGCGATGCCTATTGCAACATCCAGACAAATATGACATATATGGTAATATCAAACCCTACTGTCTGTGAATGCAGGTCACTTTGAACTTTCCTGTATCATCTTTACTCTGCCTCCGTACCAGGATCACTGTTGCTCTCTAAGCTTCTTCTTCGGGATGGGAGCACTGGGGCCCTGGTCCAGAATTAATTAAGAGCTCAGGGAGGAGTCCCCCCCACACACACATGGCAGCCAGCTGGAGCCAGCCTCAGATTAGACTCCCAGAGACAAGGATGAAAACACTCACCCGGATACATAAACAAGTATACACGGGCTTAAAGCATGCACTCCAAAAACACATACACAATTAGCTAGAGCATCCTTTCACATATTGCACGGCCCATGTGCATGTGCACTCACACACATGCGTGCACCGAGCTGAGCAGGGAGGAAGGCATTTAAATCACAGACTCCCTTCCTGTTTGGCAACAAAACCCAGGCGGTTATGCAAGGAGTCATAAATGCATAGTGATTAGTGACCTTCTACCCATAGTTGACCTCTGCAGAGGTATGTCCTGCCTGAGGGTAGGATAAAACCCATTAGGCCAAAATGAACTGAGCATTAAATTGAAAAACCACAAGCGAAAAAAATGCTGTCATTTTCCATTCTCTAGATTAACTCTGAGACAGATACAACCACCCTGGAGCAACACCGCCATTCCTGTGTAAGCTGTCACATTACTGGTTGTCTATTCGTCTCAAGGAATGAAAACGGTGAGGAAGATATGTCCGAAAACAACACGCCATAATGTTTTAAAGAATATGTTAACTAAAGCAGTGCTCGTAACTAATGTTCTGTGAAACTTAAGCTCCACATAATTCACAGTGTTTTGTCTTTCAAATGAATGAGTTTTCATAGTGGGTGTACAAGCGTCACTTGACAATATTCAGTATTAAATATTTTAATCCATATTAAAATCGTATTAGCCTTGATGCTTGTTTTCTGACCTTATAGCCTGTGAGCAAAGATTAAAAGTGTCAGCAAGAAAACTTTGAAGGAAAATAAATGTACTGTACGAGTGTGGGAGAGGGAGTGTGTATGTTTGTGTGTGTGTATAGCCTATTCCTCTTGTATCTCAGTAATAATCTTATTAGCGGAGCTTTACCAGTCTGTGTTCAGGACTGGTTTCATCTACACATGATAGCCTAATCAGGGCGACAACTAAGCTATTCAGCACTGATTGAGAGTGACACCCAAAGCTTGTAAACAGCCCACAAGGGCTCGACTGCCGGGGGCAACTTGGCCGGGGTGCACTCTAGATATTAAGGACGACAATTTAAAAGATAAAAAGATACATTTCCAAAACAGTATTCACACATGATTATGAAATATACAACATGTCTCGTCTGGATCACGTCGACACATGTGCTACCGGTTCAGTTTCATGGGTAAAGTCTCATATTTGTCCATGACCTAGTTCCTCATTTTTTGATCTGCAAGATAGGAGTTTTGGAGATGCCACGCCCCTTTCTATAGAGCGTGGGAAGTACAGGTACCGGCTAAACCAGGGAGTGTCACCACTCTCACACACTTACTCACCTGATCTGCTGTGGACTGTCGCGGAGACAGACATACAGAAATCTAACACCACACAGTGCACAAGGCTTAGAGAGGACAAAACACCACTGAGTCTCGTTGTCAACAGTGTAACCTGATAGCAATGCAACAATAACCACAAGACTCGTTATTCAAAGACCATGAAAACCGCTTCTCAAGAGCAATAAAGCCCCTAATATCATATGGGGATCGAAGACAACCTTAAACATCGGTTCCCATCGGTTTGTGAGCTTGGAAATAGTTTATGCTCCACATTGATAATGAACACAGTATTTCCCTGACACAAACGTCCTATTTAACTTGGCTGGTAAGTTTCTTCTTTGCTCTCTGGTCTGAAGTACACAAATAAGAAAAGTAATGCAGATTAAGATCATAAACTACAGATACTATGCTCTCTTTTGGGCCTCATGAGGCCGAAGTACAACCGTGTATAATGTGAAGTAGCCTGGTGTAAAAATATATTGTAGTGGTTTAGTAGGCTACCATTTAAAAAAAAAGTATATTCTCGTGTTTATAAATCCTCTATAAAGCAGTGTTCCTTGAATATTTAACAATGAATGAGCTAGACACCACAGTTTACCTCTAGTATACATTTCCATCTGGGGAGCAACAAGAACAAGCTTTAATTGTGAGTAAACTGTAGTGATGGCTGCAGACTAAGTTAGTACACGCTAATAATGAAGCAGACTCTGGAAACAAGGAGCTATGGAAGGAGATTACACAGAGTAGTTTTCTAAGCCCACAAAGAACTCGGGGCCAAACTGCTTATTTATTTCTGCATTAATTAACTTTCTTTGAGCATAAAGCTCTTTGTAGTAGGTGCCCCCACCCAACCCCTCCTTCACCAACTCCCTGCACAGCCTGGCATCTCCCACATCACTATAACAACCACGGCTGTAATGCACTACAATAACCCCCTCTTGTAAGGTTTCTTTCACGAAAATCAGAAATCACCGCAACTGTAATGTGATACACGATTATAATAAATCATTTAAAACGAATTGCAGTGCAGCTTGTCACTTGTTTTAGGCGCATTAGCAGTCACTGCGCAGATAGCAGAAAACACCGCTTGCTCACCCTGCTCATAGTCGCTGATGTTGTGCTCCTGACCTTCTCTTCTCACATCAACAGAGCAGATGTTTGTGTTGTTCAGCCATCGTGGAGGATCCTGGGTTTCTCGGAGCTCCAACGGCTGGCTGCTTCGCGCTCGTCGTCGTCTCGCGAAAACATGTCGGGGGAACAAAACACCACGACCAGTGCGCTGCGAACTAGTTACCCCGCGACATATTGAGACAAACGGCTGGCTGACTTTGTGAAGACACTGGGCTAGCAACTTGAGCTAGCTCACGAGCTCACTTATAAACTTTTTTCTAAATTACGCAAGTTTTGCGGAGTTTTTTTTTCTTCTCCCGACCTGCGAAACCTGTTGGTAGTCAAGTAACCGCAGAAAATAAATACTGAGTCATGCCATATCTTCCGAAGTTGAACAAGAAAGGCTCGTTATTTCGATGATTAAGGCTACTCCAGTTCGAATAGGTCTTTCTTGGAGGATCGAGCTGGCGAGCATCATTCATGCACTTGTTGCAGTGTTTCCAGGGGGCGTGGTTTCGAGAGGTTACGATTGAGGTTACTGGTTGACCACAGGGTAACCATACGGCTGACAGCCAATCATTATGTAGTAGATGAGTCCGTGACCACGAAGCCACGCCCACAGTAGAGTGCTCTTCATTGAAGAAAAAAAAGAATGCTGCTCCTCATTTCCTGCAGCTACTTGAAAAAAAAAGACTAGACCTTCCAGTTGCTGTTGCACGGTCTTTCCTCGTGTCACGTTCTCAAGACAATTAATGTCTCAGGTATTTCTGTTGAGCTTGCCCATCCCCAAATACCAGAGTAAGAATCACTTCATGAATGTTGTATTGTAACATAACAATGAAGAACAAATGAAGACACAAAGCTGACACCAGGCCTGTATTTCAAGTGTTTAATGATGGTGTTGTTTATTTAAAGGCTGATGATCTTATTGAATCCATCATAAGTATAGATGTCCTATAAAAGCCCTTGCAAAAAAACTAATTTAAATCGATTTAACATTTTATATATTTAAAAAAGTATTCAAGATGCTGAGAAATTGCCCTTGTGTTGCCATTATATTATTGTGTTATTATCACTGATGCACAAATGTGTAAAATGTAAGTGTGAGTGTGTGTAAGTACAGTGTGGAGCTTTTTCAAACAACTTTATTTCCCTGGGTAGTTAATCTTTAACAATACATTGTAATTTATAATCAGCAAAGCACAGTAGTCAAATCAATGCATTTGAATAAAAGTAATAAAGTACAATCAGAAGTCCGATCAGTAATTGAGCAAGTGCATTTCATTGTATTGCACAATGCATTTATTAGAGTCGTAAAGTTTAGAGACCGATACATTCTCTTGACTGATTTCTGTTCGTTATAAAACATTTAGCAGCAGTTTTAAAGCCTAATTTAAGTTCCAAAGATTAAGAACCCAGAGAAGATAGTGTCATCATCTTCATCAGCAAAGAGCCCATTGAACAGCTCTCCTCCAGCCACCTGCAGCCATACCTTGTCCCCCACATCCAGGTGCAGCACAGTGCCCCCTGCTGCCTGATCTTCGCTGCTCTGGTAGGTATCTGTGGTGTGGATTATCTTCACACCATTCTTCACCAGAGCCACCTTCACGTTTTTGACATAGACGGTGATGTAGTAGGTGAAGAAATAGGCTCCTGCAGTGGAGCATGTGAATCTTCCTGTTTGTAGATCGTAGTGATTCTGTTCATTGTAAATTATCTTGTCAAAGCGAATCGGTACATTAACTGCTGGGAGTTTACTTTGTGCTGTGAGTCCCACAGAAAAGGCACTTTTAGAGATAACAAGTGCATCTCCTTTCTCACCCTTATCACCTTGCTCTCCTCGAGTCCCTCTCTCACCACGATAACCAATATTACCTTTGTGACCCGGAACACCAATTTCCCCCTTAGACCCTCCTCTCCCAGGGGGTCCAAATGGACCCTGAATGCCTCTGTCACCTCGAAGGCCAATTTCCCCCTTTGACCCCTCTGGTCCAAGAGGCCCCAAATCACCTTTAGGTCCTTGGGGTCCCGGCAGCCCAAGCTCTCCCTTACTTCCTTTCAGGCCTAAGGGCCCTTGGACTCCTTGGGGCCCCAATTTCCCAGGGGGCCCCCGTTCTCCATTATCTCCCCTTTTCCCTTTGAGCCCTGCTGGGCCAACTGCACCTGTAAATGACAAGCGCGCAATAAACCTCACATTCTTTTATGGTCAGTGTTGACTATTCAGTATACACATTGCAGAAAGCCAAATAAGCTACAACTAACATATGAGTTGTGTTTAAATAAAGTATGAACCACTGGTAAAAAAAATAGATTAATGTTTTCACACAGATCTTCTTTACAGATCTCTTTACTTTTCAGTGGTGCAGTTAATTTTGATGATACATACCGAGTTCCCCTTTGTCTCCCTTGTGGCCATCATTGCCTACTGATCCAATAAGGCCAACTTGACCTTTTAATGGGTGAATGAGAAATGATTGTTATTATAAATTGTGAAGTTGACGTTTAAGACAAGAAACAAAGTTAATTGATTCAAGTTTTAAACTTACCTTGATCACCTTTGTCACCTCTGAGTCCATCTCGGCCGTCTCTGCCAGGTGTACCATTGTGTCCAGGGTCCCCTGGTATTCCAGGGTGTCCACAAACACAGCCTTTATTCTGGATTACTTCCTGGGTAACACACCGGACTGCCAATAGCAGAAGCAAGAGAGTGACTCTAACCCTCATCTGCAGCATTTTACCTGATGCACCAGTCTAACAAAACTAACATCCAACAATGCAAAAATGTTTAGACTGAAAGAAGTTAAAGCCAGTGCATAGTTCGCGACATAACCACATGCACTACTCATATGAGAACACGCAGCGATGAATCAAATCGTTATCAAGCAGGAATACTCAAGAGGAGTACAGTGGAACAAAAGACAAACACCAACCAAATAAAACATAAGCTGGACAAGAACTTTGGACAAAGAGGGACCTCAGTCCTCAAAGCCATTTCATTGGTCCACCTGTGTTTGTGGCTTACTCATTAAGTAAGTCTGTCTGTTACGCATCACCTGTGCCCCTTCAGATGCTTCTAGCTAGTTGAGGCTAATAATACACATAGAGTGTGTGTCAGGGTCAGACATGCAAAAAGCCACAGTTTAACATGTGCTGCCTTCTTATACAGAAAACATGATGTTACACTTCAGCAAATGATCACATGCTGTCTGTATCGGAGAATATCTTACTTTTAATTGAGCAATAAAAAGATGGCATTAAGAATGGACGCCTTTGAATAATATTAGCATTTGCTTTTGTCCACGATTTAAAGGACAGCGTTTTAATAGGCTGTTAAGTCCTTGGATGCTAATTACAAGTTAAAATGTGAATTCATGCATGCTTTTCTGATATGTACTTTTTAAATGTTAACAGTCATGACATTAAATGTGACCTTTTTGTGGTCCAAAGCCCAACGTTATAGAAGGCCTTCGACAAAGGTTTATGCTAATCTTAATAACAGTGTCCTTCAGATGTAATCTCGATGCCAGACTGCTTTTAATGTTAACCATGTTTAGAGTGGACATCAAGCTGCTAACTTTCCACAGTGTTGTAAAGGCTATACAAAATAAACAGAGTACCACAAATATTTCCAATGAACTGTACAATAAAGGGGTTTATGTGTTTCGGTGGTCCTTCTGTTTTCGCTACCCCCTCCACAGAAATCCGCTTTTTAACAGCGTTACAGGACCAGGAAAGGATTTAATATCTTACTTAAGGTCACTCAGCGAGTCAAGAGTTTTCTGGCACAGGCTCGAATCAGAACTGGTAGAGGAATCGTCACACTAATCATTATGCTGTGCTGCTGTACCTTTATTAGATTGTGTACAGTCAGGTTAGACAGGAGGGATGGGTGCAAGGAAGGAGCTGTAACATAAAACCCAATAAGAAAAAAACACCCGCAGCAGCATAAATCGCTGACTTGCCAGTTCTCAACATACCCAGCTTGTGTGTTATACAAACAGACAACAATATATGTTCACATTCTTTATTTTTTCAATACTTCTTCTCACAAGCCTCCAGATATAAATATATTTAAAAATATAAACAAGACAATACATAAAAGTGCACATTCAGGTAATGTCTTTACCTGGCACCAGAAATGAAAACTTCACTGTCGAACATGTTGGCTGCTGCACATTTACTTGCATGGACACATCATGGACAAAGATATAATCTCAGAAACAAATAGCAAGGGCATGACTGAGAGTGAATGAAACTCATTTATATGTTTAGGCCAATATATCAGGATCCAGTCTCTGTAGTCCCATAACCAGGCACAACGTGAGGTTGATTTGGTTAAAGAGGATACTGCAAAAAGTCCTCAGACAAGACAGCCGAGACGTTGTCTAACCTAATGAGTTCATTACGTTAGATGGCTAAAAAACATAGGTACAGATCATCCTAAACCAATGACTAAATATAAATAAATACAAATATTTAGCATACAGCATGTTGTAGCCGTGGCTCACAGTATTTCAGATTTAAAATGTCATTAACACTGATGGCTTCTTTTGTGAAGAGATTTTAATCTTACATTTTCTACGAGACTACATTGATGTTAAATAGCTTTGAGTTCCACTTAAAGTAATCATTTAGACATGAAATCAAACAAAGATGGGGCAGCACATGGCAACATGGGAAGAGAGGAGCAGGAATAAAGTTTGAAGGAGAACATCTATAGTATTTGACATCATTTTTTAAGATATAACACTGTTTGGGAAAGCAGCAATTCAAGGAACTTTGAGGTTAACACGGTAGGTGCTAGAGAGGGTATGGGGGTATTTTGGGGCTACAACTTTTGTGTTATTAGTACAAAATAAGGTCTGGAAGCCGGGAAGGAGGTCGGTTAGTGAGTGGTCTTCTACATGATCTGACGGTGCATACCGTAGCCTGTCATACCAGATTGGGAGGCCCCGCGGTTGCTGCCCATCTGCAGGCCGATCAAACTCTGACCTTGGCGGAGTTGCTCTTGGCTGAACTCTCGCCGATATCCCTGGGCTTTCCTGTACACGAATAACAGTTACAAGGTTAGGAAAAGGAACATGACGCGTCACGCAGTTGTGAAAATGTGAAGCTCCTCTGTCACACTGTCTTTACCTGTGGAACCAGTCTCTGTCACCCCTGTAATGGCCGTCGTCCTTAGTGACAGCCACACTGCCCAGAGCCATAAGAGTTCTTTGTACTGCTGCCATGTCCTTTCCTATAGCCAGAACAAAATTATCACTTTGTCATAACATGAACTGAAAACTGATTATCATCGTAAAAACTAACGTGAATGAAAATGTATATATATATAGTATATCACTCCAGCACAAGATAAAATGTATGTAAAAAGATGCAACCTCACCTTCCCAGAGGTCCACAGTTTGAAATATGTCCGTGGTTGTGACTCCGTAAGCTTCAGCTGCTTGCAGGAACTGAGAGATCTTCTCCATTTGTTTGAAGGCCATCTGTGTCTCTAGAATCTTCTTGATCGGCTCCTTCCCCCTCGGATAAAGGCTGTTGATGAGCCGACAGAGGATCTGGGACAGAAGAGGTCAGAAATCTAAATCATATTTAATTGACACCTTGACCGTAAAATGACAGTTGAGGGTTTTAGTTCTCTGTATATACTCCTATTTTTCATGCTTAAATGCAATAATACATGTTTACATTATATTCAGCTATAGTGTCAAGTAAGAAGACATTGCAGCATCGTGCAGGGTGAATTAAGTCTTAAGTGAGTTAAGAGGTTATCTATCAAAGGCTTCCAGAATTATTCAGTGCAACATTTTACACTTGCAAAGCATGTGCCACAACAGTTATCAATTTACAATTTGCTAAAAAAAAATCAGTTGGACCCCTCTTTTAAATAGGAGTGATGCATGGTCTGTTATTCTAGTATTATTGACTGAAGCTTTTATAATTAACAGGGCACATATATCAGGTTGCTTATTTTAGGCATTGACTTAATGGACTCTTTAAATTCTGACAGACGCTCAACGATGTAGGAGCTTAAATAATTAAATGGTAACTTCTATTTTAGGTGCAGGTTCTGCAGCCACTCACTGTTCCATCCATCAGCCATTTCTGGAAGTTCTCTCTGCCCGTCTGCGGCCTCTCCAGGTTCCCTCCGCACTGTCCAACGATCCAGTCCAACAACCGCTGCTCCAGGTCTGGGTCGTACTTCTGCTCGATCTTCTCTTGCACCTCTCGGCTCAGTCCGTAGCTGGGCCCTCTGTTCGCCATGGCAGCTCTCGCAGCACTTTAGTATTTGTAGTGCAGTAGCCCTGAAGAGCACATGTGGTAGAAGAGGCTGAAGTGGCATTACTCTGTTACAAACTAAATTATTCACACAAAAAAACATCATCTTAATGGTCCTATATTATACATATATTAGAGAGTTTTTGCGGCTGCTTTGTATCCTGATGAAATGGCTTCAGGATAACTACAGCTCTTTTTTAGAGCAAACACTTTTCTGTTTACTACAATGAAAATAGATACATTTTGGCCATCATAAACAACCTTAATGTTTGAAGAAAAGACAGTTTTTATTCTCTCTGTTAACAGCTCAGCAGGCCATCGAGGCGCATCTCTGGAGGCTGAGACAGAGCAGGGTGTGGTCCATGGCAGCTGTCCCGAAGAGGGACCACCCCTTCCATTACTATGGTAACAATCAAGTCAGCTTCCGGCACGCTGTGTGCAGTGATGGGCTGCATGCGATGCTGGCTCAAGTATGACCTCCAGCATGCAGTCATCGTGAAGAGAATTAAGTAATCAAATGTATTTTCGCAAAGTTTGTCCTCTAACAAAACACACAATGTAGCCAGCAACAGTTCTATATTTAGCCTGAAATTGAGTTTAATTAAATTACGTCAGCCCTCTGTGCCGCATTTAAATGTTTGTTTTAACTCTTCAGTTCATTGTTTTCTTTGCCTCGGTTATTGGGCGCAATTCTGTGAGTCAAATTCAGAAAATGCAAAGAAAGTCCCGCTATCTAATGTCACGACACCATATTGCTACGCATTCTGCAGTTTCTTAAAACATCAACATTTTACAAACCCAAAAGGCAAACTGCGCAAAGCTCACACACTATAGCTGCGACACTGACTCAGCTGCACAAACTGCATATCCAACGTGTCATGCACCGCGGTTTTATTCAATAAAGACCCCACTTACTGAAAATGTGTCGGAGTCACCGTGTTATTCCCGCTGAGCTGGGCAGGACTGAGGCTGAGGCTGAGGATGCTGAACTGCTGAAGCATCCATGAAGCGCAGCAGAGGCGCGTCGGGCCGGGCAGGATCTCATTTGTCCGGGAGGGGGCGGGTCACTCGTTTTATATGGCAACTCCCAAGGAGGGGTCCCTGGACTCTAAACACAGAATGCGACGTGACACCGCTTCCGGACAGTGGTTACTGTGGCGCATGGTCAGTTTTAGGCAGCATAAAGTGACCCCTCAGCAAACAAGGGACATGATGGGGACAAATTAATACCTGGTAGATGCAGTGCCTTGCTCAATGGCAATCAGAGCACTGAACAGAGTGGGTGTTTGCATATGTTATCTTGTTAGAATATCTGCTTCAACCAGTTTATCTCCCTGCTGACTTATTTTTGTTTGACTTCTACACAAAGCAAACACTAAGACGTATTTGTTGTTTGTTGAGGCATCAGTCTCTGAGTTGTTGAGGGGGGACTAATGTTGGAAATATGCATGCTGCTTCAGTGCCATTTCTTATACAATATGGAAAAGCAGCAAGCTACAATTAACGTACTTACAAAGCATTGCCTGGGAAACAGCTTTGTAGTGCAAGGATATGCTTTATGTAAGAACTAAAGGGAGCTCATAGTAAAACATCAGATGCAAGGCCATATGCACAATCTCTTCTGCTTGCATTACAACTGTCATGTTGTATGCTCCCATAAATTGATGTTTGATTTTAGTGTTGACACAAAAAATGAGTGACTACATAGCTCAACCATAAGTTAAAGGTCACTACTGCAGTTAAGTGGACCAGAGAGTTAAGTGGCTGGTTTCGCCCCATTGAGCATGGAACAGCTAGTGGGCAATTACATGTTAATAATCAACAGTCCAGTGGCTCCATTCAGCAGGCCTCTCTGTGGCTAAAGGTCTGCAGGTATGGGGAAACATAACTAATATTCTGCACACAAAAAAAAGCAAACTCACATGGCTGCTGCATACAACCCATGATGATTTTGATTCACAATGAAGCACTGTGTTGTTGACCTGCTGGTAGTATACCAAAACTGCATTTCTCTTCAATTGTTAGCAATTTACTTAATCTGGATTTGTATAAAAGAAAATATCTGTACTTTGAAATCCCCCCCACCCCCCTTTTTTGAATCCATGTAGTAATCATAGGGATTTGAGTTGGGGTCTGATGTCACCAATACAATTTGTAACTTACACACAAAAAAAACACACTTGAGAGCACCTAACTTTTTAATTAAGATTGTTTTTTGTAATTCAGCTCTCAATTTCTTAAACTTGTAAATACTTTTAGAACTAAAGAATTGTGTATGCATTTCAATATCAACAGCGCTCATTAAGATAGTTGTTTTCACATTTGTGTTGTGTTGCTTGTGGTAACAGACTGAGACCTGCACTTCAGTGTGCGGAGGTTTTATTGGCCAAAAAGGGTGGAAAGTGATTAAAAAAGGCACGGGAACACTAAGTAAAGAAGGAAGGGGAAACAGTAAGAACTGTGGCAGGGACAGAGGACCTATTAAAGGCCAACATAACACTCCATATAATAACCTGGAACATACAAATGCAACCTGAAGATATAAGGGAACAGCTAACGGGGAAGCTCATTTCAATATAGTTTGCACTGCAACGACATGTTGAAATGACAGATGAAGTACGGGGAGGATAACAGATGGGTAAAAGATCATATTTGGCATACAAACATGCCATTGTTTGGTACATTTCTTGAGGGTTGACATCCCAGTAAACACAGTCCTTCTCTCCTTATCTCAGCAGCTTCTCCAGTTCACTTCCTTACTCAGACCAGAGTGGTCAGCTTGTCTATGAGATCATCGATAGTGTAGACCATGAGCTTGATGTCGTCCCTCTCAGACATGCGGTGCTGTCCATGTCGGCGAAGGATAACATCAACATCATTGCTGAGGACGCGTTCTGCAACTTGCATGGAGATGTGCCAGGGGACGTCCTCGTCTTTGAGGCCGTGAATGAGCCGTACAGGACAGGTGATGGGGATTGGACTCTGGAGCACACAGTGATTTTCTGCCTCTCGCAAAAAGTCCATGCTAAACTTGTAAAGACCGTCCTCCGAGTGTTTGGTGGGCATTGTCCACTCCCCCTTCTCCTCAAACACCTTGCGTGCCTTAAAAACATTGAACATAGTGCATTAAAACATGGACAAATCCAACTCAAAAACATATAGGAATGAAAATGTCTGCAGGTTTCAAACAAAATGGCCCCAATGTGATGTATATGAGAGACTATGATAAGACCCTACCTCTAGAGAAAGAGAGTTGAACGAATTGACAATTAGATCAGCGGCAGTGGAGATGCCCACCAGAGCTGCAGTCTTCTCTGGTCTGGCAATGGCAGCCAGCAGCATGAACCAACCGCCTATACTGGAACCCACCATTATCTACAAGTACACAATAACACCATGAACAGACTGGAAATCAATTGATTAATAAACACAAAATTAAAAACCTCAATGAAAAAATGTGCATAAAGACACCAGACTCATGCAGCGTAATCATAGCAGTGGAAGACTGATGACACCACACATGTTGTAACACAGTGCCATCTTCTGGAGGTGTAGTGGAACATACAAGGACTACTGGAGGCTGAAAGGATAATAATATGTTTTCTTAAGAAAGAAGAAAGTATCGTTTATTAATCCCCTTGGGGAAATTTTTCTCTGCATTTGACCCATCCCTGGATGGGGAGCGGTGGGCAGCCCTGCGGAGCGCCCGGGGATGGGTGTCTTGCTCAGGGACACTTCGACATGTGAGCTATGGGGGGACTGGGGATCGAACCGGCTACCTTGTAGCTCATCCCCCTGAGCTACAGCCTAACCAATAATGCTGTTGCCCTGATTCTCTTTTCATTGATTCTGTGATACATCCCTTTTCTGGTTATTTTTTGGGTGCAAGTTTTTGTTTTATAGCATAAAGTCTGGATGATGAACATACAATACAAACATTTAGAGTCCCCCTTCACTCAAAAATGTGTTTTTGCTTGTTATACGTTACTTCAGCTGGCTGTTTAAGCTTCCCTGTGCAGAATGACACGTGCAGAGTTTGATAGAAGTCTGTTTTTACATTTACCTGTTGAAGTTTCTTTGTGCTCAACATAAATCTGGGTTTAACACGAGGACGTACCAGCAGGATTTTGTGACATACCAACTAGTTTGTAGCCAATCTTGGTCAAATATGCAACATATATAAGTGTGAAGTGGAAACCACCAGTGCACAGACACTGAGAATGGACTTTGGGTCCAGCAGTTAAATGTTTGAACAATATTTATATTTGCATAGAATCTGGATTTATGCATTAGGGAGAATGAGTAGATGTAATTCTAAGAGTTTTGAATTGAGGTAATTTAAAAGAAATTGTGGAAAAACCACATCAGACATAAATTATTATTCAAAGCAAAGTATTACATGTTTGGAGGAGATCCACTAAAAACTACCAGTCAAATAAAATAACTAATTTATGCAAGTACGAAGAGTTTAAAATAATAACATTTACTGTATATTGTGTTTGCAAAACACTTTATTTTGGTTAATATTTTTCACAGGCTGCCTGTGTGGCTCTGATGTTCCCATCTGAGTACCTAAACATTTTTACTGGTTGATTTTAAGAGATGCACTTGTATCACTGTGAGAAGATGCTTCATTTGGCCATAGGCTATTAAAAACAGAGTAGTCTTGTAATTTATTGCATGCATGTTGAACAACTATAATCCTGCAATCATAACTCGACTGAAATCTATATTTTGCAACTTACATTCTAAATGTCCAGCTTGTTGATATACATCCATACATTTCAAGGTGATTTCCTTGCATGACAAGTCTCATAAAAAGCTTGGACACTGCATATTCCTGAGAGCATGAATTATGACATTAAACCTGTTCTAAATGGGAACCGACTCTCAACCCCCATACCTATTTAGTAAAGTTGTTCATACCTTTATTGATTACCAACCACCAGTAACTTGCAAAGGGACATGACCCTTGGAAATATTTACCTGTGGCCCCTCTACTAACTCATCCAACACGTAAAGGACATCTTTTTTCCAGGTACCAATAGTTCCTTCTGATAGCACCCCCTCCGAAGCTCCATGTCCTGTGTAGTCAAACCTGGCAAAACATAAATAGAACAGCCCAAAGCAGTGAGTATCAGAGGGTAAAACAAAGGCAACCCATGAAAGGTCAAGCAAAAGGTGAATGTAGATGTGAGACATAAATACATTAAATCAGTTATATACACAACACTGAACATGGGATGAGACCTTTGACTTTTCAGAGCGATAGAGCCATGTCATATATTTATATTGAATCACCTCAGGAATGGAGGCTTTGAATGACAATGCCGGTTTTGAAACAGCTCGAGGTACATTTCAAAAATATCTAAATGATTGAGAATATAACACGATTAATTGCTGGCGATGGCCTTCTAGACGTTACAAGTTAGCTAATCCTTTGCCTTTTCAATTTGTAATATTAATGAATGGAGCTTGTCTGTTGAAATGAAACTTGTTTTAGTTACATTTAGAAAGACATTTTGTATGCGCAAAATTCACTCTTCATAATCAAATATATATAAATAAATATTTGCATATACTCTCATCTTAGGGCATCGTGCTACTTTGAAACAAACACAATTAAATATATTATTTATAGTAAGGCATATTTTGATTGTTTCACAGTGCCACTGTATGTATTGTATATCAAATTATTTAAAGCTGCTGTTACACAGAAATTGCATTCCTTTTTCTATGAATTATTCCAGTCAACGCACAAATACAAATTAAAAAAAAAAAAACTATCTCATTGTGTACATCCTGTTGTTCTTGATGACGGCTGTAGGAGTGTAGCTGTATGGTGGGTGAATGCATCTTGTGTTCAGTTTTAAGAGCTATGAGAGTAGATTTGAATTGCAGAGTGCAAAAGTTGTATTATTTGGAGGTATTGCAGGTGTTTCTCAGTCTATAGATGGAAAACAAGACGAAAGACATCCAGGACAATCACTGGTATGAGGTAGGTCTATTTGATCCATTCTGGATTTACTATGACATCATGAGCATTGCATGGCCCTTTGTGCACCTTGAATGACTTACCTAAGGTATGAGTGCCCTAGTGACCTACAGAACTCCTCCAGTGCCTCAGCTTTCTGCCCATTCATGTTGGAGCCATATCCTGGGAGGAAGACCACACCTGGGCTCTTCCCCTTCACTCTTCTGTAAGCCAGCTTGGGAAGGTCTGGTCGTGAAGCATACTGAACTGTGGACTTGTGTCTCCTGACCCCTGTTGGCACAGTACAACAAACACGTGTTACGTAAAACACTCACAACAACCTACGATAAAATAGCTCACTTATAAAAACACATTTGCTAATTACAATGCCACACACCCCATTTTATAAGGTAAGGCTTCCCTTGACACAAACTAGAAAACAGCACATGGATACTGGGAACACAGCGTGGTCTTTTTACGCCCGTATCGACCAAAGATAGCACGAATTGAGGCACATTTACATAACGAGGCCAATTCATGTCGAAGTGGTTACAAATTCAACGACAATCAGCGGAGACGACGCAAAAACATTCACATGCGCAAACGCAGCACCGCTTCCATGCCCTACATTTTTAAGACGACGCAGTCTGTGTGAGCCACACCCCCTCCTCTGCGTTTAAATGCCCTCATATGAACTTCAGACGTTGTGAAATTAATTGTACAAAAGGAAGAGATTTGAACAAACCTTCCAGGCGTTGTGAAGACAAAGCTGCGAGACCTTTATTACTTAAAATCTGTGAAAGTCCTCTGCGGCAGGACCTCAGCGCGACGGCTGCCATACTGCTCCGTGACCCAGTGAGGAAGTATCGCGAGAGGAGAAGCACCAGTGACTCTCCTTTACTCACAGCACATGTAGTCCATTACATATACTACAGTAAAGCTCTGTGGAGCAGTGGTAGCAATGCAATAAAGTAGCAATACAGTGTAAACATACTCCAGTCATGCATTCAAACTTTTGTTGTAGTTCAAGTACAGAGATTCTTGTCAATGTTGTATTTTATGCATTTTATTCTGGTCACTACAGCCATCAGGCAAATGCAGTGGAGTACAAGTATACAGGAGCAAAACATGTTAAAGCAAAGTACATTTATACCTCATTGCAGTACTTGAGTGCTTGACTAAATGTTATATTCCACCAAATACATTTTTCTCAAATGCCAACATAGAAAAAGACTACATTTATTCTCCTGCTCCTCCTCCTTGCCGTGCATTTTCTACCTAGGCCTGTTGTCTGATATCGTATACATAAATACGCACATGATAGGATGCTGTTCGGCGCCGAAATTAAATTATAAAATAGCTATGACTTTGTGATTCTGTTTAGGCCAGCAGTGAAGGCTTAGCAGGCCTTGACGGCCGTCACTGACTACTACTACTACTACTACTACTACTACTACTACTACTACTAGTAGTAGTACTATTACTACTACTACTACTGCTGCTACTGTACTACATTTCTGCACTTCAGTAACATATCTTTACTGGCAGCCAAAAACCTTTGTTTAACTTATACTATTTTTTGGTTTTTATAGGCTGTGATGAAATAAGTATCCACATCCTTTAATAAAGCAACATTGACAATACCACACTGTAAAATAATCTGCAACAAGTTACCCTGAGTCCCCCATTCAAAATGGCCCCTAAGTGTGTTGCAGGCCTATGAAATATTTTAAGATTGTTATATTTTAAGATTGTTAATAATGTGTTAATGTATAAGGGTCATTGTAACGTTGTAGTTTGTTGACTGATACAGTTTGTTGATACAATATATAACAATAGTTTACAGGTTAATCATATGTTTGATTAAAAACATTACATCTGTATTGAAGGCTAAACTATTTCCATTTATTTTAAAATGTAGTGGAATACAAATAGACAATAGCAGGAAATACAAGTACCTTTTTTGTTATTTACTATTTTGTATTACTTTAAATGTATTTGATCCACATGGGAATTCAGACGTACATGTACGGGTTTGTATTAGAGCGGGTCCCAATGCAGAGGTGACCACATGCCGTCAGATTTGATAATAGCTGGTCGTTAAAAAAAAGAAGTCTAAACGCAGTTTTTAATAGAGAATACAATGTGGTGTAAGTAGCGGGGAACTTGCGGCCACTGTCATGTGAAGTGTCAGTTTGTAACATGACTCAGAGCGTCACAGGCGGAAGGTCACGGAGCAGCGGAACGGAACGGAAGCGGGAGTAAAAAGCCTATCCGCCATTGTGGAAAATGGTAAGGGGTATTCCAGTAAGACACCAGGCGGCTTCACATTGACTGCTGGAAGGCCATCTGTGGCAGGATCGCACATATTAACTGACGCTTTTCTCCACAGACGCACAGTATCCGGTTGTAACAACGAGAAAGAAGCAGCAGATCGTCGTCGGGTCCGACTACGGGGGGAGAAGAAGAAGAAGAAGAAGAAGAAGAAGAAGAAGAAGAAAAAGCAAAAGCTCCGCCGCCGCGTAACCGTTACAGAGGGATTGGACGACCCGAGAGACAAGCCAGGAAAAGCACCGGAGTGCAGCGAGAGGCAAAGGTGGGGGGGAGGAAGCCGAGGACAGTCTCACAAACAGCTCTCAGTTTCGCTTCCTGGAGGATGTCTGCGACCACAGTCGATCAGGTTCGTGTATTGACAGCCGAAAAGGTGCAGTAAATTACCCGCGCGGCGGAAGGAAACTTTGCCGACAACAGTTTGATCTGGTTTTGGGCCACGCCAGATCAAACTGGCTAATGATACAAAGTCTTTGATATTTGGTAGCTATTAGCTGTAATGTAGGCCGAGTGAATTACCGACCCACTCTAGCTGTAGCCGGTTGCCAATGCGGCACCGTTTAGTTCCTGGATGTCAGATCGTTTGACATCCGGTCAGTAACGCGAAGCAACCTGTAAATGTTAACATTTGGTTGGAGACGGAGGTTTCTTCAATCGGCGGTTATATTTCTTTATGTAGCATACAGCCTTCTCTGTCTCTCTGTCTCTGTGTGTGTGTGCGCGCGTGCGCGCGTGCTTCTTGTTTCCTGTCGTGATCTAACATCTCCTTTTCCTGTGCTGCTCACTCTTTCAGAGACCCAAAGGACAAGGAAATAAAGGTAACACGTTTAACACGGATGATTAAATTGCTCCCAAGC
This sequence comes from Taurulus bubalis, assembly GCF_910589615.1. Lineage (NCBI taxonomy): Eukaryota > Metazoa > Chordata > Actinopteri > Perciformes > Cottidae > Taurulus > Taurulus bubalis. The sequence goes on from NC_136606.1 coordinate 10,101,971, forward strand.
CCTCGTTTATAAATTGTACATCAGTGTGGCAGCACCGTCCGTTTTGATTAATTAAAATAAGCTAACATGCTATCTGCTTACTGTTGATTGTGCAGCCGTAGTGTAGCTTGAACTGCAGATTATTTATGTTCCCATTGTTGACTGCATTTGTTTTGATGATGTTAAACCAAGATCTTGTCATGTTTTAGATTTGACCACCACTTACCTCCTTAACATAATGAGTTGACATCTTGAGCTGGAAATATTTGTGACTTCCATATAGCACATGTAGTGATTTACTGTCCTTTCTTTTCGTCCTTAGTGCAAAACGGATCAATGCATCAAAAGGATGGAGTTAATGATGAAGATTTTGAGCCTTATCTAAGCGGCCAGACTAATCAGGTAATGTCCTACATTAAACCATATAATAGTCTGTCCGACAATGTGTCGCCTAGTACTTAGCCTATAGCCTCATGTTATATTCTTCAGGGTCAGCTACAAAACGCATTAATACAGTCGCTCTGGTTCCTTTGTGAGTTTCTGTTAATTTCTCAGTATGACGTGTTCCTATAACTCAACTCACAATCTATCTTCCCTGTTCATGATATGATAATTATTTAGCTAATTTGTTAATTGCGATCATGTTTCGTACATTAACTGGCTGTCTCTCCATGTCACACAGGGTAACAGCTATCCACAAATGTCTGACCCCTACATGCCCAGCTATTATGCTCCATCCATTGGTTTCCCTTACTCTCTGGGAGAGGCTGCTTGGTCCACAGCCGGAGACCCTCCTATACCCTACCTAACTGCCTATGGACAGATGAGCAATGGCGAGCCCCACTTCATCCCTGACGGTGTGTTTAGCCAGCCAGGTGCCCTTGGGAACACCCCTCCCTTCCTGGGCCAGCATGGCTTCAACTTCTTCCCTGGTAATGCAGACTATTCCACCTGGGGTACCAGTGTCTCTCAGGGTCAGTCCACACAGAGCTCAGTCTACAGTAACAGCTATGGGTACGCCCCCAGCTCGCTGGGTCGGGCCATCACGGATGGACAGGCGGGCTTTGGAAGCGACACCCAGCTTAGTAAAGTCCCGGTGCTGAACAGCATTGAGCAAGGTATGACGGGCTTAAAACTGGGTACGGAAATGGTGGCAGCTGTCACTAAAACCGTGGGTTCACCCTTAGGGGGCCCAGCAGGTATGAGCAACATGGCGGCCAATAGCCTCCCTCCGTCTGTCTGCTCATCTGCACCTAAACCTGCCTCCTGGGCAGCCATTGCCAAGAAGCCGGCCAAGCCACAGCCCAAGGTCAAACCCAAAGCCAACATGGGGATGGGTGGAGGTGCCATTCCCCCACCCCCCATAAAGCACAATATGAACATTGGTACTTGGGATGAGAAGGGCTCTCTGAACAAGCCTCCATTAGCTCAGAATATGATGCCCCCGCAGCCTATGCTGCAGCAGCCTCTCCTAGCTCAGCCCCAGCCCTTGCTGCAAAACCCGTTGCCTCCTCCACATCAACACCAACATCAACACCAACATCAACACCTGCCCCAACACCAACATCAGCCCCAACACCAACACCAACACCAACACCAGCCCCAGCCCCAACACCAGCCCCAACACCAACACCAGACCTTCCAGCTTCATTCTCTCCAGTCCCCCCAACACCCCCAGCCTATGCCTCCTGGTCATCCACACATGCACCTCACCTCTCAACCTGGTCCCCCACCGCCGCTTCATCAGCAGCAACCCCATCAGCCTGGTCCTCCCCCCAACCGTTGGGTGGCTCCCAGGAACCGGGGTGAGGGCTTCGGTCTGGGTGGGGGACTCCCACTTAGTGCCTCCCCTTGCTCTGGAGAAGTGCATCCCGTGTTGGAGAAACTCCGTGCCCTCAACAACTACAACCCCAAAGACTTTGACTGGAACATGAAAAATGGACGCGTTTTCATTATTAAGAGCTATTCTGAAGATGACATCCACCGCTCAATCAAGTACTCCATCTGGTGCAGTACAGAACATGGCAACAAGCGTCTGGATGGTGCCTTCCGCTCACTGGGCAACAAGGGGCCCTTGTACCTGTTGTTCAGCGTCAACGGCAGTGGGCACTTCTGTGGCGTGGCTGAGATGCGCTCACCAGTGGACTACAATGCCTATGCAGGCGTCTGGTCTCAGGACAAGTGGAAGGGCAAGTTTGAGGTGAAGTGGGCGTTCATCAAAGACGTGCCCAACAACCAGCTGCGACACATCCGGCTGGAGAACAATGACAACAAGCCAGTAACCAACTCCAGGGACACTCAGGAAGTGCCTCTGGAAAAGGCCAAACAAGTGCTTAAAATTATCGCCACTTACAAGCATACCACCTCAATCTTTGATGACTTTGCACATTATGAGAAACGTCAGGAAGAGGAGGAGGCTCTGAGGAAGGTGAGATAAACTTATATAAATAGCCCTGTCCCTTGTTTAAATAGCATGTTTGTATGCATCAGACAGTTCAGCCACTTTTTAAAATATAGGGCAACTACCCTATATTTTAAAGGGGGGCAAACTTCCCCTGAATCACTGTTACGAGCTGGACTGTAATCAGCTGATCGTGTTCCACCTGCTCTTAGACAGAGGTTGCAAAATCCTGTGGCTGAATGAACAGTCTGGTGTAAATGGAAGTTCCCAGAGGGCTGTCAGCAGATTGACATGCCACCATTACGCATAGGCAGGTTCAGGAAACCCCAGCTCCTCATCAGCCATCTTGTGCAGTTGAGACTGCGATGATTTGCCCAAGTGGAGTTAGCATAGAGATTTCCTGAAATAGCCCGCATTCCTGGCATTCCTTCTTTCAGACAAAGGCAGATGTAGGCTCTGATCTCCCTTTGAACAACGAGCCTCTCTGCTCTCCACAGGCTCCTCATGCTTTACTAGTCTTTAACAACATAAGCCCTCGGCCTGCAAACTGGCTGAGAGTTGGTACAGTTTTCCTCAGATGTTCTAAACGGCTGATTTTTAAAAAAAAAAACGTTTCCCACCAAAATACATGATAAAAATGCATTGTTGCAATTGTCTGTGCACATAGTTCTGAAAAGCTCGCACAGTGAAAAGCCTGCGCCTTCCGAGGGGAAGCTAAAATATGTTGCAGAGGTAATAATAGTGGTGTACCACAAATGTTAGTCCAAGTGGTAAACACTCTGGGATGCTAATGCTGTGGAAAAACGGCAGCCAAGGGGAGAATGACATGCTATCACTGCTGGCATTCTGCAGCACCCATTCTTAGATCCACCAGTATGCTAATCTAATTGCGTTTAGAAACCCCCCTCCCCATGACCGACCCCCCCTCCTTTTCTCCCATTCCCCCGCTGCTGGTGCTCATTGATGCTGTATTGACTCCTCTCTGCTGACCTTGTTAATATGCGCTGGGTTACTTTCTCATAAATATTTCAAGTCAATGTTTTCAGGCTTCTGAAAACAACCTGTCAGTAGAAAAGCTGTTTCATCCTGCGTTGTGCAGGCGTTGCGCTGTGCTGCTTTTGTAGCCCTGACCTCCTACATGACAGCATCGGCCGAGCTGAGGCCTCGCCCTCCTTCGCCTGACAAGGTTAATTGTTCGCTATTGTCTGGCCTGTCCTTCCCGAACTTTGAGGGGTGTCAAACCAGCACAGCTACCTGCACTTCTTTTTTTTTTTTAAAGATAACTTTAGATCTAAATGTTGCAGGATTTTATTAGCATAACTCATTTGGCAATTAATACTTAGAGGTTAGCTGCTTCCTTCCTCTGAATATAGTAATAAAGAAGATCATGCTGTGTTAGGGGGAAAACCAGTCTTGCGTCCCTGGAGCCATAGCCCAGTCTGAGCATCCTTTAGGGGGGGTAGAGTTACACTGGCCTTACGGGGCTTTTCTCAGACCACTGCTCAAAGACAACACGGCATTCCTCTTTTATTGTAATCCATGACACACCCTTGAATATTTGATATTTGAGGTGTGTTGTGATTACTTGTGTTTTGTTGACTGAGCACGTTGTGTTTAGACTGGCATTACTACGCGTTCCAGGCCTTCAGTGGAAACCAAAACATGTTCAAACATTTTGTGCAGTGTATATATCTGATGCCTACTAAAGTCTTTTCCTCTTATGTCGGATACTCTCTTGCTCTTGTCTCACCTATCGCAAGACTAAACAGAGAAAGTACTTTAGGGATTAGTTTGCCTGCGAGGAGGGCAACTCAATATATCAACAGTGGGAATGATAGACTTGTCTAAAAATAAGATTTTCATCTCGGTAACTGTAAACACCTTTTTTCCTTGTTGTTGTTGTTGTAAATAATAATCAGGATTTTTATACTTGCATAACTGTCTTTAATTATTTAGCTCATGTTGGAATGTAATGTTGGGACAATTTGCAAAACATCAATTGATTTTGGAAACGAGTACTTTTCATAGAGAACTAAATATTGTTCATGTGATTTAAAGACATCAAGTTTGAATGTATCCCAAATAGAAACATTCAATAAATCCTTATTGGCATTTGCCGAGTGGTACGAGTGCAGACAATAAGTAAAATCAATATTGACCACTTTCATGATTTGTCTGACCCAGTAGGATGATCAGGATCTCTTGCTAGATAATACAGTCAGGACCTCAAAAATCAAGTGTCCCAACTATGAGGATTTCCCATTCTGTCAGCAGCCCCAGACTTCCTGGCTGTGCTCTTAAGTTATTTACATTTCACATGTATATGACAGCATATGACCACCTATTAGCAAAGGTCTCAGAAGTGTCTTCAACTTGGATATTTCTTCAGCATTTTACATTCATCCGGTGAATGAAAGACTAAGGGAGCAGCTCTGATGTTGCTCTTTTAGCCATGTCTTATTTTTGCTTGTGTTCCTTGTTCGCTCATGTTCTGACACCATCCACTGATTACCTCTCTGTTTTGTTTTTTCTCTCGGCAGGAGCGCAATAGAAATAAACAGTAACCTTCAAGCAAGCTCTCTACTAGAACTGCAACACTAATGATGTAGGACCTTAAATACAAATTTGCCTAACCACAAGGAGGAAAGGCTCTCACAAATCTTTCCGCTGAAGACGACAATGTATCTGAACACTTGAACATGACAATAGATGGACTCATCTGTATCCGTTGACTGGTGCATCAAACCCCGTGTTCCTGTCTCACGAGAAAAACGTAACCCACTTTGAAAAATCTGTCTTTTAAAGCACTTTCAGTCCTCCTAAACAGCCTCTACCAGTACCCTTAACTCTTTAATTATGTGTTTTTCTTCTTTGATTTTGTTTGAGAGCAACTAACTGACTAACCGAAGTAGTCAGAAGATTTCACCAGGCTTATTTGTAGTTTTTTCTTGTTATGCCTCAAAATGGGATATTGGTGAGAATCATTCATTAGCTCCTGAAGAGAATTACAGTTATGTATGATTTAATCTTTTACTTGAATCGGTATTCAACTGATCCCAGTCCCCAGACAGAGGTTTGGATGATTGACAGGTGGGATGAATTAATTGGTAAAAAGCCACAATCATGCCAATCATAGGATGTATCCTCCCTCTCTACCTGTTTCCTTCCTTTCTGTTTCTGTGTACCAAAAGATTACAATTATGCAGCAGGCTGTGCAACACCAGCCAATGCACATCTTTTTTTTTCTTTTTTTCTCTCTTGTGATTCTGTCATTCTGAAGTGCATTTGTCTGAGGAGAAACCTGCTGCTCTGGTAGAACTAGCGCTGGCCTCCTTGGGTCCTGTGGGTGACTGTCTTTGCTCTGATGTTGATGTACTGTATCGTACCTCAGGCTCAATCAGACTGTCTGTCCTTAACAACTCTTAAGCACTTTTGGGAGAATCCTCACATCAACCCTCCTGCTTGGCTTGACTGGGATTCCCCCAAAACGGCAAGACATCAGCTGCAAGGATGTGACAGTTTTCTCCTCTAGGTAACTCACTAGCTAAATAAAAATGATCCATGTTTAGCGCAAACCATGCTTTTGTGTTTTTGTGTACTCATTTGCCTCAGAAATGTGTGCATTACTTCTATGCTTCACACAGTAGCACACCCTCACATATACACTCCTCTCCTGCAGCCCAAGTAGATCGTCCCCCTCATATTTGCATATGTGCCTCTAAGTAAACAAGTGTATTCACAGTAGCAGCAGCTCCATGTCCACATCTGCTTTGCATTGCAGTCTATTACTGACAATAAGTGTAAAATGTGTTGGTGCCAGGGGGGTTGTTTGACCATGTAGTAAAAATACCATAGGTGTAAAATACATTGACTTGAAGATGACGCTTGGGAGGCAGACCTGCCAGCCTAAAGTGGGCTAGTTGATAAAACGGTACAACTCCGGGGATTACAACCAATACTGGAATGTATAACAATGCATGCATGTGCATGGATGGTACAGGCGGTGGTGGAATGTAACTAAGTACATTTACTGTACTAAAGCACAATTTTTAGGTACGTGCACTTTACTTGAGTATTTCATTTTTTTACGACACTTTTTATTTCTACTCCACATTTCAGAGGCAAATGTTGTACTTTTTACTCCACCACATTTATTTACTAGTTACTTTCCAGGTTAGCATTTTACATAAAAAACATTAAAACAGCATACAATAACTGTATAAAACAAACGTGTTACAGATTAAACCAGTTGTTTCCAGCCTTTTTGGCAGATGACATTTCCCCTTAAAATGTATCAGATGGTTTCCTATAAATAACTTCAAATTATCCAGTATTTTACAGAACACAAAGATGATAAAGAAGTCTATCTAGAGACCATCTTGCGTTGGGGTCACATGATAGGGAGGCGGTGGCCCCTTCAACATTTACCCCCCTCTGGTTCCTTTACTCTGATCAAACCTCTTCGTTCCCATCTTGCGTTCCTTTTGATCTCAACTACACACCTGTAAAGTTTCGTGACTGCATGATTTATTTTAAACTGTCAGAAACTTTGTATTATTATCTTGAAATACAATGTGATGATAGATTATGTGTACTTTCCTGTTTGCTGTTTTAAAACATGTACGTATGACGTTATTTAGTTACCAAGCAGGTAAAGGCAGTACAGTAATCATAGACAGACTTTGAGATATGTTAGACCTATAAAAGAATACATAGTTATAAAATACTTAATTGCAAAATGATATGAATAAAATTGTTATTGAAATTAATTTTCATTGTGGGTTTTACAACTGTTCACACAATCAACATGCCATATATATATATATATATATATATATATATATATATATATATATATATATATATATATATATATATCTACATTGAGCTTGCAGACATAATGTATAACATGTCTATTGTGCATGTTTTGTGTTGTATTGTGTTTTTCGTAATTCACAGGAAAATTACAATGACTGATTTTATCATATCAAACATGGGGGACATTTGTTCAAGTGCTTTTCATATTCTCTTTACATATTTATTTCACCCTGAAATGAATAACCTTCCTTTCACTGTTTGGCCACCAGAGTGCGCCATCATACCACGGTGCATTCAAACGTCCTCAGCTCTCAAAACGTACTACAAAGCATTTCCTGTAAGCAGCAAAGCCCTCTTTCTTCTCAAGCCCTCCAACTCCTACAGACACAATTATACCAGGATGAGAAGTACTTGTTGTGCTTCCACAGCTTTTTGGAGCAATTAATGCCAGCTCGCCAAGCTGTGCAGCGAGAGGTGGAGAAAAAAGGGAGAAAGAGGACGTGAGCAGGGAGTGAGAAGAATCCCTCTTTGTGTTTGTCAAGGGGGAAGAAAGAGCTGTAATTATAACATTGGAGGCTTTGGATTGCAACCTCTCTCCGCTCTCTGTGTTAATTTGTGCATCCATCAGGTTTTTGCAGGCAGCCTTTGAATAGACCACACTTTTCCTGCCTCCATATGTCTGTGAACACAAAACTAAGCAGGGGACAAGCTATTTATTCACCTTACAACGCCCTCACTGTTACCAGTGTGTGATGGTGCAGAGATGTAGCTCTAATATAATGATGATTTTAAGTTGTTCGTGGAATTGATGAAATATGCAGTATGGTAGGATTTATTCTCAGGTCTTTTTGCTGTTTCATGAATAGGGCATACTGCAGGTTTTTAATCATCAGAATGAAACAGGGACATATATTTGCACTGCAAGCTTCTTTCATTCAGCTTGTTATGTTTTTTTAATTTACTATTTTGTGATCAAACTAACTGGTTAATGACTTTAACGTTAGCAGGACTTAATGTGCCCCCATCCACAGTGGTCCAAGCTGTTCCAAGAAAGTGCCAAGCAAACTTTTCTTCTTTCCCCCCAAATCATCAAAATGTCCTTCTGCAGAGGGATTCAGTTGAGGGAAGATGAGAGAGAAGGAGCATCCTCTGCTTAGTGAGCTGAAATGCCTTTGAAGTTTCAGTCACACTGAAGACTCATCAACACATGGCTCAAGGCAAGGTTAGGGCAAGTCTCAGGGTTGGCACTTCTTCGATGTTTTGAAGGTTTTCACACTCTGGGCCATGGCATACCACTCAATAAGTCCTCGTAGAACATTAATCCTATTGATGACTATTTAACTGACGTGGTTGATCAGAAGAACCTGAAATTATTTTGAATATGTGTGTCTGCCTTGTGGCTAAGCATTGTTTGTATAGGAAAGTGTCTCCACATGTAGCTTAAAATAAGGTGGCGTCAAATACAAGAGCACCGACAATGATTAATGTACTAGGACTCACAGTTCTATATTCAAAGCTACATTGAAGTTGCAATGTGTCAACAAGACAGGTGAAATAATCAGCAGGGTTTTATTTTCTATATGAAAAAAAGGTGTTTTGAGTGTCAGTAATGTCTAAGTTTTCTTCCTGCCCTTTTCCAGGGTGTCTCTGTTGCCATGGTTATATCATTATCTGCTAACTGAGAGTAGAGGCTGAGCATTTGGCCGAACACAATGATATGATGTAGATCCAAGCTGGAAGGACTTGTTGTTCTACATACAATGAAAGCAAAATGACAGATTTGCAGTCTCATATATTTCTTTTGTAATTCTGTTAATGCCAGTGATGAACAGGGCAAATAATTATCACTTACATTCAGATTTGCATAGATGGCCATGGTGTCATTGAATACCAGGTTTCATATATTTATGTTATAATTGTGTCTTGTGTTTAGTCTTGGCTAGACTAAAAGTTCAAAGAGCAGTTATGCTGCATATCTTAGCGTTAGAGTTGTATTGTCTTTGATGACCACAGGGAGGTGCCATGTATAGAAGAAAATAGGCTTAAACATACATACATGCACATATATACATGTCTTCCACCATAGATATTGTCAAAACAATGCTTTCTACTTGTTTTCTATATGAGAGAACTTGGGCTTCTAGTTTTCTCTTCACTAGAACTCAGCTATGGGAGTTAGTCATGATGAAGAGTGAGGCCGAACTCTTGAATTTTCACCATCACATTTATCCCAAACTTCTGCACATTAAACATCCTTTTGAAACAGAAACCAAGTTGGAAAGTAACCACAAGTAAAAAGATAATTAAAAGGGCACTCAAGCAAGTGATTATTGCACTTCCATAAAGTTGAGGGACTCAAAAGAGGCACATACAAAAGGATGATCAAAGGTTAAGCAGATATCCTGTCACTAGAATGGATCAAGCTACAAATTTGTGAAATCCTACATTTCCCATGATGCAAAATAGACCCCCCACTGCTTTCTACTTATTTCAAACCCCACACCTAATTTGTAACACAGTCTTTCTTTCAAAAATGTTGAAGCTAGCCCGCAGCTAACGGTGCTAACGGTGCAAACAACAGCAACAGTGCTGACAGAGCTAACAATGTTTACCTGAGCGGGAAACGGAGGGAGGGTGCTTCGTTTCCGGGACGGCGTTATCGGCTGTAATCGCTTTATGAGCTAGCCAGTGGGGCACTCTCATATTCACAAACATGCACTAAAAGGCATGTTGCCCCCCGGATATGTCAACAAAGCACAAATGCACGAATGCACGAATGCTACAACATTCTCGGGTCAGACACTACTCCACTTAATCGTTGCATCGCAAATAGTTGCTTGATGCTATATTCATTCTCTGAATGTCGTATATAGAGAACCTTTAAGTCTCAAGCCTGTGCCAAGGTAACCCCGATGACATCATGTGTCAAATCAGTGGAGTGCCCCTTTAAGAAAAGTACAAACTGAGCTCATGTAGCGAAATTGTAATTAATTTTCTTTTTAAATGCAAGTTTGGGGCTGTGAATGTATGTGCACTAAAGCACTGCCTGCAACATAATGTATATACCTGTGGGACAAATTCCAGATTTTAGAGATACTTAAAATGTAGAGCAAAAAATATACGTGGGCGACTATTTGACTATTGGTTAAAATTCACTCACTTCACAAGTCCTTTTTATGCAATTGATTTATGAAGCTATTTCAACAGGAATAACTAATGCAGTGTGTTCGTCAGCAATCTGTAAGAGCATTCTTCACAACTTTGTGTTTGTTGGACAAATTAAATGTTTATGTAATGCATATAGGCAGTGTTCAAGGCAACAGGGAATAATTCAAGGCCTATGGGGTCATTAATCTGTTCAAATGTTTCCTGGCAACACAAAGCACCTATCTAATCAACGCCACAATGTTGATGCAACTCCTTGGGTATGAAAAACGTTTCCCCGTGTATCACTAATGTAAGTGGATAGGCCTCAGTGTAAAGAGGAGTCCTTGTGTATCCGGCTGCTGTTAAGATACTTGCATTTCCTGCTGTCCTTCATCTAATATGTACACACAAGAGACATGAGAATAGACTGTGTCATCAATCCTGTTTTATGATGCTTTAAAATTGACTGTAGAGTGAGTGCATATGGCAAATGCGGAAAACATAAAAAAAGAGAAAAGGCCCAAACAAAAGGAACCGTACTTGGTGCGTATTCATTCCAAAGGTCTCTTATCTAAGATCATCTGAGCATATCTGGGCCATCCTTATTCATTTTACAGCTCTGCCCTCAGGTTTCAGGCCATTGTATGGAGTGGAAAAGTGAAAAGTGAAAAGAAAGGATGAATAAAAGAAAGAAGAGATTGAGAGGACTGCCGCTGTGTTTTTTATTCACAAATTTCTATCTGTATGTGTATTATGTTGCACTGCCCCTTTAGGACACTTGGCTACACCCGGCGCAGGGCCTCATGAATATGAATATTTAATCTTTGGATCAGACGAGTAAAATGAACTAAAGGAATAAGAGAAAGCGCTGCATTCAGAGCGTTGGCAACACATTTATACTTCCTAACTGGACTGCACCGTCTCCTATGCTGCAGAGATGATGAGTGGAGACACACTAGCTGTGGTCAGGCTGCTTATTAAATTTAAAGGTTGGAATATGTCCTGTGCTGGGACGGTGTGTTCAAGTCAAGGTTTTGCATTGCAGGGGGTAGCCCCGAATGGAAAGCTCTGAAATGTAATGCATTTGAAATGAAATGAAAAAGTGCAGAGGGAAGAAATATGACATGCTTGCTGCTGAGAGCCGGGAGTCCTGGGAGTCACCACTCAGCTGCATATGAATGTGTGTGTATATTGTGAGTGTGTGAGAGAGAATCTAAGTGCATGGCTTTGTGCGAGTACAGGTTGAGTGTGTAATGTGATGCAGGCTGCCTTTGCTCCTGTGACTTCCTCTTCCACCCGTCTGTTCAGGCCTGATGGAGATTAAGGGCCATTAAAGGCTCTCTGCTGCATGTGCAGTTTCTATTGATCACATCGACTCAACCCACTGTAGCCAATGATCCGATTACAAGTGTTGTACCCCCCATCCTTATCCCCTCCCCCTCCGTCTTCTCTCCTCCGTGCCCCTCCCTTCTGTTCTTCCTATCGCCCACCCTTTGTGGTTCACGGCGCTCTGTGGAGGTTGCTTTGGCTCTGCTGATGTCAGCACTGGGGCACACCCAGAAGGCCCCGAGACCCCCAAGGCAAGCCTCTGAATATCTGCTTGCGTGCCTCGCTGTCCACTCACGCATCTTACCCATTCCTCGCTTCTGTGCTCTCACCATCTCAAGTCATCTCCGAACACAGCAGGGTTATGATGAACTTTATTTCTACACGACAGAGTTGGATTGGCTGTGCCTCGAAGAGCTAAATGAGTTAAGACAGTCTGAGCGGCATCAGCTCAAACCCACCGACCCCCACCTCTCCGAACATCATCCCCTCCCATTGCCTGCACGGTCAAACAGCCCTGGGGGAGCTTTCTGTGAGACCACTGTGGTTATTAGCATTGACAGAGGCTCACGGAAATCTTCTTAGTTGCTATTGTACAGGAAGTGTCCCTCGCTGCTGCTAATTCAGGGAGAATCCTGCAGAACTGGCAACTTATTCCCTTTAAGAAACTCCTCATCTTAAAGTCGTCTGGTCAGTTTTGGGTTCGTTTTACCACACTCGAGAGTGCGATCTCCACCTGTCTGTCGTGCCACTTCTTTTTTTTCCCCGAAGCAACTATTGGATGGAATGCCATGAAATTGTTTCCAGACATTTATTGTTTCAGAGGATGACTGCTACTGACTTTGACGAAGCCCTGACTTTTCCTTTAGTGCTATTATGAGGTTTGCAGTTTGGGTTTTGAGTAAAGTATCTGGATTGCAATGCCTTTTGGTAAACATTCATGATTCCCAGACAATGTATAAAGATGTTGGTGATCCCGTTACTTATATTCCAGTGCCACAAGCAGGTTGACAGTTTTGGAACTCCTGGATGAATTGCTATCAAATTTGGTATAATCACATTCCCGAGAGATGAATTTAAATAATTTTGATGGTCCCCTAACTTTCCATCCAGTGCCATCATTAGGTAAAACATTCCAATGGGCCTAATACATACGGTTATAACCAAATACCTGCAAAACCAATGATATTCCAATCAGCTTCAAAAACCTTTTGTGTGAGCATGCTATCAGCCTAAACTAAAATGGCGAGCCTGGTAAACTAGACATGATAAACAGCAGCATGTTAGTTTTACAGATATGCATACAGATTGATTTTCAGGAAAAGTTTTACATCAAACATACTTTCAGTCCAGTGCTGCAGCAGTGGGATTGTTTTGAATTGTTATACATGATGGCCATCAAGTTACGATATGGCCTGCTGGGATTATTTGACTGACATGTTCTTTTTGACTTGACTGGAAACTCTCTAAATACCTCAAGGACAAGTTTGATTCCCTGCTAAATACTTAACATATGTATATATATATATATATATATATATATATATATATATATATATATATATATATATATATATATTAAAGTAAAGTCAAATGTGGTGACAGAATTGGGTCTGATGGCAGTCATAGCAGAGTGATAGAAGTTGTTCTCTGTCCTGGTTCTATCAATCAGCTGCACCAGTGAGGGATTCCCGGGACCCAAAACAAGCAGGAAACAATACAGAGAGAATAACTGAAACTACATCAATTCACCACCACAGGATGAATCACTCACTTCAAAGGCAAACATGTTGGATTTCCCTTATAAGGCATATTACACATTTAATAATGTAGCAAGGGATCTATATTCAACAAACATGTTTTTCAGTGATTCTCATTAAACATTTGGATGCTTTGCTTTGATATACAGTAGAATCCTTGGGGCCAGATCAGGGCCAGAGCTGGAACATGAATAAAAAGGAAGGTCCATTATACTCACAACCAACAGGGCCTTGAGAATAGGACCACATGGGTGGGTGGGAGGCTTGTAAACAGATTTATTCCCTGGATGAAAGGCTCACTGTGATGTGTGTCCAAGGAGAGAACATGAGAGCCCAACATTATAATGTAAGAGTCAGACCCCTTAGAGCATAGAGAGTTTGGCAATAACACAATTAAAAGCAGATTTTCATCTATTTACACACCCCTATCAACGAACTCATCCTCCAGCTTCAAAATGCATGGAGAATACCATAAGTAAACTTAAGTGGTGTGTGTACATCTGCGCTTTGATATTGTGCACAGGATGGGCATAGGCACTGACCTTCGCCGCTACTGCAATTACATCACAGGGCAGCTCCCGCTCTCATGCATATTAATGCAGGTTCTGGAGGCATCACCCACACCTTTGATTCTCTGGGATCTGAGCTCGCCAATGCATGACAAGTGTATCTGGACACAGAGAGTATTTAATAGTTTTCTGCACCAGGAGAGATATAGACCATGAGCAAGACCAGATCAAAGGTGCACACTTTTCTCTGCAGGGATGAGAGGGATACCGTGTGCTTGTGCTCAAGAAAACGTGTGTAAAAATGAGTTAGCATGCACTCTCAGTCCATCTCAAATGTATCAGACTATCATATAGATTAGAACCACATAACACAAAAGCCCGGTGATTAACCGACAAGCCAAAGGTTCATCAGAATCCTCTTTTGTCTCATTTTGAAATGCTATTATTGTACTTGAGGTCACTATAATTAGAACACAATGGGACATTTTATTTTGGAGCAGACATATTTAGACTGAAAGGCACATGATGTTGCTAACTGCAGGAGTGCCTCGGTGTATCCCAGTGTTTCCTCTGCATTCGTTCAGTGAGACAGTGAGAATGTCTCCAGAATGTAAAATTGAGACCACACCAATGTTTTCTTCACCCTGCAGTCTGCACTGTTACCCCCACTGAGACTAAAACTGGGAAAAATAACAACCCCAACTAAAATATCCCTACGGACTAGCTCTGGAAAGCATTACAATAGAGATCCTGGTTATATGTCACATTGTAACATGGTGCTCATGGTGCTGGTGTAGAGACTCTTGATGCCAGGAGAGGGCCTCGTTGTTATAATATAAAGCTCAGCGATGGTCGGTTCCATTTTCTAGCAGCCACACACTGATTTGATTCCTGAGCAGAAACAATGTTGATTCAATGCCTCTAAGTCCATTGAAATAAACGTCATACAGAATATTCACATTTTACATTTTTTACTTTAATTACATTAGATGTTCATTGTCTAATTTCAACATATAATATATCAATATTACTAGATCATTCTTACAGTAACAACAAACAATTAATTTTAATCTGAATTAAACAGATTAGCACAATTCCTGATGTTATATTTTTGATCTAAGTCTAATTTAAAAATACAACCTGATTTGACACGATGGAACAGTACAGTGCGATATCTGAAGACTAGCTGAAATAACAAATTCATCTGAACATTTATGATGTCAAATTGCTATATCTGCCACCATGCCACAAAAGGCCTGAAGCAGCATTAACTTCTCAGAGCTGTGAAAGAGCTTTGCTCACCAGGAAGTCAATAGGGGACTAACCATTACATGAATTGGCTTCATTTGCTGCTGCTACACTGATCGTGTCATGTCTGAGCATAAAAAACAAATCAGTGCAAATAGAAAGAAATATATTTAATGTTGGGGGCATTTATGACTGGATAAAATAAGTGAAATGTAGCAGAGGGCGGATGGATCTGAATGTGAATCATACTCAGATTGAATGGCAAACTGAATGACGATGCTGTGTGTTAGTGACATCTTCTCTCATATTAAATCCCCATAATGAGTAAATTAGTGGGTCTCCATCTGTGGCATTGCAAACTTACAGTCACACATGCTGACTACATTCACAGACGCCTGCTGGGTGTGTTGGTGGAGAATAAACATACCGAGATTATTTCACACAGGTTGCAGCAGCTACAGCACAAAGCACAAAAGGGTGCATTATAGCTTGAGTATATACCGTAATTCACACATTCGCGGCTGAGAAAACGTTGGCACGGAGAATTTACAGTGTGAAGTCAAAAGCGGACCGTTCTCTCTAGCAGTACTATTGATCTGACTGTTAACCCCCACTCCCTAGCCCCCACCCTCATCTCCCCCGCCGTCCGGCCCTCCCTTTGTGGTAACATTTCTTCCTGTGTCATGGAGTGCACTGTAACATATATCTCTGCTTCATTGCACATTCGTCATTGATTTACCGTGCGTCTTGCTTCATGCTAAGAAACAGAACACAACAACTTATATTTGGCGTCAGGTGAGCTTGCTTCTCAAAAAAATAATCTCTTTGGTCTCTGAGAATATACTCTTGAGAAGCCGACGAGCAAAAAGAGACTAAAGAAGAAATGTCTCAATTGACTTACTATGGCCTAGATACATTTTAGTGCACTGCAGCCTCAGAGCGTAAGAATTTAGAGCGGATACTTTTTTCAAAAAATACTTGTGTATTATGTTTTCTTATATGTAAAACAACCAGGGCACAAAATATGGGGCTCAAATAATTAAAATCCAATGTAAACACAGTATTTTAATTTTAAGATGAAGAAGAAACAGATTGGGAAACATCATTTGAATGAATATGCAAGCAGCCTAAAGGAGGCTGCGAGTAATTGCAGAAAAATTGCAACCCGTAATTATAGTCTCAGTCATTAACACTTTATCTGGGTGGAATACAACAATCCATATCATAATTTAAATTGGAAATCCCTTTGTAGAAATAAAAGGCATCTGTATGCCTCCCTGTATGTGTGTGCATGGATGTAATTATTTGAATACACGTAAATAATAAAAGATAATGGGATGTAAATATCCATACATCCATATGCAACCATATTCACAATCACATAAACAAACATACACACAGATACACACACATGCATTTGAGCACACAATCATTTACATATCATCTGCAGCCATCTGCTCTAAATGATAGGTAATTAACTCAGGCCTGCCTTTGTCTCTCTGGCTGGTCGGCTGACATATATGAGCTCTTCAGGAGAATATACGTGAATCAAGGACTTCAAAAGAATGAGAGGACAAGGGAGTGAGTGAAGGGAAGGACGAGGAGGAGGACTGGATGATGTTTGTGAATGATGCTGCATAAACCCGGAGAGGCAGCGCAGAGAACCATTACAATGACGGGAGGGGAAAAACTGGAGATGATGGAAAGGGGACATGCTGGGTCAGAGAGGATGTATGCACACACACACACACACACACACACACACACACACACACACACACACACGCACACGCATACGCACATGCGGCTCACCTACAGTTTTCCGATCAAGGTCAAGCGGCAATAAATAGAGAAGCGTTGCACTGTGTAGGTTGGAATAAAGAAAAGCTTCAGCTAACGTTGCTGCCACCTCTTCTATCCCAAAAATAATGAGCTCTGTATGCCGTTGTAGATGTTTCACTTCACACATTGTATCTCACATTGTGTTGAGAATTCAGGGACTGAGCATATTATTTTATTAACTGGAAATATAAATGAAAAATGGTTTTAAAAAAAATCAAGAATTGAAAATAAAACCCAACAAACAATTGAGGTATGTCTACAATAAAAATGGTAATAACAATAAAATGTCTTCACCAGTTTGTATATAACTGCGGTTTTCCACAATCTGATAAGCAGCCTTTGTTATTCCTCTCTCTTCCATCGCCCTCTTTTCCACCAATGTCTGCTCCTCCCAGCCACCCTGGTATCCAGGTCTGTCTCCATTACAGCAGCACAGCTTTATAATTAGACAGGTATCTCCTGCAGTAATGACGAGTGGGAGACGAGCCTTGCATCTACCTGCTAAGGGCTGGAAACGCTGGGCTCTGGAGCCAGAGCAGCAGCAGAGGAACCACGTTTCTCATCAAATGGGATAATTAGAGTGTGTATGGAGATGTGATTCCAGGTAAGAGGTGACAAAGAGCACGGGAGAGGACGTTTGTCTACACGCTCACCTCCTTTTCTCAGATAGTAAATGGACTGGGGCTGCTGTCGGAGGCTGAGCCAGACAAGGGCGGCAGCAGAAGAACAAGATATCACAAGACTCCAGTGTAGATCACAAAATAGACAAGAGGAGAACTACAAAATTGGAGAAATGTATTAAACGCAACATCAAAAGCGGGCTGCACAGTAAGAGCTGGATGTAAACATATAAAGGCATAACCTCTGCAGCTCAATACACTTAAGGGAGCATCTTTGGTGTATAGGATGTGGCGCAGTATGGAGACTGACAGATGACCTGATGCAGTAATTCCCCAGCGGTATGTGCTTCACTTTGAGAGAGACAGACAGAGGAAGAAAGACACACACACACACACACACAGACAGACAGACATGATCAAGATGATGATGTTTAAGGTGATGGCGATGATGATGATGGCGGCTTCTCTATCCAAATCCCACATCTGCAGTCAGCATAGCCTCTAACCGCAGTGTCCCTCCCCAGACGGCCGCACGTCCGCACCGGTCAGCGGGATACCAACGCACTAATGCACCATTCCAGCAAACAAACAAACAAGTGTTGCCATAGTAATTGCAGCGATTAGGAGATAAGCGCTGGGCGAAAACAAGGCGTTGTGTAGGAAGCCCTCTGTGTGACCTTTCGCCAGGCTGCAGAAGCAGCGCTGCAGTCGGATTCCAGGCACGTATGACTAGCACCACATAGATCCACAGCACAGGTCATGGTGGTATAAAATATGAAGACGCTGAAGCCACTGCAGGCCCTCACCACAAAGAGCACCTTGAGCTCGGCTTTAAAGATATGTCCAAGTACCATCCTGAAACTGGGATACTTTCACCATAATAGTGGTCACAGGCCAAATATTTTCAAGAGTCTCAGTAGAGGGTGGTTCACAACTTTATTCATAGGTGCTATCAACCTCCCTGAAAATCATTTTCCATAAATCATGTCTGTTCTTTTAGAGAGTCTTGGCTGGTGATTTTCACACAACTCCCACAATACTCTCCTTCTATACAAATGTATTCACACAACATCTGCTGGGGAAATACATGTCTCGTTTTCAATGTTGCATCGTTATCTTACATTAATGTGTTGCAGTATATGCAGTATGTACAGCATGGCTAAACCCTTTTTAAATTGCTGCTAGGTGTGCTACTTAGTTTTGAGCCATCCAGTATTGTTTAAATTAACTAAATATAATTAAATATTTACCACAGAGGACATTAAGGCAGCTATCAACTTGAAAAAACTAAACTGAGCTTTCATCCAATAATTAGAGTCAACACTTTAACAATAATGCAAAACTGTTATGGATTTTTAATTCTAATATATTTAAGATTGCTAATGTTGTCTCAAAAAGCTGGAAAAGAATGTAAGATGGACTATTTAACTGATATTAATTTCCATTATCAAATATACAGTACTAGTTTTGTGAAGGTTTTTTTTATTTTACTGTCGACAAATTTGAGATATCTAAATACATTTTCTTTATTTTGAAACTCCTTGCAGCATTCTAGATCCGGCTCCTCATTGGTGGGGTCCTGTAAGATGTGCTGGGGCACAAATACTGATGACATTTTAATACACAAAAGAAGATATTTAGTGACATTTGCAGTTGGTTAGAAACTGGACTTGGAAACACATTGTTTAGAGCAAGAAAGATGTTCTAACAGATCAACAACAACAAAACAGTTATGATAATAACTGCATTACAACAAAACCAGGAAAAGCTGTTCCCACGTAATCAAAGTTAATTTGACTGCCCTCTGATCCGATGCAAACTGATGCTTCAACAAGTTGAACAATAATCTAATTTGGATTCAAAAGATCTAATGCATTCAGTGAAGATAGAAAGAAAGGAGGTATAACGTTTATGCGTGTTTCTGTTTTTCACAGCAATGTCACGGCCGGTAAAACTGGTTTAGTCACACATACAGAGCTGAAGGTGTTAGAGGAAAATCAATGCTTGGTTTGCAATTCAAGGTCCTCTGGGTGATGTAAACACAGTTTGCTGTAAATTCTGCCTCAGGAATGTTGCAAAAAGCCTCCCTCCAAAGTGGTAAATATGTGCATTAAGTAGGCGTGACACAAACGCACAAATGCAAGCACATGCATACAAATTATTAATAGTGTTTTTTCACAAGTAGTTTTCATAAAAGGTGGAGAACAGAATTAGTTCACCGTTGGTGCGATTGGTTCAAAAGATGTCTCATGTTTGAGCCCATGTGACCTCCATCCCCCACCCCTCACTCCCCCATTCCACTCTCACACACAGACACACACACACACCCTCCCCGTTCCTGTGCAGCTACCCAAAACTCTCAGGCTATGAAATGTACATCCCACCTCCGATCTAAGGGAATCTCACCCCAAATCCTTCCTTTGAATTATTGAAGAGGACCAAGTCGGCTTGACTCTGATTATCCTTCAATCAATATGCCTCGCCTCTCCTCCTATAACATCAAATGCCTCCGACGATCGATCCAGCCAATCAGAGGAGCCACTGCAGCTAGAAATGCAGAGTGTGTTGTTCTGCATTGTTTACACTGACACCGCTCGGCGTGTGTAATAGGTGTGTTTATGCTCTGGACAGGCGTGATTGCTGATTGACTGAGATGCTCCCGTGTGTTTTTGCTGCCTGCGATGTGTCACAGATAATTCCACCTGTTTGTTTTGCGCTGGCTGTTCGCAGGACAATCAGGTGTAGCAGAGATTCCATGAAGCCCAAGGATGTGATTACCGTTTGTATGAAGCGTTCTCTGCTTTGGAACATTCTGTGCTTTGCTTATGTTCTTAAAGTATGCCTGTGAGACAAAGAAAAAAAAATGCAAGTATGTGTAAAAGAGAGGGCTTAAATCCTTTTACATTTCATAAAACTCTTAGGTTGAATCCGTGAACTGTACATTATAGATATGTGTTGACTGCCAGCACAAAAGCCTGAGAAAGCTGAGTCGAGCACTAATGCAAGTCTGTTCATTCCCTAAAAGCAGTTTTTCTTGCGAGTGACTTGTAGCGATTTACTTTTTCAATTACACGCTGAAAGGTAAATCAACACCTCACAACCTTTTTAGTATGAGCAGAATGAACACACAGTAGGGTTACAGTGTCTGTAACCCTACAATTATACAAGGCACATACACTCTCCCTCTCGCAGGCCCACATAATGATTGCAGGAGGCGCTGCTCTATTATTTGCGAAAATGGAGCGGTTGATGCGTGATTGTTGTCTGTCTCTGGTAAAAGCTGTTAGTTCCTCCTGAAGATGCTGACAGGCTAGTGCGCCTTTTTTTTCCTGATCACACAAATTCCACACTCAGTCTGCACTGATAATCGTGCTATTATACAGGCTCCCTAGAATGGGCCTCGCAGGAAAAAGCGAACACTTCGACGACAGTGAAATTGTTCTTTCTCGTACGGTTCTGTACACATCCATTATGCATGTGCCTTCCGAGTACTTGTACTTAAAGGTACAGCTTGTTCCTTTAAGAGCGGTCTGTATGTCTAAGATATTGCCAACAATGTTGCGCTGGACCAGACATACATTATCGTATCCCCATACACATTTAAATTCCTACACTGATCTGCTACTGCATCTCCACACACAGGCACTCTGCAGTGGGATGGAGGTATCAGCAGGGGCCAGATGATGGCACTCTTCTCTCTGTACCAGGCTGCTGGATGCCCCCACTGCGTGCTCCAACTGCATGATGCAGCTGGCCTCATTTTAATGATTTAAATCACTTGAGGTCCACCACCACACATTTTAGAGGCTTGACTGAATTTATCCTCGTTGATAGAGATCAGTGCCCTCAGCCCTGGACGTTGTCAGACTACAGTAGAGGGAGAGACCTCTTTGACTGACACGATTGGATACAGCTCTCTGCTCTGATTTTACTTTTGATCCCGCCGCTCTGACTCTGGCCCGGGGGACAGACGAGCGGAATGGAGCGGTGGAGATAGAGGCGAATGCCACGCACTCTTCTATCTCACTGGTCAGCCCTTTATAGAGATGCAGGTCTAGAATGAGCACAGTTAAAATGTAGTCTTGTGTAATCTCATATTAATCGCAAGCATTTTCATGCTCTGCAGAACATGGGCCCGTGAAGTATGGTTGCTTTCTGCAATCAAACAAGCAATAAAGTGCATTACTGCAGCTTGATGCGCATGTTTCGATGTACTTGCAATCTTTAAAACAATGATTCTGCCTACGTTATTTACCAGTACAGAGGCACATACTTGACAGTGTACAAGTTTGTGCATGGGTTAATTCAGACAGAAATAACAATGCAATGTTGCAAGTAGCTGCCTAACGGTTTGACGGTCACAGTGAGAAAAGATAAAATAAGGTTTTCTGTTTCTACAGTTAAGGTAGAAACACACGGGTGTTAAGTGCTCTTATTCAGCAGCAGGGCACAGCGAGGTGGAGGGGGAGGACGAGATGATACAAGTGTAACCTCTATAGAGGAGGTGCAGAAGCCTACATACTGCTAACACACACAGCAAACCACACATACACAAACTCAACCCTGTGCAGCGACCAACAAGTCATCATTGAAATAACGCTATTAGCCTTTGCCCCACGCTCATTACTAAGACACACACAAGCAGATGTAAGCACATGCAAGCATACATACACACCAGCGTACATGTTTGATCAGTCACAGGGCTGCAAATCCAATGATTTTCCCCCAGAGGCCCCCCTCCACGGGATTGGAGCTGATGCACTATTGATTAGCGGGGTGGCAATATGTGTGGTTGTGTGTCTGTAATGATGTGTTGGTAAGACGCAGGGGGCACAGCGAGGCTGGAAGCATGGCGTCAGAGGGCATCGTGGTGCACCAAGGTCAACTGAAGGACGTCGGCGAGTGCTGCAGAATTAGGGCTGGGAGCGAGGGCCGCGCTGCAGAGGGAGAGCAGAAAATAGCTCAGCCGAGGGAGACAGAGAGACAGGGAGGGACACAGCACATAAATAACATGGCGGAGATTTCACTATTCAGGCACCTTTACTTCACAGATAGCACACATTGTGACGCGTTACGAAAGATCTTCACCAGGTGAGGGATTTGGAGCATGTTCTGATAACAGAGGAGTTTATATAACAAGCTTCCTATATTACCCTCAGTTACATATACTTGACACATCAATGTTCACTTGAGGCATTATACATTTTGAGACAAGATTTCTGCACAGTGTGAGTGTATCCAAATGATGCATATATTTTATACTTTAAAAAAAGTAAAAATACAAATGTTTTGCAAACAAAATGTATCAAAAGTACTGATCATGCACAATGGCCCCTTTCAGAATATTATAATAGATGTATATATTATTGTATCATTATTATTGATGTTCTAATCTGCATTTTAATGTTGCAGCTGGAGCTGATTTGACCTAATCTATGTGCAAATTACTAGTTTAAATTACAAAAATGCATTGTACTTAATAACCTAATCATATGTTTTGTATTCAATATTTTAATCTGTCACAAAAATGCGGTGGAGTAAAAATTACATTATTTCCCGTCGAAATGTAATTGAGTAGAAGTTTGAGATAGCAGGAAATGGAAGTGCTCATGTCAAGCACCGAAAGAATTTACTAAAGCACAGAACTTAAGTAAAAGTACTCATTTACATTCCTCCACTGGTGGCTTGTGTATTCACCTGGTGTGTTACATTAAAATCATGCAGAATCCCCTGAAGTTTGACAAGTTGCCAAGCTCCAAATATTCAAACATATGGTTATTTTCACTAATTTAATGCAACATTCAAATAAATACTTATTTGCCGGAATGTGCGGAGTAATCAGTAACTTTTATGGTTACACACTATTATTCTGTAGATGGTTTCTCAAACTTTCTCCTGTCATCATTTTTTTTGTCTCACTCCTTTATTGTTTCCAGTCTTCCATCTATCATGGGAAATTTGACCCACATTGTGTAATTAAGTGATCAATAGTTTTGTAACAGCGAGGGCTGTGTTCAGGAGGTCCAAACTCTCTCCACCATGACTGATTGAGACCTGTTGCCTCAGATGTGTGGATCTGAGTCCTGTCCTCTGTGGACTTACAGGCAGCAGAATCACTGGATACAAAGTCCTGTGAAGAAAACATCTCGCCTGGGAGTGGTGTGATTACTTTTGTGGAAAGTTATGGGACCCAAGCAATTATTGTGTAGAATGTGAGATATATTTTCAATTTGACCATTTAAGTGACTTCTTGCTATTCAAAAAAATGCTGTAATTGGAAACATAGTTCCCTCTATTATAGATAATTATTTCAGAAGATATTAAGGCTCGGTGACACGGGCATCATATGAGGGACATCTTTCTGTGAATGTTCCCAAATTATGTATATAAAATATAAAATGCATGAATGCTCTTCTTTTTCAATTTGCACAAAGGTAAACGTAATACATATTTTTTACTTATTATTTGATTGGTGATATATTTTCAGTATTAAGCTGTTTTGAAATGAAGCATTCCATCAAGTGAAGTTTACATCTTCCCTACTGCTCGACAGGTGTGTGGGTGATTCAGTGTGCATTGAACGAGGCTGTGAAATGGAGCTGTTAAAAGCCAATTGTGGGTTGTTGAAAATGCCAACAGCCATTTCTTATCTTGCATCACAACAATTAAAACTGCCTGAGAGGTAAAACATAATGAATCAAACCAGGACTCGTGGGTTACCATAGAAACATGTATAATCATGGTAATTGGACCATTGTGAACAATCTATTTGGTCCAAATTATGCAAACATGCATAGAGACCTAAACGTGTTCGGTGGAGGAAATGTAGAGACAACGGTGTTCCTGACATTAAAAGCAAAAAGCAAAACTTTTGGCCACTTCAGGCATAATGACATTTATCAGAATGGAGCGCTCTTCATCCCTAATTACCCTAAAGTAGGAGGGAGAAGTACAGTAGAGGGGGTAATTATAGACAACATTCCTCATCATTTGCATGTCTATACCATGATGTTTGATACATGCATGGTTTTCTTCTTTGTTCAGCATGAAATTAAAGTGTTTAACTGTTTTTATAAGTGATTTTTTCACACCAAACGTTTCAGAGTAACTAAGACACACATTTACAGACTATTGTTGAGACACTGTGCTTTATTTGTGTTCAAATGCTCTGCCACTTTATTCTTATTCTAGTGTAACTAGTGTAATTTTACTTCACCAAAGGGTTCATCTTGTAACACTTTGTAGAGGGTTCAACCCCCGAATCCTGAATATAAACTAGTCAACCAGCTAAAATCAGCAAAATCATACTTATGCATTGATACATAAGTAATATGAACAACCTAATAATGTGATGTTTAATAATATATTCGTCACAGATGACATTTTTATGCATGATAAGTCCTCTTACTTCGGATTTAAGTTACAATCTCAAAGCTCTCCATTTTGTTTTCAGTATCAGACTCATTAACACACACACACACACACACACAGACACACACAGACACACTCTGCCCTGTCATCCCTTTATTCACAATATATTTGTACATATTTATTATTATTTAGAAAGTCCTACCAGTGGTTCCCTAAATGGCGCACGTGGTGTGAAATTCATAGAGCGAGGCGTCCTCTTGGATAGAGGATGTTCCCAGACAATTTTTCACAAGAATCTGAGTACTTTTGCCACCACTTAACATAAGTGACATTTTTAAATATATTTGGTATATTTGGTTTTGCTTGCAGTGGGAAATTAAGTCAATTACGTTTTACTCATTTTGAGGTAATGGACACAATGCGTCCCCATTTTAAATCACTGCAGACTCTACTTTATGTAAGAACGAACGTTAGCATCGCTCCTAAAGATTTATTAATTTGCTCAGAAAGCCAAGCTTTCAAACAAAATGTCAAAGGTCAATGGTATAGCGTCAAGGAGAGGCGTCGCCTGTCACACTCACCCCGCACACCCTGACCCGGGGGTCACACACCATCTACAGCAGGTCATTGGGTTCTTGGTCACATGGTCACAGAGGTCTGTGGTGTGAGCTACAACCGCTGCATGACAGGAAAACATGGCCAGCGTGTAAAGATTAACCTCTGACTTAACATCCTGTCAGATGTTCCATTTGAACTAAGTCTAAGAATTACAGGAGCTGTGATATATTGCTGCCCAGAAGACATGCAAGGACTTTGCTACAATGAATGCAGGTCACTCTGTTTTTGATCTACTGTGACACAATATGAGAGTCATTGATGTTATAGCCTCTTTTTAAATTCTTCGTCACAGATATCACACCACACTCCCCTTCACTCTCACTGCTACTAAAATTGATTCCCCTTCATCATACATCTTCAGTGTAAATTGTCCACTGCGACTTTTCAATTGATTGAGCTCCGGATGATGAGGGAAATGTTAGCATGGTAACAGTGAAGCCATTGATTTGTGAAGTGATAGATAAAAAGCATTTATCATTCTGGAGTAGCCATGATAATTAATTGATATTGATTGAAGCGGGCCGTGAATGCTGATACTACGCAAGCAAGTGAGCGGCAGGAGAGAAATGACGATTCAACGTTCATGCCGCTCTCATGTACAGAGTGTCCTCCGAAGTCGAATACTCCTCTCCACGGCATTCAAGAAGTAAAGGATAGATATGCAGATATCTTGGGTAATTGAAGGCTATTATCATAATGCACTCTACCTTGTGTATAATTCATATTCAAATGGATGTATTTGAGCTGAAAATATTTCACAACCCTCTGCCTTGATTGCAGATTGAGAGTTAGAGAATGGCGACCGCTGATTTAAATTACACATGTGAAGAGGTAGGATGAGTGCTTGTCTTCTGTCTCCATCCAGAAGTTCATGCAATTTAAAACATCAAATTATCAAGTTCAATATTTTATGTTTCCACTATTGCTGTTAAGAGGAGGATATGAGCGTTGGTAAAAAAATGGAGATTCTGGTATGAACCAAACTCCCCTGTATTATCAGCGGAGGCACAGTGCTAAGAGGCGAGCCATTTCAATGAGGAGAAGGAACGGCCAATAGCTTCATTAGAGCTGAGAGAATAAGTCGTCCTTTTAGCGCAGGACATATCGTTGCCTCTCGCGTTGAGAGAAATACCTCTTGGTTGAGACATGGCCACACTTTAAACCAGTCAACTCAATTCTCCAAACATTGTGTCGTACAGCGACATTGTGGATTAAATAAACTCATTCTATATATCTGTTCGTTAGCTTATTGCTTAGCTTAGCATAAAGCTTGAAGCAGTTTCCAACCATTTCCAATCCAAATGCTTAGCGAAGCTAACCTTTAGCTAAGCCAATGGACAGACAGACAGAGTTAATCTAACTCACAGCACAAAATACATATGCATGTTAGCTGATTAGTCAAATTATTTGTTTTGAGAAATGCTCTTTTCTATTCTTATAAAATACGACAGATATGAAGGATCTTCTAACCTCAATGTTTGAAGGGCAAAATTTCAAATTTAGCTATTTGTTCTGATTGAAAAGTCACTAAATTAAGGCCTATGATACAAGAGGGAATGAAAGCAGTCTCACAATGTGACGTTCTCCATTTTTAAAAAGAGATTTGTGATAAAAAAAAGAAGAAGAAAGAATTAAGAGGTTTGAATAAATACTGCAGCGCTGCAATGATAATAAGAGAGAAAGAGCTGCTCTTGCAGTTTAGATGTACAAGCAGTTTAGAGAATTAAGGATGGGTGGACAGTTGAAATGTAGGCAGATGCCAATAGACAAACTCTTGTAAAATCCACTACATCAACGAGAGCGAAGGAGCTCAAGATAGAGACAAAGGAGCGAGGGAGAGAAAATTAAAGAGTGAGAAAAAGAGAGAAGAATGAAAAAAACCATAGCGACGTTGAGATTTCCCCTCATGCTTTTCTCTGATTTGCCAAAATTCATAATCCTCTCTCTTCTTTCCCACACCCAAGATCCTTTCCCAGCATCCATAATTCTAAGCACTGAGCCAATCCCCCTGTTCATTTTAAAACTCCATTGTTTTCTTATCGCACTGAAAGTGGTTGCTGCACAGATGTGATGTGCTTCTTTCACACACCAGCAGCAACAACAGCAGGAACTGATAAACACCTCCGTTTACTTCTTCTTTTTCATCTTTCACAGTTTTTCTGCTTTGATTTGAGCTCCCTGCAGCGGCCAAAATATACGAGCGACCAGCGTAACACACAACGCGGCTTAGTGGGCTCTCTCTCCCCGCAGTTAAATATACACTGTTACACTCATCTCGTGTTATATTTTTAATGGCTCCAGCGCACTCATGTTGCAGAGTCTCTCCAGGCCAGATTCTTTCTCTTCCCCTCTCCTCTACGGCCCTTATCCCTCTCGCCTCGGGGTACTCGCAGGCCTGCCGAAAGAAATCACCCCCGCATCACTGGAGACATGCAGACACCCCCCTCTCTCCCACGGCTGCTAAAATAAACTGCTCACCTTCCCCCTTTATTGTTAGCCCATCAGTCTCGCTTTCAGGTGAACGAGCTGCTTCTCCTGCGCGCTCAAGCTTCCCCTGTGTGTTATTTGAAATCAGTGCAAATGAAATGCAGGTGTAAGCTTGAGTGGAGCATCGCGCCAAAACAAATGAAAGGGGATTTGTTATTTAGCTAAACGCTGCAGGGTCACATCAAGCACCTTCGTTATGTCGTGACACATTCTGCAGCCGTGGACCTCGAGGGCTGAGTAGAGCGGGGTCACAGACGAGTAAAGGCTGATTTGCTGTGGTTTTGTCCCCATTTGTGTCCTAGGCAGAGCTCCTCCATTACATGGAGCTCCATGCAGCTGTTCCAAAATGGCTGCCTCTGTGTTTCCGTTTGTCTGGTGTCAGAGGACTGAGCAAGGGAGGAAATATGTGCCGCTGCGAATGCATACAGATTAGGATTAGAGCGTGAGCTGCAGCGTTGGGGCCTTTGTCATTAACAGGCAGTTTTAATCAGGGTCTGTCCCATGGCTCTGCTGCTCGCCTCAGGAGCCCTGCAATCCTCAGAGAGCAGGAGAAGCAGAGATAGAGGAAGAGGAAGAGGAAGAAAAGAGAGAGCATACAGGGAGGAGGTGAGGATGAGAAGTAAAAAAAAGGAAAAGAAGACCCCATAGTATCATTGGGACTAGGGTGGGGGAGGTAGCGTGCAGAGCGAGGAGCGCTGGATGTGTTTTTGCATTTACACGCTGTGTATATAGTAGGCAAGATGGCTGCTGGATGTGCTGTGCTCTCCATAACGCGTTCTCTATGTGCTATTGATTTTGCACTGGCCCGGCGTCTGTGTATTATTTAAATGTTAAGATGTCGGTGTTGGTAATCACCGGCTCCATTAAAAGGCGGGCAGTAAGGCTACAGCCACAGACCTGCAGAGAGCCCAGGCAGGCGGAATGAATTATTAAGGAGAGGATGAGATGGTGGGACATTTCCACCGTCGCCCTCGCGAATGTCATCCCACTCAGCCGGGAGACACACAGGCACAGGCTGGCTTGACAAAAATCGACAGTGACTTCCTCCTCCCCCACCCGGAACCGGTTTGATCCTGATTGCAGACACTGCAGCTGGCAATTTCCAGAATAATCTGCAGCTCCAGCCCTGCCTGCCCTGCCCCCCACAAATCCGCCAGCTCTTCCCACCCCCACCCTGCCTTGTGCCCCGGCATCCTCTACGGCCCTCCAGCAGCATCGATAATATGGACAGGAGGAGAGGCCTTTGATTTGCTGAATCAGAGGATCCCATCTCACCACCACTGTGTGTGTGAACATGTAGATGAGAGAGAGAGAGAGACAGAGCGAAGACATGCAATCTAATGGGTGCCTATAAAGTCAATTAAGCTACAACATTTTTCTTTTCCACAAGTGATGTTTTCCCAGCAACCTGAATAATAGGAAGCTTGTGGTTGAGATAACAGCAGCTGAATGAAAAACAAAGATAATACATGCAGGTTGATACATGTTTATGATTGTATTGCCGTTAGATGTACCTTAATCAATAAACATTCTTAACAGATTACAACAAATGACCCAATGCTATCAAAACCGTTCAAAATATGTGCTTTGAACACCATATTTCATTATCTGCACCCACTTTATGTGCTTATGTTCTAATGTTTATGAGCTAATCATGTTATCAAAAACAATTAAAGCGTCTTCAACACCCTGGCTTGTTTTGACTTTCATTTGGAATAACTGATTGGGATGTCACCGACAGTCATGTGTTTGCGGTAGTTTGATGGAAATTGAATAATAACAGAATGCTTCGATGTGCAACTGAAATTGAGAATAAAATGGAAACAGCCCACAACTTTGGGTTGTCAGTTCCACAGTGTTTTCCTGTCATTCATCAAAGGCCCCCTCCCGCCTCTCATTCCGATGCATTATTTTATAGGCTGCACGGGGCAGAGGATCGATTGAGAACGCTGGTAAAATTCTCGCTGCCTTAATAGATAGGCTTTGTCACTCACTGCTGGTAAGTGGAAACTTAGGGAGCAGAGCTGTCCTCCCACATATGCTGCTTAAAACAAAAATAATTGTCCTATCAGAGAGCTTTTCCTCTCTCAGTCAGGTTTACTAATACAGCGCTTTGTCACAAAAGCATGACACAAAGCCTCGCTAGATCTAACTAATCAACAGATATCTAATACACAAGTATCCATCATTATTTGAATGGAAACAATCCAACACATGCTAATAAGGATGACCACGTTTAAATGAAGTAAAACTGTAATCAGTCAGCACAGTTTTTCAAACTTCACTGAAAATGCCAACGCTGCAAAATGTGTGAATAATAAAAATTATATAGGAAATTTGGCACAGAGATAATTGTTTAACGTTTGGCAAGTGAGAACATTTTAATTTAGGTTACTCTTTATATAATTAAAGTAAGTAAACAAAACAACTGCAATTGCAGTAACATTTCCTCAGACATACACATATAGTCAAGTGATTTAAAGCCTCAACTGTATGTTGGTTTTTGAATGCAGAAGCCAAATCCACCCTCCATCATTCAGTTATTTTGCAAATGAGTCATTTATTTATGCAGTTAATGACATGCCGGTGTTAATAATGGGTTGAGAGTATGGAACAATATCCATACTGCATGGCCTGAATTTATACAATATCTTCATAGGCACCTCTGACACAGTGACAGAACGCATCAATGTTGGAGGGACTAGAACGAGTCACCATTTCCCTCCGAAATGGAGAGTAATTTTCTTCTCTATTTGAGATACTAGGTCTCAGCCCAGATAGACATAATAAGATGTAAATTGGCTGTGGGGCTCATATAAAGGAGGGCTGCCTCACTTGGAGTAACATGAACAGCAATTAACCATGATAGAGACGAGTGTGCATTGTCTCCATAGACGTGAGCTGGAGCTGCTCCACCGACCACAACATTTTCATCATAATACCCCAACAAATATGAAAAGGACCAGACTGTGATCACTGTGCCTTTTTCAATATTGGTGCTGGTGATTTTTTTATTTTTGAAATACATTTTGAATTAGAATTACCGCCTCACTGTTTTCAGCCTCAGCCAATGTTTCAGCTTACATCCATGTCATCACTTCATCTTTTTATCCTATTCGACACAAGTGGCAAATTAATTATTGAATTATGGACATGCTTTCTGAGCTCACGGTGACCTTTGACCACCAGTTCAAACTGACTGCAAGTGGACGTTTGTGCCAAACTTCCCTCCAGGTGTTCCTGAGCTATCACGTTCATGAGAATGGACGGACTTAACGAAAAGCAGTATTTTATGTATAAAAGCTTACTGGGATTTTAAATAGATTTTCATTTAAATTCAGATGTACTATTTTGCTTGCATTGGTAACAGAACTGTTCTGTAGACAGCTAAAATTACTGTTTTTCTAGCAAATGACAAGATGCACATGCAGGATGCTATTAAAATGTTTAGCTAGCAGTCAGAGTATGCCATTCAGAAATGACAAGTTAAGGGTTTCATATTCACAACTTGATTACAAATAGGCTGCAGACTTTAGACGTGGGGGAGTCGATTGTCTTAACTGCTAAGACCACTGAGAAAGAAAGTAAGAAAATGAGGCAAAGAAAGAAGCTGTGCGAGTGGGTACACATGTGTGAGTGTGTAAAGTGTTTGTATGTTTACCTTTCTGTTCTTGTTCAGGGGGTAATTGGCGGCGGGCCTGGCAAGGCCATTCTTGAACTGTGTAGCCCGTTGCTACCGGTGGTTCATTATCGCTCTGTGCTCAGAGAGATTCAGACAGAGATCTAGAGTAATGTTGTATCCTTAAAAAACACCTGAAGTGAAAAAGCTTTGGTCTATTGTAGGGGGAGGGGTAGTGGGGGGGGGGGGGGCAAAGAAAACTGGCAGTAATTAACACCACTGTTCATTTTATTTTCTCCTTTAATAGTTTGAGGAAGTGAAGTTGTCTCTAACTTACGTAACGTCTCCGGTGGATTGGAGCTGCAGTGAGGCCATGTGAGTGCGGGAATTCAATGAGTGAGTCATGTCTAGAGTGCAGTGTCTCTTTAATCCTGGAGGCTGAGAGCAATGGCACAGCAGGACCACCGTGCCAGTCAATACAACACTAACACCTTTCTGGATGGCAAGCAATGTGGGTCATTTAACATTTGGTTTTGTTGTGGTTTTGTTTTGAGTTTTATAGAGATATCTAAAACATAATTACACTGGATTAAAAAAAAAACTCAATCTTGACAAAACAAAAGCAGACAGAGTATAATATTCATTGTATAGTGAGTGTGTTTTCCTCAGAGGGCTTTACCATCAGCTCACCATACCACATCCTCTGTCCTTTCTTCGGATTACTTCATTCACTTCCCCATCAGATATGGATGAAATGCTCAAGAGTAACCTCCATATCAAGATGCAAACCAGTTCAAACACATCTACCGGCAACAATTTACAATAATAATTCACAACCTTTTCTTGAATTCTGATGCAGGCTCTTTGGCGTTCTCATATTGCCAGAATACAATTTCAGATTTCAGTTTGTTTTCACTGCGTTGCATTTCAGATTCATGGAAATATCAAGGAAGGGAGGTCCAGCAACAAATAAATGGCATCAAAAAGCTGTGGCGCTTTCTTTGGAGTTTTCTTTAAATTCATATCATGCACAGAACTTGTCCAAAGTTCAAGTTCAATTGTTTGATGTTGGCGGCTTCTGTGTCTGGTGTGTGTATGTGTGTGAGACAGAGAGGACAGACTACCAGAGAAGGAGGGAGATTGTGTGTGTGTTTGTGTGTACGTGTTTGTGTGCCTGTGGCTGTGTCTCTGATGTGACAGTATGTGTGTACACTCGCTATGTAATTTAGTCCTTGTAAATTTATAATTTGGTTAGCCCAACTGCTCTCAGATACTATTGGAATGCTGCCAACCTCATGCTGTGTGTGTGTGTGTGTGTGTGTGTTTGTGTGTGTGTGTTCATTGCTGTTTTTGCCGCTCTAAGCTCACTCATAGCCCTCTCTTCCTCATCCTCCTGGCTTCTCACATCAATACACCACAACCTTCACGCCCAAGGTTGCGGCTAGCCGGTCTCCTCTACCGGCAGCATGACAGCATCATACCAGTCCTTCCTGCAACTCTGTGGCCTTTCCTGCGTCCAGAGCGACAGTGTTGCATATAACCCACCATCTGTATCTATGGGCTCTACAGTAATGTAATTGTGGCTCTCAGAGTATCTACACAGGGCTGTGGTGGTGCGGTAACCTAGATGGATGGAGAGCAGCTCACAGCGCTCGGCTAAGGTAATCAGCTGGAGTGCTGGCACGGGCAGAACAACACCTGCTGCTGAGGGGAGTAGCCAGCGCTAATTGCGAGAGAGTGATGGGGGCCTAGACGCTGCAGACGCCACCGACAGTTCAGCCTAATGCAATTAGCCGCCATGTTCTCCTCCAGCAAAATTGCATTACAGTTTTTACATTTAATTTAGCCCGCGCAAAATGAAACGGTATCAGAGAAGAGAGATAATGAGAGCAAACTGATATTGAAATTTGCACTGTGTTGGGAGGCTATTAATGAGACAATGAAACACTGTGGCTGACAACATGGTATACTGTGGTATAACACTTTAATAGTGTCATTAGGAAGATCTGGCTTAGTGTTATCACTCCAAGCCTACAAGGTGGCAGTGAAAGGTAATATTGCCTCCTATTCTCAGTGCTTCCTCTGCCTTATTGCTCCATTCAGTCCATATTGTTTTTCCAATATTGATTGAATATTGATAACCAGCAGGTTTTCTTTTCTACATTTTTTTGCTCATAAACCCATCTGTTGAAGTGGATGTTTATGAGAGTTTTTTGTATTGATCTTCCTAAATGTTCACCTCCTGTGAATGTACTACTTATACAATAAATGCTAATGCTTCTATTATAAATATTCATTGATGATCTGGACTTTTTTCTTTGTGGTGCTGCTCGTGTTTAACCACACATCAAAGAGAAGAGAGGTTTACTGCTGCGTTGTGGAGGTGATTGCAGGGTTCCGGCTCTATTAGAACACACTTTTTCCAGGCTCCATTCATCTAGCTCAGCTAAAGTAAAAGCAGTGGAGAGAGACAAGCTGCTGCAGTGTGACTTTGCTCCTCTCTCATGCTTTGATTCATTATTCAGCACCCGAGAAGTCGTCCTGCAATCCCAAAGCAGCACAGAGAAACATGCATACAGACACGCACTGGAGAGAGATGAGCACACACAGAAAATAAAAATCTTTTACATCCGAAATGTAGAAATTCACACAATTATTAATGAAAATACATTAATGTTTCTACTGTACATTTAAAACATAAAAACACACACACACACACACACACACACACACACACACACACACACACACACACACACACACACACACACACACACACACTGCCCCCTTCTGCCAGCACTACTGGCCTGCATGCTGAATGGAAATGTTTCTCCTAATGACTCCGTAATGACAGCGACTTATGTCCTTACCATAGTTGATTTGTTTCCTGGGTTTTAAGAGTAGATTATTTTCATGGTACAGACTTAGCGTAAGCCGTTCAGAAACCACAAGCACTGCACTTCAGCCCTGGTTTGGGATTTTAGCCAGGTCTAATCAGATTAAAGCACTGTCCCCCTCTTCTCCTTTTTGAAACAACATGCCACACTGCTCTCTCAGTCCTGCTACATGAGCCTTAAGAAGCGGGCCAAAAACAAATTGCTTTTAGTGGCGGTTGACAAGTAGTTGTGTAGAGAAAATAAAAGGTTGTTTGGAGCAGATTAATCCTCCTTCACAGGAGAGCCTGGCTGCACGGCTACCGTGTGCTTTCTTGTCTTAGTGACAAGGCGAAGATAGCTCGGATGGGAGGAGCTCATTGTTACAGACTTAGCCAGGCCGGAGGATACTTTGTGAAAGAGATAAAAGCTAAATAAACCAGCTATATTCAAATCTAATATACAATAATGGCATGTTTCTATGGTTAATTCAGACTGACTCAACTTGGTATTATCCTCATCCCACAAAAGACGACCGTGTTAGACAAAATGGCCAAGTGTAAATTCAAAAATCATCTCAAGTCTGCTCCTCCAGTAAACACAGTCAAACTAATAACCACGCTTGATGTTCTCATCCCATTTCATATCAGCTCCCTGTTCTGCAAACCCTGTTGAGCAAATATCATTTCAGATATATTCTGTTCTCATTACTTTCACAGTCATATTACAAATAGAGGAGAAACAGCTGTGAAAATATATTTCTCGTGGCTAAGGATACATCACGTCTCTGGATTTAAGTGGTTTTGTTCTTGCCCGTGGTTTATGGAAGAGGAGTCCTGACTTCTAACCTGTAAAGGGTGCTTGCTGGCCTGACCTGGATCCTTCAGCATGAATTAAGTGAACAATGGAAGAGCTGGCTGAATGATGGTTCCTCGCGCCTTTGTGCCTCTGTTACAAACCACTCCTAAAAAGGGCGGCCTAGATGACACACTCTCTAGAAATCGATCACATTTACTCAGCCCCTGGGCCTTCCAAATGCTGGATTTAGAGAAGAAAAAAAAAGACGTAACATGGCAAAAAAGAATGAAATGAAATCCCCTTTGCATTTAAAAACAGAATGAAAGTGAACGAAGGCGGGTGAAGAGAAATGCCTCGGCCCAGGTCTACTTTGCAGACTCTGACACGCACTCATGCGTCAAATTTCATCAGCAGTAGCCCTATTGATTTTTAACCCTGGAAATATAAGACCAGGGAAGGCGGGCAACGAGATATCCACGGATGTTTGGGTTGGTTATCTGTGCCTCTCCCTTGTCTCAGCCTCCCGAGAGTGTGAGCAAACCAATGGTCTCTCAATTGTCTGACAATACTCAGCTAACACAGAGGCTGAGCTTTATAGACATGATAGTAGATTGAAAAGACGGATCTTAAATCCAGCACTGGGAAAATTCAATATTCCTAGTATCCACTGATACTAGTACAATCAAACACAAAGCCAACACAGTCCACACTGACTTGACTGTTGAAACTGGTTTAACTTACATTCA
Source organism: Taurulus bubalis (assembly GCF_910589615.1). NCBI lineage: Eukaryota > Metazoa > Chordata > Actinopteri > Perciformes > Cottidae > Taurulus > Taurulus bubalis. The sequence goes on from NC_136606.1 coordinate 10,138,133, forward strand.
AAAGCTCTTCATGACACACCTGATCAATTCTCTAGAAAGTTTAACAAATAAGAGTGGAGAAGCCTCATACACCTGTCAGGAGCCGCCTCTAAGTAGAGCCTAAATGGAGGTGCAAGCCTTTGACTTCACTGTGCACAAACTCTGCATTTCGAGGCTGACAGTGTGTCTCGGCGCTCAAAAACTTCAAGGCCCAATTTCTTTGACAGGCCCATCTCCTTTTAATAGGTCACATAGCCATTGAAGTGCAGGCGGACAAGAATGGCAGATCAGTTCCTCTGCAGGTTGGATTGGTTCACAGTATAGTTTCTTACAGTGTCTGAGCCTCAGCGGTTTGCAAGCTGAGAGCTGCAGGCAGTGAGGTATATTCGCTATGGCCACTAAAGAGGACAGAGGAGCAGGACAGAGCTCTTTAGTCTCCCAACACAAAGCGTGAGTCACTGCTATGAAAGGGACTGGGACACACAGAAGCCAGTTAAAGCACTTTCTCTTTGGCCTGCAGCTTTTCAGAAGCCTGGATTAAAGAAAGGAGGGTAGCTGCTTGATGCGAGTCGCCCCCTTGTCTCTAATGCTTACTCGAAAGAAATTGAAACCCAAGTGACCTAAAGGCAGTGCAGTCTAGATTGATACGGGGTCAAGGTTAAGCAAGGGTGTCCAGTTATACTGCTCAACTGCTCAACAGACACAGCCCAGTCCATCTGCTGCAGGTCAGACCTTGCTTTCATTCACAAACAAGCAGAGGATGACACATCGAGGGGCGTCTGAGCAATCACCCCCTCCAAATAAAGGAAAGTGATTTCATAATGTTGCTCTATCAGACCTCCACGCGTTGGGGTTATCTGTATGACAAAGCAACTTTCCTATTCTATGCATTTTCATGAGTCGACCAGGAGAGGTGAATGAAAGAGAAGGGTAGCGGTTGGTGACCTCGGGGTCAGGGGCTAGAGGGCTCCAGCTGGTCACACTACCTCCTCATTGACTGATTCCATATCCACCCTATTGTGTTCGGCGCGTGTCTATTGTTCTGCAGCAGCATTAAAATGCATAGATTCCTGTCAGCCATTTCACTGCTAGTTGACCTTATTAGTTAAGGTGGATACATAAAACATTAGGTTTAGGATCATTAGATATATGCGATTTACTTAACGGGAAGATAGTCAACGCTGAATATGGCAGCGATATCTAAAGGGATGCTCGGTATTCATAGTGCAATCAATAAAACATACAGTCTACCGTTATGCTGTGTGATAGCAAACAGAACATTGGTGTAGGTGAGGAGATATATTCAAACAATAAACCGTGGTATAAACGCCTCTGGAAATTCCTTGTGCTCTGTGGATTCTCCTGGCAGCCTATTGTAGGTGCTCGCCACCCTGCCCCCACTCTCCTCTCAATTTTTCTTCTCTGCATGCTTCTTGCAGAGCACACACAGGCACACTGCAGCGGGCGGGAGGAAGAGGAGAAAAGCGGAGAGAAGAGGTGCTGATACTCTGTAATTGAGGGGCAACCCTGTCACAGTTGACCTGAAGAAGACCAGGGATAAAATGAATTCCATTTTCTCTCTGCTATCCTGGGACTGACAGCCTGCAGAGCCCCGGGTCTGACAGACCTAACTGAGGGCTGTCACCCTCGGCCCACCTCTCTCACAGCATATAACACCCATTTATATCTTGTGTTCTCGCTCGTTAGATTACTAGTGGCTTCTACATGGAGGTTCCCCGCAAATCAAGATTTACACTACACTGACAAATACACATTGCACTTTTGGGAAATATAATCAAAGATGCACCTGACAAAATGAAAGGTGTGCATGATTCATTGTGTGTTATACTGTCTTCAATTTCATCTTCTGCTTTAATATATCTATTTTAAATATCTATTATTTCAACGAGGCCTTTTACAATGCAGGGCGCTGGAAGGTTTTGGAGAAACAGATGGTCTCTAAAAAAAAGGCAGTGCTGTCATTTCGCTCTAATACTTCTCTAGTAAAAACAAAGTACCAGCGCTCATCACCAGAAGCACATTTCCCAAAAATGGGGCCGATGCAGTGATGGATAAAGGGAGTATATTTAGACCTCCAGTCCCTGCCCTTTGTGTCTTCCTGATTTGTTCTAATGTGGGAGCATAATCCAGCAAAATCAGATTATACTTGTATTACATTGCTTAAAATTGCAGTATTTTTAATACCACATTTGCAGTCGAAATGCAATGAAAGCAGCTTACAAATCATAAACCTCACAAACTGTGTCTCTGCCACAATAAAAGGGTTGAGACATGCGAGCAAAAATGAAGCATGTTATCAATGTGCTCAAAGACATTGTTACAAGTAAGAAAAAAAAGCTCCCCACCCGTGAGGCAAAAAAAGTTAGCGATTGTGGACATGAGATATATTTGTATGTGAAATTCATTGTGCACTGTGACCTAAATATTTGCACAAAAAACAAAAGGATTTTCTGACTTTTCTTACGTTACTTAACTAAATCAATATAACATCATTTTGCAATTTTCTGTGTTTTGCTGATTTCTCCGTCTCATGAAAACCCCTCAAGTGGATTAGCTCCAAATGAGAACATGAAAGTTGGCAGAAAGAACAATTCAGGTGAGTTCCTGCCTTTCAGGCTTCCTGTACTTATAGTCTCAAACACTTTTTGCGTTAATGGCTTTTCAAGAAAGAAAAAAAAAATCTGATTCATAATGTAATCCTAAATCAAAAGACAAATAAAAGACAAAGAACATTGCAAACATGACTTGCATGTGATCTTTCAGACTTGAATATACACTCCAAACAAAGGCCTTCCACATAATACACTACAGTCAGTGTTAGCCTCTGTACACCTGACCCAGTGAGCGTCCTCTCAATGACAACATGGCTGCCCCCACAAGCTGTAGCCCGGCCACCATAATGACACAATGTACCCATCTGCCCTTCAAACCAACCCGGCAGCATGAGGCTGACCTGTGTGTGTGCTTGTGTGTGTGAGTGTGTGTGTGTGTGTGTGTGTGTGTGTGTGTGTGTGTGTGTGTGTGTGTTCCATCTACCCTTTCAGCCAGGCAAGCAGCATGAAGCTGACCTCTGACCCTTAGGATTATGGTCCCAACACGTGCCAGTGAGCAGGGTGATGAGATTGACCTATGTGGGTTGCTGCTACTGCTGTGTTTGTGTGTGTGTGTGTGACAGATATCTGACAGCAAAAGATCCACCAACCAACACACACACACATGCAAATGAAATATGGCTTGCACTGCACACTTTTGGATCTATAAATCAATGTCTCTCTGTTCTAATAAGTACGTTGTTAAATTTGTTGGTATGAAGAGTGAAAAGCTTTCAATCATTCAGTTTACACGCACGCTCAACAGTGTGTGTTTGTGCGTGTAGGTACGTTAATACAAGTACCTCTCCAGTGAGTGATCTAATGCGGGTCTGAGGACAGCCAGCCATCCTGAGCTCTGACACAACCAATCATCACAAAGCCAGTGTGATCGCCTTGGCAACCCCTGTCACCACATAGTTTATCCCGAGCGTCCTCCAATCAGGGAGCACCACAGCCTTCCTAAGCTCCTCCCACAGGGGTTGGGGAGGTGGCGCCAGCCTTTGGTGCAGAGCCTGCTGCATGAGCGGATGCTCTAATCTGGATCCAGTGAGGAGAGGATCACTAATCCCAGATTATGGCTCTCTGGGATTAAGACATGCTGATGCACAGGTTTGCACTCACCTCCAATCCGCAAACCACTCAATCTGGCTCTCTGCTCTGCTCTGCACCTCAAACCTCACCCAGAGAAGTCTATTAAAGTCAAAGCTGTGGCAACAGTGCCGGTGCCTGAAATGAGATGTCTTGTTCAAGGTGTTGGCATGTTGGTCTGAGCGATTCAGAGCACATCTGCTATCCGTCTTTGGATGTTTCTCAGCTGTTTGATGTTATAGCACAATACAGAATGATTTGCGGAGTGTGGATGCTCTGAATTGTCTGCACATTGAAGGGAACTGGTTAGCGGAAATGAAAGTTTCTCTCTGTCGCTGCTATCTGACTGAGCACAAGTGACGGGTACATCAGGGAGGGGGGTAAACAAAGCAAAGCAGACACTCCACCTCTACGGGATAGCAAATCACCACGCGGATACCTGCTACATGTCATACGGAATAAAAGCTGGGACAGCACAGAACACAGCTCAGGCGAGACGAACACAAAACTTCATGAAAATGTTTTGCCAATCTCTCCGCCACTCATGAGAAATTCGATCTCTACTGACAGCATTTTCTCAAAAGTGTTTTTCGATACCAGAAATATTTTTGAGTGAACAAGCAGAAATCAGAAACTTTGCACTAGCAGTTCATAAATCTGTACGTGGCACAATTCCCTCAGCCAGCAGAGTAAAATGTATAAGTGACAGTCTTCGGGAGTTAAGCCCCTAAAACATGAGTTTATCATGACACAAAATTATTTCTGCGCACAGGAGAGAGAGGTGGGAGACAAAGAGAAGAGGGGAAAAGAAAAATGGTGGCAGGGGGAAGACATAACTGCTCAAATATTGTTCATTACAATAATTCATACATCACACAGTGACGTGTAAATTAGAACCTCGCTGTCAACATGCGCACAAATAATTACGTTGAAATATTAATGATGAAATGTCCTCACAAGTGTGCAGCTCATGATCAATTTGGGGTTAATGAGTCGTTTATCTCTGTCCAATCCCGGCTCTTCCTCCTGCCACTGCCATGCTGCAGGGACGATGCACATGGTGGGGTTTTCTACATAGTGTGGATAAATGTGCAAATGATCCCCTAAACAAAATCAATTTATCCTGCACACAGTGTGTTTTTTCATGGTTGAGAAAAAAGAAGACAGCGAATGGGGAAAGGAACCTACAACCAAGTGCTAGTGCAGGAGTGAGAGCTGAAATAGTGTCCAAGAAAGTCAGCGGTGTGCAGCAGAGGGATGAGAGTCTGCAGGTTGTCATTCCAAGCAAAAACTACAAGAGGTGATTTCATTGAATAGCTCCTCTGCTCTGTTTGAAGTTGTCTTATCAGTAAAATTGCCTTGTGTCAACTGAAAACCTGCAGACTGTGAGCCATTAACAGTGCACGGTTCCCCAATTTCTTTTCTGATTTGCAGGAGGCTTGGGCCCACTGGCTCTGTCCAAAAGCACAAACTGGTGCGACTAAAGAGAACAATCAAATATTAGCTGTGTTGTTTTGATACTCAGTGGTGGCTCATCCATTGCCATGCTGACTCAGTGACTGCACTGTGTGCCTGGGGCTATGTGAGAGTGTTATTGTTTGTGTGTGTGTGACATGAAGGCTGTTTACACTGGACAGCATTCGCATCTCTTCGTCTTTCTTTCTTATTACTCGTTAGGAGCCTTCCGTCTGTTCTGATGCTGATTAGTCCTGACCTGAGCAACCTAGTGCTGCTATATCCAATCAGCCTAATCACTCAAACTCTTTCCTTCCCCCACCTTCTTTACGCTAATGGGCTTTCCCTGCTCTGGTGACTTAGCACTTAGGAGCAGGGGGGGTCACTACTTGGAAAACCCGGTTAAAACTTCTTAACGGCACAGACGCTGCCCTTCAGTTTGCAGGCAGCTTTGGTATTTATGAAGAAATAACCAGTGCCATCCGTAGTTACCCTTATTTACTCATATGAGCGGTGGATAACCCACTTGCCAGCATGCCTTTGTATGAATTTGCATCACCTCCCAAAGGGCAAGCAAATGAATGAATATTCACACTTAATCTATAGCCCACGGCTTCTATGCATTATTCATGAGTTGTTGCTGTTTTTGTGGTAGCACGCACTCAGTTTTGTCATCACAAATCATAATTTAATTTTCTCCTCACTTCATTTTCTGCCATGTGCAAGTGAAGGCTGCACTTGTTAAAAGGCATGCAGCAAATCACCGCATGGAATGAGTCTGACTAATGTCTTTAGCACCTCACAGTTTTTAATCTAACGAATAATATAGAGCCCTGTCCTTAACAGAGAGATTCATGCATCTTAATGCTTACAACAACATTCCTAATCTCAGATTCTGCCTCTGGTTCTCTCTCTGGGCTTTCTTGTCAGCGAGGATTCTGGCTGTCACTAAGCTGCGGAAGGCTCAGAGCAGCAGCGGTAAAGACATTCGTGAGACAGGTGCCATCTTGAATCATGGCAGTCTGTCGACATCACGCAAACTAGACTTGGACTCCTGCTATGTTATGTCTGTATGCGCCAAACCCCTTATGTTTAGGATGTCAGAACCCACCATGCTTAAACACATTCACGTGCATCCCCGATGTATACTACCGTATAACTCTCATATGAAATCAGAATGGGGAAACAGCGTTCACACTCCATTGTCCAAGCCAGCGAAGAGGACCTCTAATAGGTTTCTGTATGAGGGAAAAAGAGAGTGGGGTGACAGTTTAAAAGCCTTCCTTGACACTCACGAAATGGGCCTACCTTCTTCCACACAATTGCATCGGCAAGTCAAATTGCATTAGTGACGCACAATGTTTTCACGGGGAAAAAGAAAATCACAATAGAGCTGAAATATGGTGCATTGTATATAGTCAATGTTTGGAGGGCGTTCCTCTTTTATAGGGAAATACTGCAGGACTTTGACATCATCTTTCACAACAAAATAAAATCGACACTTCGGCTGCTGGCAAAAATCTTGACTGAAATTGCATGTGGGGAGAAAAGAATTATTCAACCAATTAAATATAAATGTGCTGAAAAGCACAGTCTGATCATTTAAGAGCCTTTTCTCCCTTTAGTTGTGTCACAATATTCTCTCGACAATCACTCAAATTCTATCTTTGTAAAACAAACACCAACTCTTCCAAGAGTTACGTTTGTGTTCTTGAAATAACATTTATGACAGTCAGCCTGTTTTAAAAGGAGGCCTTTTCAAAAATAGCATGCTCAGTAACATCCAGGAAAAGGAGAAATAATTGCACTACTTTTTGGTCAAACATGAATATTCAAAATCCATGAATTTGCTGTGAGAAAATAATTAGGAGTTTATTAGCATTTGTTTATTTGTCCATGCATAAAACCTCTTAATGAGAGTGTATTAACAAGCTCTTGACTCTGGGGAGGTAAATTGGTACATTCTCAGCGTTGAGAACGCCTTACATCTTTGGAAAATGCTGCGTTACAAAAAAATAGGTAATTTATTATCCCATGAAGAGCTAAATTAACCACACACGTCTAATGTAGTATGACATGTCCTCAGCCAACCTCAACTAGTGGGATTTGCTCTCCATGCATTGAAACGTAAAGAGGAGGAAAATACCAACTCAGGGTAATTATAACACATACAGTGACTTGACATTTAGGGCACAGTGTAGAGAGGGGAGATAGTTGGCCTTATCAGAAGCTATATTGAAAGGTCAATGGCCTCCTCAGTGTTTACCTCCAATCATGTGGTCTGAAGAAGCTTCTTCAGTCTCTATTGAAAGAGCAGCGGCCTGTTTGGGAGATAACACAGAATTGTTGGCCGCGGGTAAAACAAATAATGCTGTTTCAATGTTTCTGAACCGTGTTTTGAGACTTTAGTCGCTAAAAAGGAATTTGGTTAGAGTGTTTATCACGGAGCATAGACAAATGCTCATAAGAAATCAAACAGAACTGTTCATTTCCTAATAAGATCAAATGTAAGACAGGTATATGGTACAGTGACAAACCCACAGTAGTGACGATCAGCACTCTCCAATGCAAACACAGCATATATACAGTATATTGGACCATTTATTACTCCGTTTTTTTCACACATCTTATGCTGTTGCTGCTGATGTGAAAACTAAGTCTCTCTCTCTCTCTCTCTCTCTCTCTCTCTCTCTCTCTCTCTCTCTCTCTCTCTCTTTTGGTTCGGTCTCAGTCAGTGGAAGGAAAAAGCTGCATTGATAAATAGGTCAGAGAGCTTTTCCACCCCCCAATGGTTTCAGGCCCAGCTTGGCAAATTGAACATAATTAAGGCCCAAGGCAAAGGTTGCACTTTCCTTGAAATAGCGGGAGGAGTGGTGCAGAAGGTAGCTTGCTACAGGAGGAGACACGCTTCCATACATGTTCAGTACCGCATGCCTGGGCACAGAGGATCCACAGAGCCGCAGCCGTGAGAGGAAAAGGAGGAGGAGGGCGAGAGAGAGAGAGAGAGAGAGGATGGCAGCCATTACAGATCCAGGAAAACTCTCTATACATGTCTCTCTCTACACTCCTTCGCTCTGACTCTGTTTCTGGTTGATTCTTTTCTCACATGTTGTTGGCTATGTCTTACTTGCTATGACATACTGTACATGCACACATAAATGGAATTGTTTGACATTTTAGGCAATACAATTATTTGCTTTCTTGTCGAGAGTTAGATGAAGATTGAGACTAGTGTCCTGTCTGTTAATTAGCTTTGCCTAAAGACCCGTCTAGCTCGGCTCGATCCATGTGCAGGTTTCATGAATGAATTATAAAATCTAGATTCCGGGCCCCTGCCGGCTTGGGCCCTCTCTCTTGGACGATTGACTTCAAACGGTGATGACACCATGCGCATAAAACCATCTTTTGATTACAAATTTTAATTTTTACTGACTTTTATGATGCTGATCAACAGGAAAAAGATTTTTTGACGACGAGGGATTTTTTTGGTACAGCATCATGATTGGCCGTGTGAGCAAAGTGACAGCAAGGCTGACTTGTGACACAGTGTCCCGCTTTAACACATCCATGGCCGGCTATTTCTTGGCCAGAGTTTGGTGACTTCCTGGAATAGCTGCTGGTTGCCTGGCAACCTAATGGTGATGACAAAATTCCAGGAAGTAATTGCTCCCCGCCAAGAAATAGTCCAACACGTAAGCCACAGTAAAACCATAATGTGCCATTTTTACATTGCTGTTCTTTTGTACAGATTAAACATACTTTTTGAGAGGTGCTTTTCACCTTAGTACAGAGGCCGACCAGCTGTTTTCCCCTGTTTCCTGTGTTTGTGCTAAGCTAAGCTAAAAGGATGCTAGTTGTAGCTTCCTATTTATTGAAAAGACATGACAAAAATATTGATTTTCTCATCTAATTGTCTGCACGAAAGCAAAATGTTAAACTATTCCTTTAATAAACTATTGAACAATGAATTCACCATTTTGTATGGATAAATATGTTTTCTTCTTTGCCTCATTCTACGTCAGCTTTATGTGTCATAGTGTTCACATTGGTGTCCTCGCTAGTCTGGAGGTACTGTTAATGGGCTTGGATGCCAAGAACCATTAGCGTCCCAGCATCCTTTGCTCTGGAGGCTTCACCTTGGCAGGGAGGAGACAGCAGGTTAAGGACGAGGAGATCCAGGCCTGGGTGGAGGTGAGGTAAGTATCCAGCTCCACTGTCAGGCGATACTGATGAAAGCAGATTACAGCAGTGTATTAAGAGTCTTTTCCCAACACAGCATCATTTCTAATAATGAGAACTGATGGAGAGCGAGGACTCCCAGCAGGAGATCTACATGGCATTATCTCTAGCTACCAACACCATCACCTTCTCACATTAGCTTTCTCATTAGCTTTGTCATTAGCTTCCCCATTAGAAGAGGGTCCTTGATAACTGCTTGGATGCTTTCTGTGTGAGGCCAAATGATGGCATGAAAGGAGTTACCCACAAGCGTTTCCTTCTATACACTTTACAAGTTAAATTAATTGTTGGATGAAAGAAATTAAAGCGTAGTATGAAAATACAAGTTTTTGTGAAGCACTGCAGTTAAGAATAAAGTAAATGTTGTAAAAGTACAAGATTATAATTCAGGGCAAAAAGCTAATGTAGTGTACATTAGTAAATATTTTACATTATTCATGATTATAGCTTGTTTGTCCTCACGAATGATGTAAAAGTTGCCCTTCAATAGCAGTGCAGGTCTGTAACAAAACTCTACAACGTGCTTTTTTGTTGCAGTCAATATCATCAAATAAATTCATACAAAATACAAAAGAGTATTTTGACTGAATTTAACTAATTCACTTAACAAATAGCCTTTTTCCATAAAGAGCATTATAAATTATGTCAGTAACCAAAAGGGCAAACTAACAACATCTCTCATGCTCAATGCACAATGTCATGATAGTGACAATGTGTTCATTTTCCTAATGCAACCTTTTAATTCCTGAACAAATTGTATAATATATTTAAAATAATAATAATATTGGCCTATATTTCATGCAAAAAAGGAGAACATAATTAAATCTAATTAGATTGTGGAGAAAATATGTGTGCTTTGAACTAGAAAACATTTAATGTAAATTGGATACTGTAGAGAAATCGTTTATATTTTTGCTTTACATTAATATCTTCACAAAATTCCAAATATCTGCAGAAATGTGAAGTGAACCTATATTGCTTCTTGGAATCGTCCTGCTTATTTCTTAGATGGATGTGCAGCAGCATGTCGCATGGCACTCTGCCCATCACAGACACCCAATTTGATCGGATGCCATCAGGCGAAAGCTTTACCATGGCGACGCGGCCAGGAGGCTCGAACTCAATCCTTCATCAGAATGTCAAGGAATGTCAGATAGAGAGACGGGAGAAGACGGAGAGAGGAGGGGAGGGGAGGAGAGAGGAGCTACAGTAGCGTTGTTCCCTGAGCGCAGCAGGCTCAGCTGGCCTAAACAGTCCCAGTCCCCTCAGCCTCGTAAGACTAATGGCGGAAAATCACAACCTGGGGGGTTTGATCCTCTAAAGGGCCTCTGAGACCTGATTAATATGCAGCTTTTTGTATGAAACAGACATAAATACATGCGCTGAAATGTGTGCATGCGCTCAGGTTTACACTCAAGCATATGAACAAAAGCACTCAGAGCACACACTAGTAAGCATGCAGATAATCAGAGAGCTCGCTGAAAGCCGTGCAGGAAAGGCACGAAGATTCGTGCATATGCTGCAGTCACACACGCACAATGAGTCGCTTGCAAAGGAGGTAAAAGCTCTAAAAAATGTTTAGTTGTTTGCGCCCTGACTACACAGCTAAAGTAAGAAAACCAGACAGGTACCATCTCCCCGCCCGACTGTGTGGTATATCTGAATGTGCTGTGCAGGCATTTTCGCCCATCTCCGTTCTCTATGTATGGCTTCCCCTCCCCCCACCCTCTCCATCATACTGTATCCTCCTCACCCACACAGCAGGCTCCCCTCCCCCAGCACACTCTCACCACCCCCTGGGAGGATGGAGCAACCAGAGAGAAATTAATTGAAATCTAAACCCCGATGCAGGATTAACTAAGTAGGTGAATTCCAGTTGTCTCATAATCAGGGCTAGTGTACTATTTGACTTTCATCAAATGGGCTGACTGAAATAGCGACCAGGGATAATGACAGGGAAAAAGGAGCCAGCTGCTGTGTCGCCCTCCCTCTTCTCTTTCTCTCTCCATCCCATCCCCCCTCTCCTCAGCATCTCTCTATCCACCCCTGCCTCCTAACCTCAGACGTAAATTTGGGATCATTCCTACGGCCGACAAGCCATCGGTATGTGCACAGGGGACCTCAGCAGGGGTACAATCACAAAATGTTTCCGTTATATTTTATGACCTCGTTCCCTCCACATACACATTTCTGATATGGAGACAGATAACCAACGGTAACCGGCACCTGCTGGAAATGTATCTCGCTTTATCATTGACAATCTACTGTTACATTGATGGGACATTTTTTACCAAATGCAAGCTTGTGTATATATTTATGTCCATGAGTAAGAAGCCTGGATACCACATCATGAGGACACATCTTTCAATAAGCAGTTTCTCACTACACATGTTATGCAAAGTAACTGTGGTATTCACTGCACAAGCGTTTAGTGCTGCTGAAATGTACCCTTTTCCCAACTACCATAAATGCACCGTGGTATTTGGTTTTCTTTGAGACAACGGGGAAGGAAATGTTGAAGTAAAGTGGGTCAAACAGCATGGCGCTCTGATGAAGCATGACTTGCCGCAAAGAAAAAAAAGGCAAGCGCGTCAGAAGATTTTCAGAGAATGATTTAGATCAAGCAAATGCACTTGATCTATTTTGAAAACTGAACATATCCTCAGTTTATTTTACACAACATTGTATGATGGTCATTTTTTATCAAATGTTTATGCAAAAACAATAAACGATGGACCTAATTTAGCATGAACTCATCACGAGACATGCAGGAAAAGGTGACACTTCAGTCCCCATATTTAGCACTCAGCAGCATCGTATAGACATTGAATAGATGGTTTATATTGCACTATAATATGGTGGTAAGCAGAGTGATAACTCCTTACTAATAAGTGGAGTCTGCTGTATAAACAACCCAATAAGTAATGACAATAAAGTAAAACACAGTTGTACTGACATACATGATATCTTCAGGAGAACTTATAATTGTTGACAAATACTGTACATTAACAAACACCTACAGCTATATTATGGCGTGTTAGCAGTGAAAATATAAAGAATGTGTTGCTTTTGCAGAATAGAAATGCTTCAGATATTCTAAAATGCTCCTATTAAAATTAATACTGCATCTCTCGTTTATTTCCAAAGATCAATATAACACAAATGGTGAAAACATATTGCCATTTTTCAAAGTAATTTTTTGTGTTCAAATTTGTGCCACAGTTGGAATGCAATGCTGCTGCTACTAGCAATACAGCGATTACAGTTCTGTATAATGTCATTCCGTTTACAAATCAATATTATAGCAAGTGGTCTGTGTGTGCGGGGGATCGTCTAGGTGTGGATAGCAGTGGGTGTGGGCAGCGTCAGTACAGCAGAGCAAGCTGCCAGCTCTCCAGTTGATAATATAGCTTGGGCTTATGCCCAGTGAGGTTGACCTCGGACTGTTGGCTCGCAATGTCATTTACCACCTGCCTCTCTCCCTCTCTCTCTCTTTCTCTCACACACACACACACACACACACACACACACACACACACACAGTCCTATCTCTGCCTTCAGCTCCACCATATGACACATACATATACGGACATATCCCTTGGTGGGGGGAGTGCTGATACGTGTTCAACAAGTCAATAAAAACTATAAATCAAGGAAAGAGTGGATGAAATTGCTTTGAACTGAAGTTAAGCTCATGCGAAAATCATTGTCTTATGTTTCTGAGAACAGAGGGCACAGATAGGAAACACGCCAAAACAGACACACACTCCCAGAGATTCAGACACTTCCACAGAGCTGTGGGGTGAAGACGTACGGAGCAGCTACCTGGACAGATGGCAGGCAGTCATCCCGTTGCACCTGCCATCAGAGCGCTGCCCGAGAGGAAGAACACAACAGAAGCGGTTTCATCTGCTCTACTCCACACACACACACACACACACACACACACACACACACACACACACACACACACACACACACACACACACACACACACACACCTATGATCCATTTCTACAATAAAAGAACACCATATGGAACCTGACACGTGTGTGCATTCTTGTCTATGTTAAGTCACTGAATAAACCACTAAAGAGTACATGTTTGTTTAAATATGTCAAAATATTTGCACACCGACTGCACAGCTCCATGTTAAAGTCTGTAAAATAAACCCCTGCAATGGCACATATATGAAAAATGAGAAAAATGATTTTACTGCAAACACCAAGGAGCAGGAGGAGCTGTATGCAGCATTGTTGTATTTAGTGTCACAGATAAATCATAGCACACATCCGGGGATAGGTTTATGCCTGAACTCTGACACCTGGATTCATTTCATTCGATCTAATTACGATTGATTTTTGTTCAGTCAATTGTTTTACCGTGGGACAGACAAGAGGCTGTGGCTGTTGCGCGAATGCTGCGGGAAAAAATCTGCCTTAGACTCTGATGCTCTCCGTTACAGGGAGGAGCGATGGAGAGACTGGCTAACAGACTACCAAAACACACTACTGCAGCCGAAATCACATTTCAAAGCAGAGAGGAGTCTATTACGGGAAATTAGAAAGGCCTTGGATCTCAACAAGCCTATCCCTCAACGTTATTGAGTCTCCTCAGTAGCTCTTGGTGTATTGTGAATACTTGTCAATAAGAATTTGTCTACATGTGTTGTGTTGACTAAGAGCACAGAGCGTTGTGCGGCTGACAAACATGTTCACATGTGTAAATGCACATACACACTGTTGAGACTTGTCTGCCCTTGGGAACAATAGGAGAAGAATGTGTGAAATAGTTTTAGGTTCAGAGGACAATTTGCTTTGCATTGCAGATTTTTGAAACCATAAATGTGAAGCATTTGCTTGCCATGTGTGGTGTTCTTTAATACGCTGTTTTAAAGATAAAAAACGATGTCAGCGACAAAGATAAGAAATCTGAAATTGTCACCAGTTAGCGAGGCAGAAAACTAGAGGGCAGACTGCACAAGGGAATGTTGATGCGTGGTAAATCTTGAGAGGAGATATGAGCCTCTGATGTCAGTATTATCTACCCTGAATGAAGTCAAGTGAATTGGATGCGAACCGTCTGTCAATTATTTCTGCTTTCATTTGCCACATGTAATATAAAAGCAGAAACAGCGGTGACAGAGAGTTCTTTCCTTCCTTAGATCTGATGCGGGAATAGTCTGCAATTTAAATGCAAACAAAAACATCCTTTTCCCCACAGGCTCCGGCTTCATTCTGAGAATGTATAGGTAAAGGCACCTTCATGTTGGCAACTATACTCATTCCTAAGCCTATTCCCTTCCTATCTTCAGGCTTCAAACATACCTAGACCCCCTCCAAATATCCATCCACCCCCTCTTCCATACTCCTGCTGTCTGTCTGAGCCTGCACAGAGCCACTGCTCACAATCCATGTGCATCGTGTCAGATCATTTTGTGGAGGCAAATCAATAATGCAACCGCAAATTTCATTTAAATAAACATTAGTGGCCTACTTAATTAATGAAACCTCATCTGCAATTTGTCAGTGTCAGGAGTGCTAACTCCTTTGATGTGGGTATGAATATTCTTTTTCAGAAAATGAGGCACTTGCACGATGACTTCTTATTGTGCCGTTAGACTATTCCTACATTCTGTGCTGCTGCCTGAATTTCAGAGGACACGGCCTCACCAGATTAAAATCATTTACTTTGCAGGGAGGACAATGAGAGGACACACAATTAATGTGAGGAAACATCATGAAAAATAGCGAGGGCAATATCTAATGAATCTAATCTACATACAAGCAACCTGATCAAATGCTTGAGTAATTTCAAAGGCCATATATCAAACAGTACACAACATTAACATCGAATCAATATCTGAGAGGTCCACACCCATAAGCAATAACGCTGAGCATTAATAACCGGCAGGGATATGAGAGATAAATAACTAGGAGAAATAAAAAACAACACAATGTCATACTGTGAGATGAGTATCTGACCTGCCCTTGTCAGTGAGCAGAGAACAGCTGCTCATGACCCAATTTCAAAGAGATACATAATTCAGTGGCGAGCTATAAGACTTCTACGCCACTATAAAAATATTCATCAAAACAAGTTAGGAAATCTATTTCAACAGATTCACTTACGATCCCTCGTTTCGACATTACAACTGCTTCATTAGTTGGGAGAACTACTCATAAAAGCTTCACCGACCCAAATAAGTCAAGTTGATCAACGCATTGCCCAAGTTGATAAGTTTAAAAGATTCAAGACGGTATAAAACGACTTGACTCATTAACCATGAAACTAAAATCAGACTGGCAGCAGAAAGTAATATAACAGCAGTGAAAAAGTGTCAAACACATCAATCACAAAAAACAACAGTAAATTAGACATTTAAAATTGATCTGATAATTAAAAATTGAGGATGGAAATATTTCCCACCATACATCATCTGCATCTCTCTTTTCCTTTTCCACTTTCGAATAAACCAAAACAGATTATACTGCAGTTGGTCTGGCTGTGGTTCTGTTGTGCGGTTACTAAAAAAAATGAATAAATGGCAATTAAATGTTCACCCACAACAACAAACAATAATTTGTTAGGAGGACAATGTGTCTAAAATACAAACAAATAGTGTGCTTCAATACCCAAAGCACTTGATTCAATGTGTTTGGACATGTGTTTAAAAATGCTTGTCTGCAGTATCCATCAGATAAATCTATTCACATATTGCATTTTATATTCATGAGACAAGAGGATTCTTTTCTACCACAAAATAGAAAGCTTTAACTAGTTAACTGTGATATCTGCTACTATTGTAGTAAGAAAACATATTAACTGGGATCACATGTGTTAAACACACTTTGTATGGAGGCACTTTCACCAACACACTACATCTTTTACACAGAAGCATGCAAATGTAGTTCATTAATTTTTCAGCAAAACTGGGTTACAGAACAGAGCCAAAACCTGATTACGGCTCAGGTAGGGAGGAGACAGGATAAGGAAAGTGGAAATCACCCCCATCCCTTATATTTGGGACACCTGAAATAGGCCACAGGCTGATTTCCTCCTATCAGAGGAGCCCTGGGAAGCCTGAGAGACTGGAGGAAAAAGAAGAGAGGGAGGAGGGGAGGGATGATGGCGGCGGTGGGGGGATTCAGCGGGGCCTTAAGTGTGCTATCATAGGCGTCTCTTGTGCCTGCCTGCTTTATTTGCAGTAGTCAGGTTAATGAGTCCACCAGCCCACTTGATGTTGAGAGGCCTGCCACAAAGAGTTGCCTCATTAGAGCTAGCCTGGCACGCTGCTCTGAGACAAAGGGACATTCACGCTTCTGAATGCCTTTACGATCCTCAATGCTGCCAGCCTGCGAGGGCCAACGCCATGGCATAGCCCCCTGCACACGTCCTGGCTCCTGGCCAGCCACACCACGACCCTCAGCCTGGCTGGCTGGACCAGCAGGCAAACTGCTGCAGCGCTGGCTGTTAAGCATTGGTGCGAGAGAAAGCTTCACCAGCGACAGACTGCTGTGTGTCTTTTAAAAGAGAACTGGGAATTCGCAAAAGCCACGGCAGGAAGCTAGCTGACGTGGTACATTATCAATGACTGCGATTGGCACTCCGACCCTCAGGATGCGTGTGACTGAGCTTTCCTCCTCGCTTTATCTTTGCATTCCCTTGCTGTGGCTTCACTTTGTGAGCGAACCACCAACTCACTGCTAACGAATCTAGAGAAATCTTTTATACACAAATAAAACCATATAAAATGCTACAAAGCTATCAAGTCTTGTTCACAATGTACAACATAAAATCTATAGTGTGACAAACCAAAATCATAATGTATGTGTTATGTCTGAAATGTCACTCATATATGTATTATAAAGGATCACTTTTGTGTATGTATCCTTCACAATCTGTTTCAAAGCTTCATAAATCCACCACGGAACACAAGATATACATCACACTTTTACAAAATACTGTGCAAGGACTGAGAATACAACCATAAGGGAGACATGAACAAACACCCATATGTCTTGATTGATGCACTGGCAAAGATCCAGTTCAACACTTCCATGCAAGAATACAAAACATCTATTTCTCTCAAGCCTTTGGGGTCAGGAGTTAAATATTTTCTGCATAGGCAATCCGCTCTTTCCGCCACACTATTTATAGCGCAGGCAGAAACAGCTGAGCTGACTGCAGTGATGTCACTTGCGCTGATGGAATGCTTTGTTCCACAGCGTGTGCGCATGCCACCTGGGTCTGTGTGAGCTGCAAGGGGAAGCTCGATGTGGGAGCCAAGATGGCTGACAGTTGCCCCATTTTTCAAGCGTAAAAAAACACCCCATATCTCCTTGAACCAGGCTGCCCACGGACCCCGTATACAGTACATAACCTTATAGAAGCATTCTTCCCTCCGTCATGCCTCTGTGTGTTAATGTCATGAAGGGTATCAGTATTCGTGGCTTCCATTTAGAGCGAAGCGCTCATGCCAAAGTCGGGTAACGTCAGGGTTTCCACACACTGCGGCTGAATAGCAGAGACTAACACGCGGTATCTTACAGCATTTCACTGTTTGTCACTCAGTGCATTACATGCATACAGTCGAGGCGTTGAAGAAGTACTATATCCATATATATATATTTTTAGTAAGCCTTTGGGCTTCTTTCAGTGTCCCTAAAAGAGCATGGTTGCCTGGCAACCATTATTGTTGCCATGGAGATTCATGTGTTGGCAGCTGCTGCAATCAGCATTAACTCAAGGCACATATTCTCATTCCGATAGTCAGGCGATGGGAAGGCAACTAGGACACACAGTCAGAGAGGGATAGTAATCAGTGTGAAACATATGCTCATCCATTACTTGCCGCATTAATACAATTATATCAAAAGAAATTTATGGCTGTGCTTTGGTGCAATGATCACATTGCAGGCAGAGGCATAAAATTCCATCTCATAACGGATCCCCACTTTCATTTAATAAATGGCAGCAGGCTGTAAAACAATGGAAAACAATGCCATTTCGCCTTTGACATAAACATATTTGTTAAAAAATGTCACCATTCAGAGTCACATTAGAGACTATAAATGTGTCTTTTTTCTTCTTTTAAAAGCGTCAAGGTGAAAACCTGTTTACACCCTACTTCAGTAACGGTTAATAACAATAAGACAAAAACGTCCATACTGTGAATTATGTAAGCAGCACTTACAAATGGGGGATGACAATTTTGTTTACGTAGCATATGAAATCATTTCTCAAGGAAACTTCTTGCACTGAACTGTACACCAGCTGAGAGACAGTAAGGGTTATGTTTAGTGATACATTTCAGAATAAACTCAATATTTTCAGTAGCTCTCTGCTGCCAGTTGCTGCTGTTTCATTTCAACCTGTTGGGGGATAAGTGATATTTACCCTTTTCCCTTGTTCACATGGGTATACGCGTCCATTTGCCCACTGGAAAAATTGCAGCCCTGTTGAGAATAAAGCACAGGAATCATAATAGCAGTTATTTCCTCTCTGTTTCTTTTTTCCAGGGCCCAGCTCTCTCCATCATTTCACTGTTGACATCACAGAGCTATGTGGGGATAAAGAGGAAGAGAAAAACAATAACAGACCCATTGACCCCCATTTCACAAACCTTGGGGGTATAGGAGAAATCCACTTACAAGGCTGGAACAGACCTGCTGATTGGGCCTCAATAGGCTTTGTATTAGGGAACAGTGGGAATGCAGCGGAAGGTCCTGACTGCTGCCATTTCAGAGCGAGGATGTTTCTCCGACTGATAGTGCAGATTTACATCTAACACCGTGTGCACCTTGGAGGAGACGGCAATGCTGAACTGTATCTCGAATCAGAGAGACAATTGGATAAGCGTGCAATGCAGTTATTGAACCATACATTAATCCACAGCCTTGTAGAATCAGTGATCTGATCATATCCCTCCTGCTATTTGAAAAAAAAAAAAACAGTCTGAGCAATGCGAGGCAGCTGCTTTGGAAAACAAGCTATTAGAGCAAAATCATTTTCATATTCATTAGCGCCTGTAAATTAATCAATTAAATGAATTTGTGTTTCTTCAATTATTGCTGTTTACACATGGGCGATGAGAGTGTTCCCTACATTTAAAGATATGTAGGGCTGTTAAAGCGCATCTTGCTTAAGCTGCTCATCTCCAATTCATATGAAAGACTGGGGTTTCCCTTTCAGCACAGCAACCCCTGCAACATCGACTTCACTAAAAAGAAAACCTCGAACTAATGATTCAGTAAACTTCCCCTCTCTTACGGCTTTAATTGCCCTACACAAGAGAAACATGGCTTTGGGAGTCAGACGTGATAATCTCCTGGCATAAGCATTAGAATGGAGGCTCACCTTGCTTTCTCAGGATGCTGCTGGTTGACATTTAACATCACAGAGAGCAGGGAGGTGGAGAGCCAGGTGCCCTACATGCACATTTGACCCCCTGCTAATGTCAGAGGGGGAAGGTCCCACACACTCTTCCTCGATTCACTCACACAAAACACTACAAGGGCGCATAGTACAAAGTATCTGTCTCAGTGATTACAGACAGGATTCGGTTTCCTGTTTTACGGGAACACACAATTTTTAATGTACTGAAATTCGAGTTACGGTTTCTAATATAAAATACAGGCTTGGTATTGTATGATAGGAAAAATAAGGCTTTGGGTGATCATAAAGAGGATTCTATGAGGAAACTTTGTTGTCTTATAAATGTACCTAAACTAAGCCATATCACAAACCACCTACACAAAATGTAACCTCTAGACATCCTCTCTAACATGCTCTTCTCTGAAATTACAGCTATTGTTAAATGTGTAGAAATTAAAGCAAAGCTAAAGAAGAATGATTAAATATTGAGCAAAAAGCTCAACATCTGTAAGGAAAGATGCACACAGCCAGCACGCCTGTAACCCAGTGCAGATGACCTGGTTCTGCATGCACGCAACCATGAAATAACAAATGCTGTTTGGTGTTTGATGTTCGCTTGGGGAGCGTACTGTTCGGGCTTAGCAGGCAAACGTTATGGTCAGGATTTGTTTAAAAAAAATAAAAAGACTGAACAAAATTGCAATGAGGTTAACCTGCAGCACAGCAGGATCTACTGGGTTATTCTCTCATTCTGGAGTCTATTGATTGCAGGTCAGGACTGGTTGCATGTAACATTGTAACACAAATAATCTGTTTCTTAGATCACATCAGCCGCCATTTTGATATTGAACTCCTAAAAACTCCTACAAAATGCAAGATACGTATTTATGTGGGAAGAAGCAAAAACGTGTGAACGTGTTAACATAAGAGCTTACTTGTACAAACAACTGTTATTGATATTGTTGTATCTGTACGGTTACCTTAACAACCACACATATGCTTTGTGATATAGGAAAATGGTGAGTTTTTATTCATTCATTTTTACAAACTGATGTACGTATGAAATTGATTTGTCTCCAAAAGCAATTTCCACACTGTGAAAAAGAAGGCAATACAAATATATTGAATGCATTGTATTCATAAATGTATTTAATTTTTCTGAAGAACAATTTTCAATAGAAAGTATTTAAAGTGGCTATCCTTCAGATTTCGGTCCTTGTTGATTTAGAATTTCTATTTGAGTGAAAAGAAAAGACTTGAGCTCAGAGTTTAGCCGTCTAGAGTTTTAGGCTGAGACCAGAATTCCATACAGTTTTCCAAAATTGGGTGCACATAGTTTCAATGTTGTGTGTGTGTATACAATGAAGAAATACTGTAATACAGCATTTACAGGAATGTTGTCATAGACTAATAGTTTGGAATACTGTGAATATTTGAATATTGCAGTATTTTCTTCAGTGGGCCAGGCTCAATCACCATTGTGTTGCCTCCTTTACTGATGGTGACTTAACAGACATCGACTTAAATCAAAATCTTCCAGATTGCCATTTTAATACATGCAAATGCTGATGTAAATTATATTTGGACACAAAAAGAAATTGGCACTATTTAAGAAACATCTTCATCAAATATTCCTCTAATAAAAATTTTATATATTTCTACTCAACCTATGGAAATGCACAGTATGCCCCCTCTTTCTTTTATGGTACTGCAGGTACGTTTCCCTGTCTGTGTTGCTTTTGTAACAATAGAAGAAGCATCTTTTCACTTCCGCCACTTTTTTAAACTTCATAACGTGGATATTAAGGATCGTGAAGAAACTGCTTCTCACCAGACTGACTATTGAGTATATTTGAGTTTAAGAGAATTAAAATGCAATTAAAAATACATTATAATTTGTGAAAAACAATTACACTAATTTTTCAAGTTGCTGTCTCACATCTATCAGCATCAAATCTGTGCACATATGAAAGCAAATTTAAAACGTCAGTTCACACACCCTGTTATTTTTCATTTAAGTAAAATTCTGAAACAAATATTGTCCATTTGTTTCTAAAACACGTTAATTACAGGACAATTCCACAATGATGTTACAATTACAATTATTCGCCAATATCTGCTGTGGGAAAAAAGAAGAAATACCAACATTTCAAACCTGCTTTGATGCACATGTAATGCAGAATAATATAGTACAAAGAGCTAAATCGTTTAGGCGGTTTGAGTCTGGGGGGTGGAGGCCTGATGCAAGATGCAAAACATAAGGGGGGGTCGGGGATGGAAAGGCTGCGACTATTAAGGCATCTCGTTGCTAAAACTGATGCAACTACACCGCTTACTGCTGCAGAGCACTAAGCTTGCAGCTGCCTGCACACATTTTCCAACATAGCACATTTTCGTTTCGATCTGGTTTCCAATTCGTTACACTGCTTCCCAAACGACTGCTTATTTGGGAGCCTTAATGTCTACAAGTACGTTTCAAATTAAATGAATGCATGCCAATTTGCCCGCTGCTAAATGTGATTTGATCTAGAGTAACATTTTATTTTAGTGCATTCTTAAACAGGTAGGTTTCACGTGGCCATGCTGCTGAGGGAGGCCTGCTTTAGAATTTTCTTGACAACAAATAACCGAATAGCTTCGGTCGAAAAATGCATGAAGAGAAAAACAGCCTTTCGATGTCGCCTTCGAGTGTTGCACTAGTTCCTGTGAAGGAACTCCACGTGAAGAAAGCCGTGCACAAGAAGGGCGTTTCGATCCTGATCCTGCAGCCTTTTTTTTGTGTGTAAATGCGCCGCCATGACTACATTATTTTATGCAATTTCGTCAGCTCAGCTCGGCGCTGTGCAGGCGGTTATGCCCGCTTTGGTCCTTTGAGTCGTCAGGTGTGGAGAACAACATGTCACTGTGATACAGAAATCCCATTCCAGAGATGTTGAACGCGTATCCCGCAGAAGAGTGAGACAAAAGGACGGGGTACAGTTTAATAATAAGTCCGAATCCAGTCTTACTTGGCCGTGTGTCTCCATCCGCCGACTAACTGCTGCACAGGACCCCAACTCCCTCTATTAGGCTGCAACTTTTACAAACTTCCACCTCTGTCCAAATGCTGGAATTCCCATCTGCAGCCACTAGTTATTTCTTTCTTTCTCCCCCACTTCTCTTCACCCTTCAGGCCACCCCTCTCACCCCCTTTTTTTTTAAACAGGGGGGCCCAGTGGCTGGCTCTTGATTAATAAATGTTTATGTGTTTTGAAGTGCGAGACAAAAGGGGTTGGCCTGTGACCCCGAGGAGCCCCGACCTTGTGCGGGTTCATTGTGAGGCGCTGGGAAAGGGGCTTTGGGACGGAGACCCCGGGCCACTGACCCAAACACATCCCAGAGCCCTGCCATTCATGTGCGCACCGCTGCATGTCGCCCCGCAGCTCCCATTGTTTCAGCGGGAACAATAGCGGTACCCCCCTCTCTGCCAGAGAGAAAGCAGCTTTCAAACTTCCCTCTACATGCAGTCTGATGCAAGCCCCAGCAGACTTTCCCTCTAACCCTTCAAACAGCTAAAGAATAAAAAATGTTGACAAAACGTTAACGCTGATAGTGGTAGCCCGTTGCATCACACGCCAACGTTGCGTCATTGCACTGCCTGGGTTCTTTGCAGCCGTCAAAGGCCAACACTGTAACAGAGTGAAACAATACAACAGTAACAGAGTGGAACTGTGAAAGAGATAATGGACGTGCAGAGGATGCGATGACAGGAGGAGAGAAGTCGACGAAACAAACTGGAATAACAACATACGGGTTATTTCTAATGCTGGAATCAGATGTATATTAATAGGTTGGAGGTAATAGGCATTAGTGTGTTCCGCCTTGGCTATAGGGTTAGTGAGGTTACTCCAATGACATCATACATGGGGCCCTGGTTTCGATTGGGTATTTGGCTGGAGTCAATCACGGCAGGAAGTGAAGGGGATACAAGAGCAGTGCAGGACTATACTTGTTCCAATCAATGGCTGCATCCATGTGAACACCCAAACCAAGACTACATAAACTACATAGCCTCTGTGTCCTTCTGCATGTTGAAATATGTCGAACAGAAAGAGCTCAAATGCTAGAAAGGTGTGCAAACAGAAATTAAAAGGATTAATTTACCCTTCAAATCACAGGGAGATATTACTTGCAGTATAGGCCTAAAACACATTACAGACAAAACAGGGGGAAACAAATATGTTTTCTTGTTCAGTTTATCTGGGCAGGCTCAAAATACAATTGGACCAGAAATTGAGTCGCGATCCAGCGGCCAGATGCGTGAAACTGTAACGCACTAATGGACCTCTCAAGACAAACGGCATTAAACATGATTCATTGTGGCGATCCCGCTACACACACTGCAGAGCTTCACGAGATTATATAGAATAGTTAT
The DNA here is from genome assembly GCF_910589615.1 of Taurulus bubalis. Taxonomy (NCBI): domain Eukaryota; kingdom Metazoa; phylum Chordata; class Actinopteri; order Perciformes; family Cottidae; genus Taurulus; species Taurulus bubalis. Next base: position 10,162,298 of record NC_136606.1, read on the forward strand.
TGCTGCACATTTACAACTACAACAGATGTACTGTAAAATGTAACATTGCACGCCGAAAATCAGTTTAACAGCTACAACATGCGTGGAAATAATTAAGAAATAATAATGTAAAACGCATATAGGCTATACGATTTTTCCAGAGTGCGCATATATATTTGCGTTTCAGTGTAAGCGAGCGCGCATTTGTGGGCTATGTTTAAACGCGTGTGTGCGCGCGTGTGCATGTGAGGGGAGGGAGAGAGGGAGAGAGAGAGAGAGAGAGAGAGAGAGGGAGGGAGAGAGAGAGGGAGGGAGAGAGAGGGAGAGAGAGGGAGGGAGATTTTATTGTAATGCACAGAACGACCTGCCCTCTTTTGAAAAAAAGCGAGAACGCGCAGCCATGCTTTGCAGAGGCTACCGCGTCGCTCTCATTGAGCATCAGCTTCTCGACAAACGGAGTCTTTGCTTGTCCGCCGCCACTCCGAAAGGAACCGGGAATACAAGCGACTGCCTCCGTGATGTAAAGATATGCAGTGAGGTATTAATGGTAAAGTGAAGTGAAAATACAGCAGAGCACGGATACATTTAGCAGAGCGCAGTGTTCTGGGATCCACCATATGGCGTGAACATCATGGTGAGTATCTGATGCGTTTTGCTCTATGTTCGACCCTTTTTTTGATCAAATTATGTGTCAAATGAATGTGTAGTCCAGTTTTATTCGTAGAATATGCTTTTTAATAGTTCAGGTGAGAATACTGATCATTTTGTGTCCGCACAGTTTGTTCTGTGCGCTTCCAAATGCACGTTGCACTTGCCATTGTTATTGCGGGTTTTGGGGAATCAACCACTTTAGGAAGAGAGCGAACAAAAAGAAGGCATTAGAAAAACATCTCCGAACCCGAGCAGGGTGGACAGACCGTTTATGTCGACGATTGCATAATCAATAAGAAGGGCAAAGCGGACGGTGGGTTTCTGAGCCACACCGTTTGTTCGCTGCGCGGTGCTTAAGGACAATAGGGGTCGTGTTCCCGTCGGTGGCATGCAGTTACATAGAGGGACCCGAAATATGGAGATGTGCTGACGAGCCGTGATGAGGCTCCATACGATGGTCCATACTAGAGATGACGGATTTTCATGCGGATGGGGACGTTTCCGTCTAAAATGGCGTTTCCCTTTGTTTCTGCATCCCTCTCATCTCTGTTATAGCGAGTGGGTAATGGATTGCAATTACCATAACTGAGAGCCTGCACCCCTTCATTTCCACCACACTGCTCCACACGCAGGGGACTTTGCTCTTTATTGGCAAAACATGGGCTGTCAGATGTAAAACGAGTCCCCAGTATGATTAGCTCAGACGCTCCGGCAAGCTCAGATCTAGGAAAGCAGGTATATGGCTCTTAATTGTGATTAGACAGCACCTCCTTCATTTGAATTTCAGCAGTTTTGAGCCTGCAATCGTAGATATGCAAATCAATAGGTTCTCTGCCTCTATCCCTGCAGATTATACTGGATTATGATGGCATGGATCTCGTATCTGTGCCAGCCCACATACAATAACGTCATTATTATGAAAGTATTTTATCCTTTAATGCGCATCTCAAACATAAAACGTACCACTCGTTTGCATCCCACTCACGACAGATAGAATGCTATCGGTTTAGTTAGTGTCATTTAAAAAAAAACGTATTCCAAGCACTAAAAATCAATTGCAGCTCATCACATCAAACAGCGGGCTCAGGATGACACAAGCATCCCTCCCTCATCCCTGTGTGTGTGTGTGTGTGTGTGTGTGTGTGTGTGTGTGTGTGTGTGTGTGTGTGTGTGTGTGACAGAACGAGTGCATGTGCGCATGCCCGTGCATGAGTGCGAGTTTGCAGCGTGTTTGTACGTTCACGCGTGTTCTCTTCTTTTCTTTTTTATAGTGCAATGTTGCATAACCGTTCACAACCAATGCCAGATTCAGGGCATCACAATTTTCGGAGCCATTGTTGGCATTTCCTCTGCTGGCCCGTAAACTCACACATACACACACGCACACACGCAAACAAGTTCACAAACCAACTGCAGGACTATTAACACATTTTGGTGATAAACGTTAATACTCAGAATAGGAAGTCGTCAATTTCCCTCCTAGTTTCAAGGACACAGGGTAGTCATGAGGAGGACGATGGGTAATGTAGAGTAACATCTGTTTGCCCGGTGACGTCAACACCCCTCTCTTACACCCTCCACCCCACCCAGCCCCCCCCCCCCCCCCCCCCTTCTTCCCAATCCTCTTGTGCTGAAGGCAGATGCCTCATTTGTTTGACTGGAGCACCATTAATCCCAAAGTCAGAGGAAAAGACCGGACGTTGAGAGATCAGTCCCATTGAGGCGGTGTCGGTCCGGGCTCGCGCTGCACTGCTAGGTCTCTGTTGGAAGAAGCGCGTGCAGGAGCGCATACACGTAGAGCACCGCTGTGTTCAGGACAACCGCAGTTACCACGGCTCTTCCGCTGCCCCGTTTGCGGCAGTTTTAACGTGTGACTAGCAAGAGGCTGCATGCTTGTGTATTCGTGTGTGTGTGTGTGTGTGTGTGTGTGTGTGTGTGTGTGTGTGTGTGTGTGTGTGTGTGTGTGTGTGTGTCTATGTGAATTATGTGACTAGGAAAATCAATATTTTGGACGTGGACATTGACTTTTTTTCTGATTAATGGACGCCAACTGATCTTTTTTAACAGGTCAATGGGGAATATGAGATTTTTGTCATCTGCAATTCTTTATGAAGTTCATGACGCATTTTGTGTTTTCTTTTTTATAGGTGCACTATGGGATAATGGAGGACTTTTAAGCTTTCTACAGTTTTGGACAAACCAGTCGACGGGAAAGCATCAAACGGAGTCTGCAAAAGCGGCCTGGGACTTATAATCACTTTGGCAAAAAAAATCTACCTGGCTGTCTTGCGTTTAAGTTATTCCTGTAAACTATAACCTTTTGTCCCTCAAAATGAATGTTGTGTTTTTGTGTGTGTACATAATACGGTAGGCCTGCACAACAACCAGGAGAGGATTTGATCTCTTTGGACCCGTACTAGGATTCTTTTTTTTTCTTCATTTTTGACCAAACTTGACATCTCGATACAGTTTTTAGTCACACAACACGGGCCTCAAAGGCTGCGAAATTATGTGATTTATATTTGTAAAAACAGGTTTGACAGGAAGGCACGAGGTGTCTGGGCGCTTCCCAAAGCAGAGTGAATGCAGTCGGACACGCAGGACACATACACGAGCATGCAAACACACACACACACACACACACACACACACACACACACACAGACGAGCGGGATGTGTCTCTTCGTGTTCACAGCGGACCTTGATTTAATGTCTTACAATTAAGGCACGCGGTGAATGCCAAGAGATGATCCTTCTTTCTTCGGATGTCGGCAGAGCCAAGAAACACATCACATCGTTTAACTAATTGCATTTTTAGACAGTAGCCTATTGGTGTTGCTCTCTCAGTGAAGGTTTGCTTCTGTCGTTTCAAAAGCATTGCTCGTGTACTGTCTCTTTCCCCCTCTCGTTCAACAATAAAGTAATTACACACAACCATTTAAAGCTCTGTTTTCTTTATGTGAGCATACATGTGACGCCTTCCGTGTGTGTGTGTGTGTGTGTGTGTGTGTGTGTGTGTGTGTGTGTGTGTGTGTGTGTGTGTGTGTGTGCGTGTGCGTGCGTGTGAGACGGTGGGAGCTGTCCATCCTCACACAGTCTTCCGAGAGCGCTGTCCACCTTCTGTGGTGCTGAAATCTGCGCACCACCGATCCGCCTTTTGTTTCACTCGCCTGTCAGTGCAAAGGCGGAAATGCCTCAACTATTTTACTGTAGTGGAGGAATGCAACCCGGCAGCATATAAACTACACATATAAACACAAGAAGGCTACACAAGCGAGGATATTGGAGGTTATGAGAAGAAGAAAAAAAACCGTATGCAGTTATTTCATCTGAGTCGAAGACTCCTCTTAAATCATAAACGAGAATATGCAAACGGTGTGACAGGGGTGTAACTGATGTCTAAGGCGATTTTTACAATGATAATTGTATAATAAAACCACCACCAAATGTATTGTCGCTTATTTCGAGAGAATTGTTGAGCAGATCTGCAGTGGAAAGAAGTGAACATCCTGTTCTAGCGACACACTCTTCTCCCACTTGCTTTGAGAAAGAAAAAAATGAAGGAAACAAGATAATTTTCGCAGTGAAGCAGGTCCAGTTTCACCAGCCTTCAATAAGCTAAAACGGCCTTGCATGACAAGTATATTGCACTATGATAGATTTGAACTGCATACTAATTTCCATATCAGGTGCCAGTGTGGAATTTAAATGAGGAAGTAGGCTAAGGACCTCTGCAGATACCAACTCAAATGTCTGATTAGACTGACATTAGGAGGTTTGGAAACAACCCTTTTGACAGAGCCTATGAATGCAGTAGCTGGAGAGCCGTATGGCATGTTTGCCGGATGAAATAACATCCTCCAATCCTAGTGTGTCGCCTAGCGGCGTTCAGGGGCGCTGCAGTCTGTTATATTTAACCATGAGAGGATCGTGCTTTTTACAGAATTGAGAATTTGACAAAACTACCGGAATTATGCTAAAATGGAGCTACACTTCACAACATATAAGTTCTGTGGAAAGTTATTGCATTGTTTCATGTTATCACTCAAGGCAGAGAAAATATCCATGTTTTAAGTGCACATTTGACAGCAGACGATAATCAGATCTTGATTAATGCAGAAGGGGTGATGGATGGAGGAAGGGCCTGGTGGGGGGGAATCAATCAATTCACCAACTTATTATTGTTTATTTCTCTTAATCCTTCAAATAAGCAATGCATGGTAAAAACAATCAACGCTAGGGCGAGAGGAAATTTGAGAGTTCATCTATATTCGAAAATAATTAAATGAGGAGAGATTTACTGCCAGTGCTAAAATACAACAAAAGTAGAGTAAAAGAGCATCACTCTACAATGCATGTGATCAGGTGCTCCAGTCTAAAAAAATGACACGAGTGGGTATCAATGTTTCAGGGAGCCGCAACATTTACCTGGTTGGGGAGTGTGTGTGGTGGGTTAACAGTAAATTAAACTGCAACTTGGCCGCCTCCAGAATAAATAGAGCAGCCTACATGTCATGTCATGAATATGGTTCACTGGTGGGTCTCGATGTAGAGCACCGCATGACAAAATTTAACTTTCATATCAGGTCCCTACAGCCTGAGAGTCTGGCTTCCACTGATAACCAAAATCTTCAAAGTTGAATAAAATCCACAAGGCTGCCATAAAGCATGTTCATCAAGCTCACCCTCAGAATCTCCAGCGTTGAACCGCTTTCCCATTACAGGGAACAGCCTGCCCTCTTGTGGTGAAAATGGAAAAAGCTTCATTTGGATGCACAAGAGATTTAATTTAAATGGGCAATCAAAAACTAGATTAATTAATTACACTATGATTAATTATAATCAGTCTGAATTTGACAAACCTGAAAAAAGGGCTGTAAAGTCTCATCAATTTCACATTTTAAATGCATCTAGAACATGAAATACTTTAGTAATGCGCCCACACAGAGCCCAGTGCATTTAAAGTGGATAAAGGATCTGGAACTACTGTATATTTGCAGTTTTGCTGGGCTATCGGCACACATGGCACACACACTATCGATCCTGTTGTCTGTTTGGAGGTTTCATTAATGGTTTGAACACTTCCTGTCATGCTCCTGTGTCTAAACTTCTCTTTTGTTCCAATTTAAATTGATGCTTGTTCTCTTTTCGAACAGTTTTGCCTTCAAAGGCCTCTTCATTACCAAAGTGCTGACAGACTGTGGCTGTAATGGCTGTGGCACCGTCCTGGCCCATCTTGTCTCATTAGCCGGACCTGATTGGCCATGAAGGTGTTCTCTTGCTGTCTCAGGATAAAGTGGCTGTCTCTGCCACTCGTTAGATCATAACTCCTCAAGTATTCTGCCCTGATGGCCTCTCTTGGAGCCTCAGCAGAGAGACTGAACAAACGTTAATTGAAATATGCTGAAAAAGGGGTAAAGCACTGACCTTGAATGTGTGAAGCACGTATTAGCCAATTGTGTTCGAGCAATAGCTGCAAAGAACTTCTTTGACATGAACATTGTGCTCCAACATGGTGAAAATATAACAGCAATTTAGCATGAAAACACATATTTCTTCGCTTTCTTGGTATTCAAATCAAGTAAAACCTCCCATTTGGTAACAATTGCTTGATATTTTACTTACCAGTATGAACAATTCTTAGAGAAAACATAAGATCCAACATTTATTCAGTAAAAATCTTGCCACGGCTCATGTAGGTCAGCTCCATTTAACAAGATATTATCTAACGATAATAATGTATCAGCTATTTTTTCCTATCAAAATATTATTATCCTGAATGCAAAAAGGTTGTGCCAAGAGACAGATAATAGATAACAGACCCGTGTAACTGCTAGAAATCCATGTATGTGGGAGTAGAGATTTAATTATAACTCGTTTAAATTATGTTTCCTGATGTTTTCACTTTTCATAGAAATAATTTGACTGTGCCTCGTCAAGAACTCTTAATCAAAAGTTATAGAACGCCTAATGAGCACAAGCTGAAATTGGAAAAAAATATCTCCAAACATTGAGTTAATTCTGTAGCGTTTTACATATAAATATCTCAGAATTCTCTTCTGTCCCTTTTTTCATTATCATTGGTTATTAATAATAAAGGATGTATGGATTCTTCTTGGCTTCTTTGGGCAAAGTATGTCACTAAAGCTGTCTTTACTGAAGGAGGCAGAGCAGCCTTTTCTCTTCAACAATATGTAGCTGCTAAGGTACCATCTCAGAGGGGAAAACATCCACACCGTATTCACTGTGGTTTCAATTGGCAGGGGTCAACTGTAATCACTGCTATAACTTTAATATGGACAGCACACATTCCTTAACTTGCTATGGCAACTTGGAGTGGAGCAAGATGTGTGTCCTTAATGCATTACAGCTGGTATCTACAAATGGCTTCTACAGAGTAATTACTGAATAGCTTTATGTGTAGAGGTGACAAAGAATGTGTTCTCTGTGCAAGCAGTTAGAGTTGGTCACATTGAATCTTCGTGAGCTTTGGGATCCCCAGGGCTACGGCCTGATACCAATATGTTGTGAGTACTTTTCATTCCTGATATTTTTGTGTGTCTTCTTTTTTGTGTGTCTTCTATGTAACTTTGTGTTACTACTGTGACAAACTAATTTCCCCATGGGGATGAATAAAGTATATCCATACAATGTCCCCCCCCTGAAGCCTTGAAGCCTGAACCCTCAACCATTTAACAAGTGACATCAGTTAAGTACTTGAGAGTGAGAGGTTGATAGAGCCAAAAATGGTGTAAATTCTAATGGAACAGCCCTTTTTTTCAACATATCATATATCAAAATTGTGGGTATTAATTTATAGTTTTTACTGCCTGGTTTTACTGTCTTTCAGTTTGAGTGTTTCTGTGTAAATGTTATATGCCAGGCTGAACACCCATGTGCCATCCTTTTTGTTTATCTTTTTGTTTACTGTGTGACTGTGGCTCAGTGGTTAGCATGCCCATCTTTCAATCAGACTATCGGTGGTTTGAGCCCCGACTCCGCTAGTCCATGTCGATGTGTCCTTGAGCAAGACACTTAACCCCTAATTGCTCCCTGTTGCTGTGTGTATATCGCTTTGGATAAAAGCGTCAGCTTAATGTAATCTCCAGCTTCCATGCATCCCCTGGTAACCCCGTGTTTAAGGTCACATTGCTATGAAGTGTGGGGGAAAGTCTGCAGAAATGCGGACTTGCGGAAAGTGTGCTCCCACTGTGGTAGTGCAATTAACTCTGACGAGAAAGATTTAGCTCCAAAATGTTTATAATTAATTGAAAAGAAGTATTCAGACATACTATTTGTAAAAGACAAGTCAAAACAATCCAGCAGAGTTCAACAATTTCTGTATGTACAATTTCTGTATTCTGTACATACAGAATCGGCACTGCACCGATTCTGTATGTTTAAATCGGTGCAGTGCCACATTAACACATTAATACGTTTTCAAGTTAGAGATGACTGCATTTCACCAAACATCACGTACATGTTCCATCTGTGTTCCAACACCGTGGTGAACCTTTATTATGCTTATATTCAGAGCAATATTTAAACAACTGTTATTTAAATTAAATGGAAGATTCATTTTTATAAATATATATATATATATATATATATATATATATATATATGTATATATACGTATATATATATATATATATACGTATATATATATATATATATATATATATATATATATATATATATATATATATATATATATATATATATATTTATATATTTATATATATAATATTCAGCCTATAATTCAGTATTATTAAAAACCTTAAGAGATTAAATAGATTTATTTTAAAGCCATAACATATATTTTTGGTAATGATGGCAGTGGGGTAAAAGAAAGCTGAATAAAGCTTAGTTATTGATCTTGATGACGTTTGACTTTCCACTATGAGTGTGCTACACTACACAACCAGGAGATGGCAGTATGACCACAAGTAAATCTTAGTAAGAGCGCGTCTGTCATGGGAAAACGTACCACAATAGTGACACATAGGAATCCTCGTTCATTTTGGGAGACTTGAACTGCTGGTTGTGTTTTCAATAACAATACATCATCAATGCAACTCAAGTCTGCTGCACAGTGACCTGTCAAGTTTGTTAGCAAAGTTCTGTCTCTGAACTCAAGTGAAGGTTTGGTGCACACTAAGAAAATAGTGACAAAAGAAGAAGAAAAAAGACACAACACAAACCAAGTCTTTAAGATTTGGATTGTGGCGACTGAAACTGAAGTTATATTTTATAAAAACTTGGCTCTAAAAACACTCAAGAGAATGTTACCAACGCAAAACACTGAAGCAGGTCCTTTTATGATCAAATGGAATATATAGAGCCATAAACACACGCGCGCACAAAGGGAGAGATAGAGCGCACGCGGTATTGTTTGTCATCGTTTAAATGCCATTAATTAAAACGTTAACCTGATTGGGTAGAGAGTGAGAGGGGAGAGGGTGTCTCTATCCCAATAGGCGAATCCCATTTAATAACCCGCCTCGAGATAATGATGTAAAAAGACTCAGGCGTCTCGTGCGTAACGAGGATCATCGTGGAGATCCGGTGAAGGTGAATCAGACACACAGAACGAGAGAGAGAGAGAGAGAGAGAGAGAGAGAGAGAGAGAGAGAGAGAGAGAAGTCAGGAGAGAGTAGCACTTATTACACGAGTCTCCTCCTCGTCTCCACACCTCAGCTGACAAGCCGAGCGAGCTTGCAACTTCACCACTGACACACAACTAAAGTCGTAAAGGACAAACAGAGGAAGAAACTCATAGAGGCGCGCACATAGTTTCCAGCAGCGACCGTTGCCTGCAAGAAACGCGGACAGAAGGATGAACTTGAACGGCAGCGCAGGGGACATTTTTCACAAAACTCTCAGCGCCGTGTCCACTAAAAAAATGGACCCTTTCAGGTCGTCGGCCGGCATTGAACTACCAGCCAGGGACCGCCAGTCACCGATCAGCTGCTTTGACCAGACCGATCAAGACTCGATTCAGCCGGGAGGACTGGCAGGAGGTAGAGGGGGGCCACTTGGTCTGCCGACCGGATCTTTGTGCGTCAATTTCGGCGAGAGCGCCAACAGGACCTCGGCGGCGGAGAGCAGCGGCGGCGAGAGTCCCGATGATGACAGTGACGAGAGGTGTGAAATGGTCCTTCTGACCGACGGGCGGTCAGTGTCCGTGGGGAAAACAGGAGGAGGTAAGAAAAACAAAGAGCAGAAATCACTGAGGCTGAACATCAATGCCAGAGAAAGACGACGAATGCACGATCTGAACGACGCACTGGATGAGCTCAGAGGGGTCATCCCTTATGCGCACAGCCCGTCGGTGCGTAAACTCTCCAAAATTGCCACTTTGCTGCTCGCCAAAAACTACATCCTCATGCAGGCGCAGGCACTGGAAGAGATGAGGAGGCTAGTGGCGTATCTCAACCAGGGCCAAGCCATCTCTGCTGCCTCGATACCGGCCAACACTGCCCTCGCTGCTCCGGGCTTGGGCGCGTACGACCAGCCGCCTGGATATCCCTTCCCCAGCGGGGTCGCTGCGTCCTCCTGCCCCGATAAATGTTCCCTATTCAGCAACGCCAGCTCCAGCCTCTGCAAACATTGCACTAAGCCTTAACTGCGTCTGGCAAAGACTTCAGAGAAGCACAGGGGAAACCAGACACCACTTTTAAGAACACTTTTGGAGAGGGAGACCTGTGAGGCTACTGTTGTGGAAGTCAGTAGGCTAGAGACAAAGAAGAAATGCCGATGAATACTTTTATAATATTTACTAAATGCATTCAAAACGCGCTTTTTTGTTTGAACAATACTTGATTATGTATATAAATCATCCTTAAAGTGCTGGTATGAATGACAGTGAAGACCAAACACGAGTACAGTAGGCCTGTAAGAGTGGCTTCGAGTGTTGAGTGAGTTGTTGATCACTTTCCCTGTTATGGAACCTTTTGGAGATTTGGGAGACCTGACAACCTGCGACTTTTTCATTTAAATAGATGGACACCTTCCTGGAGCGTTAGTCCAACTTTCTGCTGCTTCCTTATTTATTTTGCGGGTTTTCTTTCATTCACCTCAGAGACATTTGCTCTTTGCTTCCTGGTTCAAGGCCTGTTTTCATGAACTTTTCTATCGAGCACGAATGTCATGAACAAGGAGAAGTTAAATGAAATAGATGACATAGATGAAGTTAAGTCGTTTAATCAGTCAGATATGTATGTGCCAATACAGACACTTGTTAATAGTTGCGCACGCCTATTACGATTCATTTTTTGGGGGCACTGTGATATAATAAAATTTCAGAAAAATGTAGAAAACTTGATTCAAGGTGTTTCAGGTGTTTCGGTGTGTCTTTTGTAATTTATTAATTTGGATAGTTATATTGAATAATTTGCTTGCATTGCACATTGTAGTGTTTATCTTATTTGTATATTTTGCGTTTTCTCACACAAGATAATTGAGGTTTTCAGATTAATCGCGTTGTCAGGTCAAGATGTGAATTATTGTAGATACTTTAGTTATATGAGCAAAGAGGGCCATTTGTATGTATTTCAGTGTTGAAAAGCTTTATTAAAAATATTTTGAACAACAGAAATACTTCTGATTATTCATCTGTGAAGTTTAGTGTCAGTGGAATCTCAGCAAACTGCCTTTACCTTTTATTGCAATTGATGAATACACACTGACATTGTTAACATGGATTTGACATTTTATTATGTTTTAAATCGCAAAACTAAAGTTTTACAAGTGCTTATTATACAATTAGACCGTCGTTTCTGGGGGTGACGTAGTCCTTAATTATCAGTCTCATACTCTCACGAGTTGTCAAACACTGAGAAAGAATTGTTCAATAATTTTCTGCTCCATCAAAAGCGATAACTTTTCTTTTCTTGAGCTGTAAAGTGACGCCAAGTCTTGGGAGCGAAGGCCAGACGTGATGGGCGAATATTGCCTCAAGGCGAAAAAAAAAAAAAAAGGTTTCTGCTCTTCGAACCAAAAACTAACTCTAGCGACCTTTATCGTGATGATTAAAACAATTTCCATGACTGTGTGATAATACGTTAATTCGAAAACAAGTGTGTATGAAAACTGTCGACTGTAATACCTGGCTTCACATAATGAAACACATCGTTAAGGCAATTAGACCTCCAGAATGTGATTAAGGAATGTAATTACGACACTGTTCATTGCCGTAATTTGGTGTCTTTAATCACAACGCAGCCATCAGCTGCACTCACACCGACTCACCCTTTGTCCTCCTCGGTCGTCTATCCATATCAAAACATGACGATGAGGGTCAAACAGCAAAAGTGTGACCAATATTCATGAAATATAGGACATAATCTCAATCCCAAAACCTGTCACTCTACACGGATATTAATCTTAAAAATGTAGACAAGTGAAGTTGAGACTTAAAACGCTTAAGTCTTAACACTTTTTAGCCAAATATGCACAAAGCCAGGAGTACAACGTATAAAAGCCACAATCTAAATATTATAAAATTTAAAAAAATTGCATTTTCACTAAAGTGTTACTTACTAATACTTAATGCTTGGTCACATAAATAGCGAGGTTAGTGTGTATAAGACTTCAGCACCATGGACAGAAGCAACTGATTTTGAAAAGGAAACAGTCTAACTATTTTTGTCTTCCCCAGATTAATTGGTCCAGTTATTTGTCGTTAATGTGGTTTTTTTTTAACCATTACATGTTTCCTGTCAAACTAACATCTTATTAGTGTCAGACATGCAGAGATGCACAGATCTATGGGAACAATCCCAATTCAATGTGAAGATTTTTAAATAATAGCCATGTACATATTTTTTGTAGATGCATATTGTATATTTTCTTAAATCAAAAGGATTACCAGCTACTATGATATTTGCTTAACATTTAATTTTAGTTAAAATATGGAAACATGATAAGTCTGTTGCTTTATTACTCAATAAATTAAACTAAACATATCCAAATATAATTTGAATGAAGAACTCACTTTAAGACGACACAAACGGGAACAAATAAAAACAATATAAGATCAATGTTTAATCATTTTTACAACAAAAAGCAAATTCTTTATCTCTCTTTCCTTTATTAGCGTGAACAATCATGACATTGTTTTCCCAGTTTACCAGAATGGGTTTGTGGTTTTTCAGTCTCCGATCTCAGCTTTGTGTCTGTATGTTGAGCGACTCCGACAACAGGGTCATTACAGTGTCCCATTTAATCCCATCACACTCTCGAATGCTTTGAATCTTCACAGAACAGCACTTAATTAATCAAGAACGGAAATAATCAGGAGACATCAAAACAGCTCTGGCATAGAAATCCTGTCAGCAGTTCCTATTGGGCATCGTCTCTTTTCAGGACTTAACTCAGATATTTTACATTTTGACACAGAAATGCATTTATTTCCAGCACTTGCCGTTCGGTAACTGAGACTTCACAAAAAACATTAATTATGCAATGTGCATTAATGCACAAATGACTGGAGCATTTAACCCATACTAATATTCACATTAGCCCAGAAGAGGAAATTCCCCAGGGGTGAGACAGAGCCATATGCGTGTGGAAAACAACACACAGCATTCAAATGAAAACAGACCACAGCACAAAAAATATCAGTTCAAAGGCAGAGAGCATTTTACCACTAAGAGGACGACAAGCATCGCATGATTTAAGTGAGACGTTCATCAATCAAAATCAAACATATTCCTCTTGATGTGGGCACTGCTCGACACTCATGTGTTTCAGCCTCCAAGCTGGTGAAATGTCATGTCCACACATGGGTCTCTGAAATGTTATGTTGGTGGGTTGGACTGTGGCACCCAGACGTGTCATGGAAGGAGAAGTTTTCTTCAGTGGCCACCGACCACAGCAGGTCATAACAGGCAACATCGTTTTTATTCATGAGTCTAATAAAGCTGAATCTGTCTTAAAGGCATTTACAGCGAGATTCAGGGCTCATGAATAAAAGTGGAAGATAAAAAAACACCCCTTTTCATAAACCATAAAACGTCCAATTTACCATATCAAGGGCCAGCAGGGCGCCTATTCATAATGCGGTTGTGATGTCTGCTAAGGATGATAAACATGAAAGTCAAAATATACATAAGAGCATTGAATTGAAATGTCCCCTTCATATCAGTAACAGGCTAAACTCTGGCAATGTATTCATCCATGCTGTGTCATACACTGTGTAGAAAGATATATGTGCTGCACTGGCTGAGGCACCAAATCAACTGCTGGGAGGTAATTCACTTTTGTCAGGCTGCTGATAGCAACGCACAATGTTGTGTTTGTGTTGTGCACACAAAATGCAGGCTAACACAACTGCAACTAAAGGGGTCAATTCAGCCTCTGCTTAAAAATTATGTATGTGAACTATTCAACCTTAATTATGAGCTATGGACGTAACATGGTACTTAATAATGCATTATATGGAACTTTTGAGGGGCCACATTACATTTCTTCAACTTGTGGATTTATTGAATATACAGTAAATATAAGAAAGACACTTGTTTTCATCTTCAGCCAGAGAAGTAATATCTTCTACTGTTATGCGCTCACCAACTTGATGAATTCATTACATATTGAAATATCTTCATGTGAAATGTATTTGGGTTTGGGCATAACAGAGCAATGAGAAAGTGTTCTAGAAGTAGAGCTTTAATTTGTACTAAACAGCCTGATGCAGTTTAAGTTTATCACAAGTTACATTTACTAAAATGCATCCTAAAGTGCATCCTACTTTTGGAGTTCTACTTTTAAAACTCCTGATACAATCGGATCTTCCGATACAGATCTCAGGCAAGAACAGCCACTTAACTGGAGCCAAACACATGGCTGCCACCTTTGTTATGTGGCAGACCCTTCAGCCCCACTCCTCCTTTTGCACACCATCCATGCATCTTCTTTTGTTTTGTTAAATATGAAAAATATTCATTACATAATGTGATTTTCTAGCTCTGCGTGTTTAAGAGCTGCAGGGCTGTAATTTACAAAAATTTGACAGCTTGACTGACTAATGTAGTTCAAGATTTCTCTGAACTTCCAACAATTTATTCAAAGTATATCAAGTTCATTCAGGTTATTTTGAAATACCAACAAGGTTCAATAAAATGTCTTGTACATTTCTAACTATGTTTCCTGCCTCCATTATAGTGAGAATGTTTTTTCTTCTTCGAGGCAGCCTTGAGGTCAGGTAAACATATGGTAGCATGTTTCGCTCTGAAAGCTCTAACAGGGCACAATAAATGACGTAGTAATGTGCGATTATCTTCTCATCTGGAATGCAATTGTTGAGTAACATCTCTAATATTCCAACTGCCTCCATATTAATCAGATTAAGTTCCAATCCCCTAATCCCTGTTTACCGATGGCTCTGTTTTTGTGCCGTAATCTGATGTTCTTTTATTCCGCGGGGATTAAAGCGTGTCATGGCAGAGCGCAGTAATGTGTGGTGTTGTTTTGGACAGAGCGGGCTGTCGTTGTACAGGTTGTTTTTTCTTCCAAAACAACAATTCACTCTGGATTTGAGAAAACAAAAACAGGTGCAATGGAGTAAAGTGCTTTCATTGTGCAAACATTTGCACCAAGTAAATCAAATTATGAATGCTGTCGAGAGACAATTCATTTGATTTGTTGACATTTTATGGTGTTATTGCTTTAAAGAAACTTTAAGCTCTGGTGTTTTTCATCAGGCTCCTTGAATTTGAAGATTGAAAAATTGCTTTAATGGTCCAAACACCTAAAATAAATATCTACATTTTCAATAAAAAAAAATGTAGCTCTTTGTTTCTGCCAGATAATTTAAGATGATATTTCTAAATGTACTTACAATGTATTATAGTGTATATAGAATGGTTGTGTGTTACTCAACGCTCCCCAGACAGCTGTGAACTTTCCATTTCTGTGACCTTAACATTCAGATAACGTGCCACTGTTTGATTAGAGGATGTAGAGCTCACAGTGACCCAGCAGCCTCCCTGGATCATGTGAACTGGCAAAACCAGCATGATACTCGGCAGCACTAAGACACACATCCAGAGCACTGCTACAAAGAAAGCTTTAAGGCGATGAACAAGATCATCTGTGACTAAAGTTTACATTAAACTAACCTGGGCTTGCTGGCATCTCTGTATCTGGAAGTATATGCGCACACGGACGTGTGTTCTTGTGCAGTTTGTGTAAGAGAGACGGGGATCACCCGTCCTGATCAAAATGCAGATCCTGACCCTCTCAAGGTTCATTAAAGCGAAGGCGAGATGCTTTTCATCTCCAGTCTGATATTCATTAACTTACTCTGGCTTCCAGATTGAAATAAAGACATGATGACATAACAGTGTGAGTCGCTCACTGCTCATTTCATACACACACACACACACTTTCTCTTTGTTTCCCACACACACACACACACACACACACACACACACAGACAAATGAAAGGCCTGCCCAACAGAGTTGCGGTTAAAGCTAAAGAAGCCCCTGTCTAACACAGCCTGAATTGTGTGTTGTGATACTGACAGCTACTTGTTTACGTGTTGTTCCAACAACCTCATTTCCAGATTGCTGGACAGGTTTCTGATTGGAGTGTAATCTGAAGATTAAGATGAACTACAACCAAGGTTAACTATATTGTAAACAAAGGCATACAAAAAAAAAGACAAAACACAGAGAGGTTTTAAGGTAATTTACTATATTACAATCGCATCCTTTCTAGGAATGTAGAATAATAAAGTGCATTTCAATCTAAAATGTGGAATGAGAAAAAACAGACGATCGGCTCCTCTCTGCTGTCATGTTACTAGAGCATGAAACCGCGGCCGTTAGTGTAACACTTGCTTGGCTGATCCTCCTGATGTGCTGAGTGCTACTCGAGGCTTCAGTGTATCTGTCTGAGCAGAGGTCTTTAACAGCCATGAATGCCAAGCATGGGGGAGGCAGGCCAGGCCAAGCGTAACCATGGCGGCCCAATGTCCTTGGCTCCTCGGCGGCCTTCACCTCACACTCCCTGCACAGTGAATTTTATGGCTAATTTCCGGCAATTTATCCTGGCACTTTCCGAAGAGAGATTCCTGCGGGAATAATGTGCATAATTTGCATAAATCATCCTGATAGAATGCATATCAGCATGTAACCCCCTGTCTGATGCTGCAGCGTTTACTTTGTAATCAAAACTGACTCTTTTCCACCGGCGGATGCACAAGAGCCATGAGAAGGGGGTCTGAGTTTAGGCGAGTAATTACAAAGGAATGACACACACACACATATATGCACAAAACGCTACATCAATAGGGATAGCCACAGATTTTGGGAAAACAAATTCTTATCTATATAGAATACCTCAATTCAGTGTGACAAATATTTCAAAATATAAAAACAAGTTTGCATCTCTAGATTTACTGTTTTTTAAAGTGTGATACTGATGCACAAAGACAGAAATAGTCCCGTCTCTGGTTCTCAAGTGCCACATTTTTGCATAACGCTCACATGCTAAAGGAGAAACACTCTGAATCTTGTTATACTCTAAATATTCTTATTTCCTCAAACTAAGTGCACTTTTTCTGATCCTCTGGGATCAATCTACTTCATCTGAGCCCCTAATTTCCCCTGGACATCTTTCTTTGTCCTGTATGTTGTAGCAGTGAGCAATCTACCAGTTTGGTCCACAGGCCTGTTTTTCAAAAGCTCCCTCTGTGTAAGCGACCGATTGTCTGAGGAGAAGAGACGGGGGTCAGCGCGCAGCATTCCCCCGCCCCCTTGCTGTGATCTAATTTGACGTACACTGAGAATGTGCATATTCTCTTGGACTGCCTTCGTTACTATAATCAGCCGCGGTCAAATCGACTTTGTTGGTGGAGAAGGTGCGAGATGAAAGAGGGAAACGGAAGACGAGGTTCTGGATTTCAGTGCTTTTTGGAGACATAAAGCATGCGGCCTGATGGAAATAATACACAACACGCTAGCTGCAGAAGAGGTAGTGGTTTAACAAATCCAAGCAGACATCGCAGACAAAACATAGCTGCATGGGGAAAGAGTGCTGCACTCGTTCCATGCATTCGATTTTGTGACTGACGGGAAAGAAGTTGAAGTGTGTGTTTGCGTGTGTGCATTTGAGAGACGCAGCCGTCATCAGAGTGAGCGGCTTTGTGTTGCCATACGACCAGGTTCTTCCACTGGCCCTCATCCCAGAGTCTCAAGATCTCAGATGGTATCACTGGTGACAACAGGACAGTCGTCCGCTGGGTGGACGTTAATCACAATAATACAGGGCAGGCTAATCACGACTCACTGATCAGGCGCTAAATGACATGCCTGCCGTACCCACTGTAACCAGCGCACTGCAGAGGGATTCACACACCAAGACTAGCCCGTTTTGTGGGGGGGGGGGGAGGGAGTAGGAAGAGGCGGACAGTGGCTATGAGGCTGGTGCACAGCCATCCAGACAATAATTACTCGATGACTGTGGTCACATTAGGGATCAGTCAAAGCAGATTAATTTCGACTGATAGCATTGGTCCCTCCTAAATGCAGATTTTCTTAATAAGAGTGAAATTGTGTCGCTGAGAGGGTTAGGGACTGGGAGGTTTGCTATATGGGCTACTCCAATTACTTATGTAGAGAGACAACGTCTTCTTCTGTGAATGAATCAGACTGTACTTCTGAATGTCAGCACAAAATTAGTTTTTCTAGAAGCCTGGTCAGATGTGTGCGATTGTATGCGCTGACTGTATGCACAAGCACAAATGAGGCCGTGTGTGGTACGGTAGGCCTTTCACTAAATACCCAGAGACCCAGAGAATTACCCAGAGCAGAGAGGACAGCATCTGTTTGTGTGCTTGTGCCGAGCAAACAAGGCAATTTAGAGAACACCAAGGGAGCAGCTAATAAACACAACCTTATTCCCCCTTCCTCCTACACCTGGCTCTGAATAATGCAGCGCTACAGTAAGGAAGCCGGTCTTTCTGTGTATTTGTGCGTGTAAGATGCAATGCCAAAGCCTGGTTGACCTGACCAGTAGGGTTGCCTGTCTATTTTTGCATTTGTGCATGTTTATGTATGTGTGTCATATGTGTGCATGAGCAAATGCGCGGCATGCGTGTGTAACCATTCATCATTCTACAGTGAGAGGCATGCCAGTGCTGCTGGGAAATGGCAGGTCTGTCACACCCTGGCGTCTTTGTCTGTCTTGCCAAATCTGTGCCAAAATGTCTGCCCTGGATACCTGGCATAGAAACCGTACTTTACTGTACACAAAAGGTGTATGAATACCAGGCTGGCAGAGGCTTCTCTCTCTCTCTCACATGGAAGCTACAACGGCCTAATAGCAGTAGTCCTTCACTTTCTTATGTGCAAATAAAATGTATGTTTGCATCCGTTTTTAAAACATTACACTTATCTTGAGAACACTTTTGTTTAAAATTAGACTTTTAAAGCCATAACCCCCTGTTGGTGTGTTTAAAAAAAACATGCTTTCTACTCACCCTGCAACTGTTGCAGTAAACATACTCTAATGAGACCTGCAGCTTCGCTCGCCGCCACCACTGACTCTGATATGTAGCCAAAGTGACACCCAGAGAAACCATGCATCAGACCAGACACAAAATGGCCGTCCAGTGCCAAACCCCGCCTTGGCTTTCACTTCACATCACACCACAGGGCCTGGCTGAGGACGGAAGGCTTTACAGGGCATTTAGAGAGAAACTCGCAGCCCCCTGTCTACATCTGTCACCGGTATATGAAGCTTTTCATGTTCTTCTACAGAACATCAATCTTTTAACTGCAAAAATGCTTTAAAAAACCCCACAATCATTAAATCTCAGACATATAATTTGTGTTTTTAGATTGAATTTGTTTGATCAAAGTTCACGGAGTGCAGTCAAATCTGCTGATCCAGTTTGCCCTTCATCTACAAGCACTTCAAGGTCTCCTTACCCTTTATGTCACACATACCTGGCAGGCTCGGAAAAAAGGCCACCTTCTATCAGCCTTTGAGTCTTCCAGCCAAGAACATCCTGGAACAAAAGAGTGGGAGAAAATAAGTGCAAAAGGGGAGATTATTCTCCGTTATTACATTGATTAGATTTCCAGAATGCTAATTAAAAGATGTTAGGACATGGGCCCAGCCAAGGATCAGTGGGCGCTAATGAGGACCAATAGGCCTCTGTAATCTGTGCCGTAATGAGAGTGGTTTAAATGTTAAATTTGCAGGGAGAAGAATGAGAAGGTGGCCGAACCAATAGAGCTTAGTTAGAGCGGCAATCCTGAAAAACCAATCCCATACCGTCATTATAACCAGTAATGGTGAGGCTTCACGGCCTCAGCAAAAAGATAGAAATAAAAATAAGATGAGTGAAAAGCAGAGTGAAATTCAATTATACTGAAGGGTTTCTGAACAATAAAAACAGTTTATTATTAGACAATTAACAGGATGGTTTAATGGCTGAAGGTCACATACCCCCTTGTCTTGTATTACGACAAGGCCTTTGTAAAGTTACAGGGCGCTATATGTTAATGGAAACCAGTTATCCCACCCTGCTACTCATGTTCCCACAGGATTTATCAATCCACACATTCTATCTTCCGTATAAAAAAAAAAAGTGTAAAATTGTGCTCAAATAGTTCTCAGTTTGGATACAGAATATTTGAATCAGGCTTTACTTTAATATATTTTCATTTTTGTTTAATCAGTCAGAAAATAGTGATTTTATTTCCTATTAGATACCGATTATTTTTCTGTCAATGAACTAATAGTCGACTACATTATTGATTCAGCTTCACAAAAGGAGGAACAATAAACATGGTTTCAAAGAAAGAATCAATCTGCAGCAAAAAGAAAAAGGCAGAATAACACAAATCAGACGGTTAAGAAGTCAACTGAAATGACAAAGGTCGTTACTTATTCAGTGGATGGTCATTATTAGTAAATGAGTCTTACTGACAGGCGCACCCCACTCATTTACAAATTAGAGTATATCACTACAATCAGCCTGTTAATTTATCACAAATAATGAGTTGTGTTGAAAACAGGCAGGGAAATAGTCAAGGAGATTATCACTCTAATGGCTCTCACCGTTTATGGCTTCTGGTGCGCATGTTGGAGTGGGTTCAAGTAAATATGATCTTATATGCATCTTCACACTGCTATGGAAAAAACCTTAGAATGTAGTATCAATTTGGCTTGCTGCCTATGCATCTATAGATAAAACGTTAAGTCTATTGAGTAATTGGTCTGACCAAATGACTGACAGAGGGACAGACAAGACTGACATCTGCCATCACTAACATATCATTACAATAAACATGTAATGGAACGAATCAGGTCTAGCTTTTGAGTGTCGGTTCTCATGGTTAGAGCTTCAATCAGCGTGTCAACTCTATTTACAGGCGATGACACATGGCATCCTGAGGTACCAGGTAGAGTTGTGCTTAACCGAGCTTAGGGCCTAACATCCAACACGCGTTATGGTGCAGAAAAAAAAAGGAGGCTGAAATTACAGCAGGGTATGACAATGCTGATAGGCAATAAAATCATGTCATTTAATGTCCCCTCTTACCCCCCTTAGCGTGGCTCTCTGGTCTACTAACCATTAAGCCCATGCATCACCTCTTCAGAGAAGGCCATGAGACAGATCCAGTCTATCAGTCAGTCACTCTCTTTAGGATGTGGCTGCTATTCTGATGATCAAGGATTTCCGCCATAGTAAATATGGACGTGAGGCCACCTAAACAATGGCTTCAGAGAGCTGCTCAAAGCAAAACAGCTCTTTATTGAAATGGTGAGTTGGAAAAGCCATGGTAATAATATCACAAATAAAGATATGAAAACGTCGATGTAGCAAGAATGTAAGATTTTGTCTGCCACTTGAAGCCAGTTGTTTAATATGTCACTTTTCTAAACGACCTCCTGAGAGAGGACCCCAGATTTGCATTTTTGGACCGTGCTCCTGTAATGGAAAAAAGGTACAGCGGAGCATATTTCACTGGGACTGTCAAACCCACTCACGCCCCTCTGCAAAGCACTCAGGAACTTCATTCCATCGTCGCCCATTCTCACGGCCGCGCTATGAAATTGACTATGACAAAATTAGCAAACCTAGACTGTTTGGACACATTCCCAATATAGTGGGTTTCTCTTTTTTTTCAAAATGCAATCAAGCCCTGGAACATCAAACATGAAGTATCCTTGAAAGTTGTTCAGTTTCTTTGGCGCAATATCCAGAGCGGCTATAGATTTATGTAATCGCAAGCTTGTTAGGGAGATTTCTCAGGCCTATTGACAGTGACGTGTACTCGGGTTTGGCAGAGGTGACATCTGGGAAGCACAATTCTGCTGCACCACCACGCAAAAGCAATTAGAGATCTATATTCCCAGACAGGTCCAGACTTTGTTCTATGGTGGAGCGATACATGCGGTTTAGTGTCTTTATTAACATGACATGCGTGTCCCTTACACAGTCTTCGAATGACAATCAAAGGGTCATAATGAAAAGGGGGGCAGCAATCAGTTAAATCATGCTCTGCAGAGTCGACTGTGTTGACAAGTCGAGACATCATGATACATTTTCCAAGTGAACTGTTCTGCGGACAAAAAAAAAAAAAAAAGTGTCTCCGAAGATTTAGCAAACATCACACGAGATTTCTAACAAACGGAAAGTAACTGAAATAACACCAGTTGTCAGATAATGTTACGGTTACTGTAAGCTCGCAGAGCAGGATGGTTAATTAGAAATGGTGTAGTTTCAGTTGGACACGCTCTGCTCAAACACCCCCTACTCTTCAGCATTAAATTAATCTCTATCGGCTAAAGTAATTAGTTCAGTCTATTAATTACTATAACCACCCATTATCATGTTGGCCTTCATTTTAACATGTTTCATTGATGTAACGAGCATGTAGCAAAGCAGTTTCTAGGGGATATTCTCTGTTTGAGTGATAATTATGTTGTAATTAAAGGATAAGCCTGGCATTAGTCATTATTTCTTACTGTCAACACATCTCATAAAAAAGACCAAAGCTAACTGTGTTAGTTCGTCTCGCAATACTTTCAAACTTCACTACACTTCCTGTGGCACTGCCTCATTAGTTTCATCTGAAGACAGACATCTTAAAACCTCACAGATATACATATCACTCAAACTAAGAGCACATTTTCAGCTGTGGATTAATACATTACACACATTAGGTACAATAGGATTTCCGGCAGCAGAACAGTGTATGTGCTTGACTCAAAATGAACTACAATGTTCATCTTAATGAAGGAAAATTAAACCTAATGCAATGATGTGGATAACTGAAAGAAGTATCTCTAGAACACTGCTGACAGCACATGTACAATGTAATTTTTTTGTTTTGTCACATGGTTTGTTCAGAAAAAAAAAGAGAATATCAACGGTCCTAAAACATATTTGTTCACAAAAGCACACCAATTACAAATACCAAACATGTCTGTTCACAAAGTCCTTCACATAAATGTGCAACAAAGCAAGACAGTGGGACAGACTATCAAAATGGAAATATTGGGAAATGCTTTTGCAAAAAACCTGCTTTAATATCTTATTTGGGGATTTTGAAGGAGCCTTTTATGTTCGCCCTGTATGAGCTGTGACTAAGGATGGCGTCTGAGGAGATGGAGGTGGAGTGTGGTAAACAAGGCGGCCCTGCTCCCCAGCTGTGAAGGTGACACAGGGACGCTACACACAGAACAAGCCCTTTTGATTAATCACAGGATATTTACTAGCTCAGATCTAATCAAGGACTGCAGGATCACAGGCTACATCATACACGGCCCAGGAATTTACACAGCAGAGTTAACCTGTCACCTGCCACAGTCCTCTTCCTTACATCTATAAACAGTGTGTATATGTTGTCCAGCAGTTACACACCTCAGCCGGGCGCCCAGAAACAACTCCAGAAGTGATTGTTTTATTTCCGCTGAAACAATATAACCTGCGGTCAGATACTTAACACATGTCGTTTGATATAAAACCTTATGGCAGAGGAGAGAAAGAGCCATTTATCTCAAGGTGGTCGTGGTAATGGGATACAAGAACGTGAGCAGTTTTCTCACAAAATAAACTACAGCATTGTGTGCAGTAGCCCGTCCTGCCAGCATGTACCAGTGGGATAGTAATTTCCTGAGGCGGTCATACGAGCCAAGGACTAAACCAAGATACAAGCAAGAGACTAAGCAATCGTGATCTCCAAAGGCGTATAATATTACTTTTATAATAGATTCGGCACTCAATTTTAGTTGCAGTTATAAAAAGAAATATAAACATTCTACAGTTTCTTCTTTCAGAGACAAACTGGCATGTGTATGTGCCTTTGTGCAGATTAAATAGTTACATCTAATAGATTGATAGTTCAGCTCAGTACATGGATATCTAGGGGGTCAGTTGCAGAAATACACAGACATTTTTATATTTAGTAATCCTACACAATCTAAACAATCAATATTTGTGAATGGTTTCATAAGCACATCCAACATTCTGATAATGTTTTATTTTGATATTTCTCTGGACATCAAAAGAGAACATTCACCATGAAACTAGCATTAGTACGATAGAATATTAAAATGATCCTGGTGTTGCCAACTCTTTTCCAATTAAAGACAGTAACACTGACATCCCATCTCTTCAAGCCTCCCTCCTAAACCCTTTCCCCAAAATTATCATAATAAAACAAGAAACATGGCTGTTGTTAGTACTCAACGCTGTTAAGCTAGCAACTTGTGGAAACCCCCGGTGACGAGCATTGAGTGTACGAGCAGGGTGCACGCAGGAAATCTTTACATTCGGCCCAACTGAAATGTTTGGACCAACCTGTTACAGTCCTGCGGCAGCCACAGATACCAGATCTCTTTTCTTTTTATCCGCTAATTTTATTTTAACAAATAAGAATAAAAAACTTCTGAAGAACATTAGCAACCCTAGCTTAAACCCATCCGTGCAGACAATACAATTATTAACTATATATAAAATGCCTTAAAACCCAACAGTACTTTTAGTAATGGCGGATTCCTATTGTTCAATTAGTTGTAGCCAACATATACAATTATCATACATATTCATTTGTAAAAAGCATGTGTCTGGAACTGCATGAAATCAATGAAGACATAACCTTTAGTGTGACCTGTGCGCTGTCTTTTGGTGTTAGTACGTCTCCAGGAAGAGGCAGAGGCAGCGGACTAAAGTGCTGCAGCTTTTCATTGTTTATGAAGCGGTTGGGACAAAATGTGAATATTGTGTCGCCTGGCAAATGTCACTCCACAGGGGTGGTCGTCTCAGGTCGAACAGGCATAAAGAAAACCGTGATAACCACCGACACTTATCATGACATTCACAAAGAGTGTTAAAAGGACAAAATATGAGGCCGTACAAGAATGTATTGCATTATTCTTCATGCTTCCCTGATTGTACTAAATTGCTTTTGTTCCTCATCCATACAAATGTGATGAAGCCCTCAGCGACAATTTGAGATAAAACACGTTTGTTTGTGTTGAATCACAAGTGATCTGTGGTGTTTAAGCAATTGATCACTTAGCGCTATTGAGCCAGATCCCTGCCGCACGAGCCCTGAACAAATAGTTAGTCCATTAGATGAGAGCGCTTTTGTCAGAGTCCCCATCTCTGAGATATTTCCTCAGAGTGACGAGTCGCATTAGACTCCAGGAGGAAGAGTAATCTCTGTGTCACATCCCTTTAGCCCGGCCTCGCTGACAATCGCCAAGAAGAGGGCGTTCTCACTAAAAATTAATCACATTTGCCTTTTTAATGGCATCCCTCAACCCTCTGCCAAGAATTCACAATCATCTTCCTGCTATTGTGTTACTCCAGCAGCTTGGCATCTCCGGCGGTGACAAAGTGATTTCAAGGAGTGTATCAATACTTACATCACCCCTCTGGCCCTCACTCTGTAGTGTTGACACTGCAGCACTCGGAGCCAGGCCTCACTGGCAGAAGGCCATCCACTTTAGAGATAAACAGACAGAGATATGCAGCGGTGGATTTAAGGCTCAAATACATCATGTTTTTAGAAAATGAGTTGCCAGTGGGCAAAATGATACAGCTTGATATACATCATGATATTTCAGTATTATGATACATAAGCTGTGACAAAAGACTTTATTCAAATCACAAACGTCTAGTTCAAACTACTACAAAATAATTGTAAAAGCATTTACAAGACACACAGTGTGTACATTACATGCTATTAGTGAGAGTTATTGGTAAAATACAGATCCACTACTTTATTTCAGTTGAATCATAAAAAAATAATTGGGGGGAAAATAACATTTGATTATCTGGGTGGGAAGACCTTGAGTTCTCGATGAAGCCTCATTCTCTCAGTAAAGACAGAAACAGTTTCTGCAGCCATCAAATATTCAGACAGATTCCTTGTCAGTGAGAAGCTGTGTAAAAATGACTTGGAAACAAAACACTTGAGGTAAAACAATGTTCTGAGGACATTCTGTCAGATTCCTATCTTTTTTACAGAATTCATCCCTGAGCTGCTGTGGCGTAAATGCTTTAAAACACTTTGACATGACATGCTGCGTCCAGAGACCCAGTGCTCCTGAATAATGAATCTACAGTATGCTCCGAACAGCTGTCCTCTTCCGAGAACTTTTTTTAAGGGTTTTGGTCGCATCTCTCAAGTCCTTTTTGAGAAACCAGCATACTTTGAGATGAATCACCTGGTTCTCGTCAAAACAACTGACCAATCAGTGTGACTTTAACTTGCAACTAAGCCCTCCGATTGGCCGAGAAGCGGAGACAAAGTCACCACTCTTGCTGGCCCCGCTCTTCATATTTAATTCAGAGGTTGTGTATTTCTTTAAGATTGCAACATCTGTTTGCTCCCAGTGCCAGCTTCCTCTGTCAGCCACCCTCTGTTCAATAATTCCTGTCCTGACCCCTCAGAGCCCCTGACATCACAGCACTGGCTGCTGCTCAAACTTCCCCAAGACCTGACACAAAAGGGACAGGTGACTGCCACAAAATCATCTGGATTACAAACCTGCATCACCTAGTCCGTGGTGTTAACCCTTTCTGTCGTGATAAAAAAAACTGAAAGGGATATGGATGGGGTCCTTGTATAATACAATAATTAAGAATGCTGTACAACACCAATTTAACTGATTTTATTTATTATTTTACTTCAGATGAAAGATTAAACACTTCTTGATTACAGAGACTCAAATGATCCTAGCAACAGGTGACATCAACATGTCATTGTAAATATCTCTAACGTGCTTGTATGTTGCACACAGGTAGTGGACAAAATAATACACCTCATTGAAATGGACTTTCCACAAAACACTGAAACAAAATTACTAACTCGATCGCAATCATTTAGCAGAATTTTACAGGTAATTTGATATGATAGTTTTCAATAAAACGATGGAGGCCAACCAAGTCACCTGAGCTAAAGTTTTGAGCAGGAAATCATGGCAACATATGACAAAATGGTTTGTAACTAATATGGACTGTGATTTAGTTTATTTGATCATTTTAAGTTGTATAGGATCATATTCGAGTGATCGCTGATTATCAATATTTGTATAATTTGAAAAAAACAATGGCTAACTTCTATCCAAGCGGTATAGTATTGGCTGAGGCAGGTTTACTGACGTCAGATTAACAGCTTGTCAACATTTATGACTAATCAAAGCATTTTGTCCGGTTTTCTCAGCATGATCCTCGTTTGTCAGAGACATTGAAGGTGGTGGGGTCTATAAACAGATGCTACCCACTGACCTTAGAAAACATGGTGGAGGGGCCAGATGTTTGGATGACCTCACAACCTTGGTACCAGCTGATGTGGCAGTGATGGAAATGGGTACTGGCAGAAGAAACTGATCTAGTGGCTTCAAAGGTTTCCATTTTTCCCACTTTTTCCGTGTTGGTCTTAACCCCCCAAACTGGGCAATCCTGGAAGGCAGGGAAAGATGGAAGACAGACGAAGGGAAATATGTAAACACTGAAGAGAACGAGAGACAGAGAGAGGGAGGAAAGACTGGTCAGTGGTGCTGACGGTTGTCACAGATGTTGAGTTCAGCACAAAACTCTGCCAGAAGCCATCATGTCAACGCTAAGTTAGCTGAATGAACAAGAACAACTCCAGGCCCTGCCACTTTAAATTTCGCTCAAAATTCAACAGCTGTTTCTTGAACGAATGCAGATGCAAAATAATGATAATAATGCCTACTTACAGCTCCTGCTTAGAAGTAAACAATCCTTCTTGACCACACCCTTTACACATGGTGTCCGAATAGCTTTGCATTGCTGTAGCTCTTAAGGAGATACCATTTTGGAGGCAGCAAGAGCTTTTGGCTGACATTTTCAGGGGGAAAACCCATTTGAGAACGGTTTTGTCTTCCGACAATATTGTTAGGGAGCTAAATATGCAACAATTACTGCTTTTAAGCGTCGAGATTATTATTGTTTTTCCTTTTCAAAGCTATACAACCAACCAGCTTACATCGTTGTCAGAAACGAGCAAAGCGTCATTGTAATATGCATCTACAGTGTTGCAGTTGCTTCAACATCATTTCTCCTCAAATCAACGCCTGCGCTTGTCTATTCTGGCATCTGAAATGCTTAACATTTTGACTGGGTGCATCTTGGCTCCAAGCGTCTTCACTCAGCTCAGAGAATGTCTTTGTGCCAAGGCCACAGCCTGTGGCGGTTTTCCTAGTGACGGATGAGCATGTCAACATGTTTGTGTGCGTGTGTGTGGTGAAACAATAGGTCCTGTGAGCTGTGCACTGGACAGAACTGCCAGGTTATCCAGTAACCAATACACCAACAAATTGATCAGACATAGCAACCTTCACACAACTCAGTAAATATTAACACTAAATAAAAGGAAATTCACTGTGCATGTGGGAACACCGACACACAGAATTAGTGTATTGACTTCAGAGATATTGCTTTTTTTACTGACTTTGGTACACAGTTCTTGGCTTCCCACAAATGGACTTGTAACACTCCCTTAATGTTATTACTTGTTGAAAAGAAGTTACACAAACAATGACAATTCGTACAGCCAAAGCGGTAAGTGGGAATATCCTTATTTGTCCTTTAAAATAACTATAAACAGAATCAACCCAGAAATCATTAAATGGTGAGCTGCACCATAGAGAACTGCGACATGTTGATCTAAATCTGTCCGTCCTGTCTCTAGGCCTGTTGGCAAAGGGCAGCTCAGCTGTAGCAGCCAGATTGTGTGAACAGCGGACGACGAACATCTCTCCACAGGCCATACCAAGGTGTCTAATCCAGGAAACACTGTGAACATACACCCTGTGGGCTCCCACTGTGCACTGCATAGCCTCCATCCCAGTGCACTCTGCAACAAATCTTCCATCTTCACAAGCCAGTCCGTTTATTGTTGAGTCGTAAAAAAAAAAAAAAAAAAAAAAAAATTCAACAATTACCATGTTAACAATATGCTAACCGGGTAAGATTATTATATTTGTTTTGTTGGTTTGTTTCCAGATTTTTGAAGGTTGAGTCCGAGACAAAATGATTGTTACGATT
Organism: Taurulus bubalis; assembly: GCF_910589615.1. Taxonomy (NCBI): domain Eukaryota; kingdom Metazoa; phylum Chordata; class Actinopteri; order Perciformes; family Cottidae; genus Taurulus; species Taurulus bubalis. Next base: position 10,191,478 of record NC_136606.1, read on the forward strand.
TTGGCACCAAAAAGACAAATATTAGCAAATGGCACCAGCAAATATTCGCAAATAATAATATCTGCAAAACCCCAAACCAGTGATTAATAATGGTATGTTCATGTATTTTTATCTTTTCTTAAAATCCAGTAGAGACAAGGCGAATGCTTGTAATATGTGTGAGTATATTTATATAAAAAAAGAAAATGTGATAAATGTATAGAAATGTATTTTACACATTTTGGCATTTTACCTTTAGAAATATTGCCAGCTCGCCTAGCAGCACGTCTGCTGTCCAGCACCTGTCAAATCGGCTGAGTGTCACCCACGTCACAGGGTGTCGCGAAATGACAGCTCCCAATGTCTGCAAAGATGAAGCCTCGGGAGGAAAAAAAAAAAAAAAACAGGACGGATCGAAATTTCATACTACCAAGTATATCAAAGTGACTCCTGTCAGCATTGCATCAAAGCGGAGAAACAGGAACTGTTCATTTTTACAGCTGAGAGTTGGACTGTGGAGGGGGGTTTCTGGGGAAACAGACTGGGAAGGTGAGCAGCGTAAATTATGGTGGATGACTTACAGGAAAAATTATGACAATGAAAAGCACCTTGTCAACCATCACCCATTTGGATTTATGACAGCGGAGTCAAAATAAGACTGAAGTTGAAGGGAGACATTTGAGATCTAGTTTCTTTACGTCAGTGTCCATGTGAACCTCATGTGACAGAGTCTACTGTTGGTGCTGCCTGCATGCTGCAGCACAGTGGTAACCTGTGAATTCATCTTACTTTTTTTGAGGAAATACAATTCATCATTTGCTTTTTGCCTTTTTTGATGAACATAGTCAACGGCTGGTAAAAAATGTAAATCTTACTCATTAAATTTGAATTTCTTCATGATAAAAAATCTCATGAGAATAGACATTGCTTCAAATGTGTGCACTGCATATTAAGGAAGAAAGAAGAACATATTTAAATTAAAAAAAAGTGTTGAAGATTGAATTATGATCATTTTTGTAGTGAATATAACCTAAAACAAGCAAACGCATGATCAGAGTGTTACACAAAACAACAACGACAGTTACCATGGGGCAAGCCTTTTTACCCGAGCAGTCTGGGTAAACAAGTATGCATCTTTGCTTGTACAGTCCATGGTGTTACAACATACAGAGATACAACTTGTGCAAAGATGACAAATATTAGAGGCTTGAGGCTAAAAGAATCAAAAGGCAACCAAAATCTGTTTTTGTCCCAGGGCCAAACCCTGCACTGGACTACGGGCAAGTTCTGATTTCAGCAGTAGCTGGTGTAACGCAACCAGCCATGCATTAGCATTGGCCCTCCAGTTAGAGCAGGCTCTTAGGATCCTGTCACCCGAACTTATCATACACTCTCACACACATATACACACACACACACACACACACACCGCCAGACACAAACATGCAGACATGAAAAAGGCAGCTCGTTTGCTGCAGCAAGTACGCACAGACCATTATCGGCTATATTGATCTTTTATCATCTCAGTTTTCTTTTCTCTCGGAGGCAAACTAATGCTATGCTCACACACACAGGAACCATAATTCAACATTGTTCAGACCACTGAAACCTCTCCAGAATATCCACTGGTCAAACACACAACATAAAAGACTGAATTTCCCCGTTAAAGCAGCCGGGCCATCTCCCTCACCACTTAGAGGGGGGCCCGAGCTAGCATACAAAGTTCAACAACTGTGAAGAAGGAACTATTAAAGAGGACACACAAAGCAGTGACCTTGACTGACAAGTGCTCTTCATTCTGGCCATAAACAGCAGTGGGGCCTGATAAGTGTTCATCGGTGCGGGGAGTAATGACCTATCCGTCAGCAGCGGTTGGGCTGTGTGAGGTAGTATAAATGGAACATACATAATGTACAGCAATAATACCAGCACACTCACAGCCTAATGTATTATCATTATTCTTGGGGACCAGGGTTTCCCCCCTCCTCCCCTAAGCCTGTGTAGTGTGCCTCAGAATGGCGGGTAAATGCCTTCCGGCCACAATAATTTAATTCTAATCTTTGTTCCATATTATAATTTTCATGGTCAGAAATACACCAGGAAGCAACGCTGCGTTTCTATCAAGGGCTAAACAGCACACAGGCAATAACCAGAGGTTTTATGTGACCGTACCAGCCTCGTTCATAGCACCCCACTCAATTTATGATAAGAATGGAGAAAGCTGTAAATATATGTGCGATGGCCCATCTCAAACAATATCATTACAGGCCGAACCAGCTTCTGATAGGAGAGCTGTATCTATACTAGAGACTCAGAACATGTTTAAAGAGGATATCATTATATTAAAATACAATATTACCTTTGACAACTAAATTGAACCCAGTGTACTAAAGATACCTAGCATCTATTTAACCAAAATAATATATTCAAATTTAGGGTAGTCGAACTTACATAGACCATGTCTGTTGTAATGTGTACTGCATAAATCACTAGCCACCAGCTCATTATACTTTAATGTCATTAATAGTTGGTTAATCAGATCTCTAGTGGATTTTTTTTAAGGAATGTACAATCAATTCCTTAAAGGAATAGTGTGACAGTCGGGCTTATTTAGTTTTGACAGAAACGGGCTTATTTACTTTCTTGTGAGGTGATTTTGGTGAAGCGGCCACAGTCTGCATTGAAGGATCCTGCGAGTAAGACTTTTTCCTTCAACACAAATCAAAAGTAATAGCCGTTTGGTGTCAGGGCTAACTTTTGGCCATATATTCAAAATATGTCGATTATACATACCGTCTTGACAATACCTGATCCGAATAATAGGTGCAGTATCAGAGGCGATACCGACCCGGTGGAACAGAGTATCCTTAAACTTTAGCCCAAGTTAAAAAGTATAAACCTGTCAGTCAAGAGTCAAATACAGGGGTTGAAATCACATAGTTCTTCCAAGATTTCATGAAATAAGTTTGGGCTATTCGGTTTCCTGGTGGCTGAATCACAAAAAACAAGACACCATTATCGGAAACTCACCACACATCTCACCGACATACTAAAAGGTTTAACTACAAAAAAATAGCACATCCTAAAATACTACCTAGTAAAAGCTAATTCAGTCTGGAACCTACATTGGTTGGTTGTGCTGAGAGTTATCATGTAACACCATTAATTAACAGGCATTTCTGAGGCCTCCCACACACATACTGCATCAAACTCGCAGCCAGTGTCCTCATCCAAAACTCGTTTTCTACAGAAACAAGGATATGGAGCACTACTACACAGCCAAACATTCCTGTAACACATACTGCATAGCATACGAAGGTTTTCTTTTAATTTAAATAATCTCCATTAAGAATATAAAAATACTACATTGCTGCCTTTCCTGGACATTTTTTGATTTGTGTGACAGAAACTAAGAAGATTTTTTTTTAAATATCTGCTTGCTGTTAGCAGTGTAGTAGCTAATGCGCCGTGATTACATTATTTTCAATTAATATTCAACACCTTATCTTAATGTTGTAAATATTGCGTGCATGCCCATGTTGTTTCTCCCAGGTATCCCCACAGAGCAGAGAAGAAAAAAAAAATGAAGGATGCCTCCAAAGCTTGGAGACAGTAATCTCCCCTGTGGAGGTCAAATCTAACATGGCAGGTTAGTGTCTGTGGAGATTGACAGCCTGGAGAAATACTGCTGCCAGGCACCCACAACGCACAGTGACAGTAAACACCTCCCAGGAAAAAGGCTGGTTACCAAGCCTTATAGAGCGACTGTCAGAGGGCGCCAGTCATCAGAGCTGCTGCCGACTCCGCACTGACACACTCTGTCAACCTATCTCTATCATATCGAAACCATCTCAATAATGTGGACGTCAAACTCATCCAGGAAGTATACACATCCAACCTGTACACAGGTTTTTAAATGCTTGTTTTCATCAAATCTGGACTGTTGTTTGGTTCCCATATGTTGTAGTTATTTTATGCAAAAGGAAAATTAAGGCGATTTTTTTTTTTTAAAGATGTACTTGATTCTAGAGTGGAAATGATTAGTAGATTAATTGATTAGTTAATAGACAGCCTATTAATCTGCAAAGCTTTTGATAGCGGTTTTCTGTCAAGAATTCTGAATATGAACATTTCCAGGTTTTGTCTGAGTTTTCTACAGCTGTTCCCAGAGAACACAAAATCAAAATCAAAATAAACAAAATAGTAGTTGAAGCAATAGGAGTGTTACAACGTATTTGTCACCATTACACTGTTTTGTATAAATTCTATGGTGGGTAATTGATGCTTAATAGATTATTAAGTCAAGCAGAACCAAATTACTTATGAAAGAAAACTCTTTTAGTATTATATAAAATAAATTGATGAATGCATGGAGCTGAAAAACACACTTAAATCAATGTTGTGTATTGTGGTTGTACAGAAATTTTAATGCAGTGCAGCAGACCACTAATTGCATGAAATATGTTATCTTACAGGCTTGTGCTGTCTGCCTTTCATAAACAAAGGCTGACAGATCATGCCCTCAACCAGTGACCCTGCTGTGAGCATATGCACTAATGCAAGGTCACACTGGAGACTGGCCACATGAGGAGAAAACAGCCATCCAATTTGCCTTGTGAGCCCAACACAGACACAAACCACTGATGTAGTCATCATGCCCTACAATAAAATGTCAGTGTGTTAAATGGGGCCCTTTTTTCATTAGCAGCTCTAATAAATGGTGCTTATATAAAATAGAGAATTCCTGTTATGTCTGTGAGGAGAAAACGATAAAGGGATATCACTGCCAAAAATCTGTTGTACACTCAATGTCAAGGAGGCTTCGTTGGCTCCCACAGTGCTCAGCTGTGTGCAGAAGCATAGCAGCCCCTGATTTTCACAGTGGCAGGTGGCCATCTTTAAATCAGAGATCTACATACAGCACTAGCCATAAACCACAGTAGTTGGCACATTTACCAACATCATGTAATAACAGAAAAATTGCATCATGCCTCAAAACATACCATCCCCCCTTGCAGTCCACATATTAACAAATTTGAGTTAAATAGTACAGAATAATTAACTATGGCATATCATTTGAAGCAAGGAAGTCATATCTTTGACTCTGATTGGTCTGATTAGGAGAGTGGGTGGGGTGGGTGGGTGGGTGGGTGTTGATGGGAGCGTGCTACGACGGGGTGATGGAGGTTGTGAGGGGGTCGTGGGTGCAGGAGGCAGAAAAGACAGGCAGACAGACAAACCTCATCCCCTGCTTGCCCTTTGTCATGCACCCTCCTCACCTCCAGAGCTGTCACTGGCTTGTCAGAACCAATCACAGGATGCCATGCTGTCTGCCAGCCATGTACCAGTTTGGACAGGATGACATCAAATTTCTGGTGCTACGTGTCAAGGACCATATGAAAACAGATGTCCTCATTATTAGGGCGCCCGTGCTTTAGAAATACTACATACTCACCTTTTCACAGATCAGGGGATTAAGAAATGTCACATGGTGTAATTTTTCAGTTTAGTCTCATTTTGGTCTAGATTAGAATATCCCCAAAAATAAATTACATTAAAATCAGTGATTTAGGAAAAAATAATACTGTTACTCATGAAATTATATTAAAAACAGACAAACAAATAATACGATGGATTTAATTATTATGGAAAAACCTAAGAAAAACAGCAACTAAAGCCCAGTGAAAGCCTGGTCACAGTGTGATAAAACAGTGACATGTCAAAGCCTGGTGTCATGCATATATGAGGCCCTCTGAGATCCAGCATGACAAAAGTAACTTTATTGAATGGGACAGATCGCTGCTTGTCTGACTGACTTAATCTGTTTGATTGAGCAATGGGATGCCTTCGGCTTCACAAGTCCTTCAAAGGCCGCAGATTCTGCAAGTGTGAAAAAAGAGGGAGTGAAAAGAGAAAAATCCCCCCACACCCCTTCTACTGCAATACACACACACACACACACACACACACACACACACACACACACACACGTTTGGAGGGTTTATTTATTGGTTTTAAACGTCTTATTCATTGCCCTACCACCCAAGCTCTTTCAGGTTATCAGCCTCTAACAAAGACCGCAGGCCTGGAAAATCTGTCAACTGTCAGTGTCATTGATTAGGAGCAGAACTCTGAGTAGATGAGGAGGCTTCATTGAAGCCAACCGTTGAGTAATAAAGGGCAGAGTTTGACGCTGACAATAACACTACTGCTGCAATTTCCCTCTAGACTCAAAAGCATGCCGCATTACAGAACCATACATTCATTTGCTCATGCTCCACGATCTTATTATGGAGATCTAACTTTCCACTCCACCCCTTTTTTTCACCATGTCGTCCTAACACAAAGCAGACCTCAGCTATCATTGTGCTTGATCTGAATTTTATTTAGAGCTCCATATGCTTCTCCAGCCTACCCTCAAAGCCTGGTGTTGATGCTTGGCCTCTCTTGGCCCGTTAACCATTAAAAAAGGGGCCATTCTGTCACCACACTGCCTATTGTGGGCCTTTGAGGTTACGAGACAAAAGTGTGAGATCATGAATGAGTGCTTGGCAGTCTATTGGAGGTTTCCATCCACACAATTGAACTGAGAATCTGCACCTGATGCAATTCAAGCATCTCGTTTGAAAGAGAAAGGGGGTTACTTTGTTGACTGGAGTGGCCCAATTGAATAAAAAGGGGTATGTTTTCACTTTCAAGCAATTAAGACACTGATTTTCAACATCTCTGCAAAGAACAGAGACCCTAGGTGGTGATTTATCTGCTACCATCTTACAGACAATGCAGCTAAGTACCTCACCAGACCCCCTGGCAGCTATGAGCACCCAGACATGGTTAGCTACACATGAGGAGCTGGATGAAACCCCTGAGATACTCCACACCTCACAGCAAGGCGCAGGCTCCCGAATTACCCTCTGGGGGGGCTCCTCTGAACACACATTTCCCCTACACTTTCTCCCCTCGAAGTAGCCTAAGCTGTGTCTCTCAGTCTCCAGGTCCCCCCTTAGTGACAATTTGTCCACATCAGAGAGCCGTCATCCCTAACGAGATCCGACTCGTGACACACAGATGGGGAGGGGCTGGGCCTGGCAGTGCTGGCGCTGGGTGCCTGCCTGCCCCGGGGCTACAGAAAAACGCCGTGCTCAGACTGCCGTGTGAGAGAACACAACTGCTTTCTGCTAAGCTTTGCTTTACCACCATAAGCTCCACCAGACCACAGCCCACGTCGCTGGGCCATTACAAGGGAATGGGAAGCAATAAGAGCAATTCAAAGGAATATTGTTAGTGATATTTGTACAAACAACCAAATAAAATGCCATACAGCTTAACAGTACAGGAATTCCAATGCTGAGGGATCTTCATAAATCATATCGGCATACGGTTTGCCAAAAGTGTTACATTCAAACCAATAAAATAAAAACATTGTTTGCCAAACAACCAAAAACTTTCTTATTATCTTACTTACCATCTGCTGTTGCTGATCTTACCGAGTTCTACAAATACTAAAAACCGCAAAGGATAATGCTTGCCACTTGATTAAACCATTCACAGCAAGACACTTTCTTAGCACACAGACACAATACGCCTGTGACTAAACAGCAAATCATGTGAAATAAGCTTTGCATTGCGAATTAAAAACAGACTTTCAGCGTTCACCTTTCAGCTCCTCTTCTATTGAGCTGTAAAACCAAGAGCTGGCAAGCATTTCTTTGGAGCCTTCAGGCAACTTCTGTCACTAACTCCGTCATTGATAATGTCGGGAAGTTTCACAACGCGGGTAGAAGATCACAAATTATATTTCTTAAAAATTGGCAAACACGATGCAATGATTGCGATTGCAATTTCCATTTTTACACAAAACCCTTTATGATAATGATGTTGTTGCCATATGTTTCCTTGTGTCAGGTGATATAAGACACACACACTGCACATCCTCTACCCCCCCCACACACGGGTTGACCCTGTATCCTAAAAATCACAGCCTCTCTGTTCCGGTCAAGTGCATCAGCCAGGCAAATGTATGCAATTAGGTCATGCTGGCCAGTGTGATCCACACAGTGGACAACAGTCAGTATGTTAATAAAAGTAGAATCCTATCAGGGCACAGGGGGCACACAATTGTCTGAGGGAATCACCTTAATAAATAAGACAACATATAAATAAAGCAGATAGCACATGAGTACACTTGTGCATGATAAGAATTAAATTACCCTCCAATATGCTGTGCTTACCCAGTGCTGGCCTTTAATGTGGAAATATAAAGGCATGCTGTAGCCAGGAAATTACATTTTAAATGGGAAATAACCTGGAGGCCCCCTTTGAATGCTGGCCCACACAACAAACACTACCTTTTAAAACAGTACTTTCAGTTTATTTTCTGATCATAGGAACTAAATCCGACACAAAGCGCCAGAATTTCTCCAGACCACGCATGATTGCCATAAAATCAAAATAAATCCGTTTTTTTTTTTTAACTCCTTTGTTTCACATCTCTGCTCACATTCTTGTTTCCATGCTTCCACTCCTCAGACATGCTGGCTGCCCTCACCTTTCTCTCCTGGCCCTCTGGCCCTCATCCCTGGCTCTGGCTCCTGACAACCTCACCCACTGAGCTACAGATTGGCCGGCACACAATGCCCCAGATCCTCATTCACCAACACAATGCGCTCACCAGCCATACACCTTCCCTTCTCTTTAACTCTCACCGCATCCCTTCTGTCCATTTCCTCATTTTTCTTTCCCCCTTCATTCATTCTCTTCGTTCATGTAATTTCCTCAAGCTCTCTTCAAGTGCATCTCTCGCTTCTCTGACTCTGTAAATTGGTGGTGTTTGGTGGGCCGACAACAGAAACCATCTCCTGCCGTATTCCAGCACAGGGCAGCATGAGCAAGGCGAGCCAGAGCTCCCAAAGCCACTGCCGAGCGAAACAAAGGTTGTGTGCTCCATCATTCAAACCGGGGCCACTCCGACAGCTGCCTCCGCCACGCTCACACTGACAAACGGCCAGAAAAACAGATGGTTTGTGCATTCATGACCAGTTTAGTGGAAGCCCAGGAGTCACCCCCATTCAAGGGGAGGGTTTTTGTCAGCTATTCCATAATAAAGCTTTTCAGTCTGGTAGAAAATTAGAAATGCATTTTAAAATTGTCGCTTAATTATTGAGGTCATCCCAGCCCCATGGAGGAGCGAGGAAAGAGCCGAGGCTCTGGCTTTGTGACACATGACTGATCTGAAAAGATGGGCTGCCTCATTTCACTTTTTAAATCCTGCCAACACATTAACATACATTTGTCAGTTGCTTCTGAAAAGCAGATGCATTGAATTTCCTCCAAGGAGAGAAAGTTCATCTTCTCAACATCTGATCTACATCAGCATTCAACTCTAAACCTCACTGAAAATGACTCACATAATAGATAGTGTATCAATATACTTCACTAATAAAATCAATGATAACTCACTTCTGGGACGTCTTCCAAGCACACATCCTGCAACTGAAATGCATTTGTTCATGCACGTGCATTCATGCATTTACATGCTGAACCGTGCCAGTCTGTTGTTGGGACTCGCACATCATGTCAATCAAAGTGCCACACACATACGAGCACATCTGCACCATAATCGATAGCAGATGAGTGTGTCCAACCCTCTGAATCTTTTATCACCTCTGCTCTTTCAGACCCATATGGTTAAACCATGCCCCACTGAAAGGAGGCGCTGGGCTTTTCCTCCCAGGGTGTCGCTCGCACGTTCAGCTCTGTCACACAGTCCCGAAGCCCTTCTTTAAAAGTTATACAATATATGCAATGAAAACTGCTGTTTTAATGCATTGCAAGCCCCACGGGAGGTCTATCAAATTCAGACAGGATAAGTCAAGAAAATGTTTTAATATGTGGTGTTTTTACAAATGTATTCTTTGTTAAATGTAAAAATAAGACTAATACAGGTATATGAGAAGAAGTCAAGCACAATAGTGGTGCACGTCATATCATTGAGAAGAGCTTAGCAGTTGCTTTGAAGCAGTGAGGCGTGAACCATACTGGGCTTCTGAGCATCATCATCAAGCTCTTGGCAACACACCCCAAAAAGTCATTTCCAATTGTAAGAGAAAGCATTCACTATGTTGCACTATATCATACACAATACTGTTTCCACAAATTAGCTGGAGTGCCAGCCAAAGTGACACTGACTAAACTTAGTTTGTTTGTTCCCCCATATTAAATTAGTTGCACATCTCCCAGTGCCCAGAGACAGGGCCTAACAATGCAGGGAGAACGGCTGAGCAGATATGAATTAAAGATAACACCAAGCCACCGCACGTCTGTCTATGCTTGGAAACCATCTGGACGTTCAATATTACATCCTTGTCTACACTTTTCACAGTGATCAGGATCAACGTTTTTTGACAGGTCTTCATGATGCATCACACCCAGATGTGGTTACTGGCTGAACACATTTGTTGAGGTCTCACTCTCATTCTGAGCAGTCATGCAATGGCCTTAAGAGTTGTCTCTTAAGAGAAGCCACAGCTGGAGCCGAGATAAAAGCCACTTACTTTTCACTTTAAATGTGGCAGAGACAGAATGTCAAGCTCTAATTTAAATCAGAGGTAAAGTTTGTTTCAACAGCAAAAAGGAACATATAAATCAAGATTATAATTGTAACCTTGCAGCAACATTTAAAAGAAACTGCAGGAACTGTCAATCTATTTAACTAAAATTATACTCCGTTACAAATATTAACATGAATTATAAAATAGAATAAGTATTTCTGATGTTGGCATGAAGTTTCTAGTGTCAGACAGTTGATATAAAGACCACAAGCATATCTTAACTATCGTGTGATCTAACATGTTGTGATCCTATTAATAATCATGTAGCACAGCGTCATTGCACTGGACTGGTAAAGTCAAATTAACATAATCACTGTCATCATTAGCATAATTTCTGTGCTAGTTTGTCCGAGTTACTTACTGTAATGTATAGCACAATAGAGACACCCAACAGCATGTTACACACTGCGGATAATAGCAAACCACACACTCCTTTTGACCAGTGAGAGACCCACACGGCTCACAGAATATAAACAAGGATACACATGACACCTTCGCATACACACACGTGCATGAAGCCGATTGTACCCTGACAGCTTCTGATTTGTTTCCACATAAGCACTGCCCTCCTCTGACTGTCCAAGGAAGTGCATACGACCAGTATGGCAACCAAGCTACACCTCATCACTGCTCCAAGTTACTACATTCAAGAAAAGATTATTTCAAGATTGGATTTATTTCTTGTCAAAAGTGCACAGTCGGTGGATGGGAGACCCCTCCCCAGCCCCCTATCCAGTGCCATTTGTTGTTGGACTGCACCCCTTTGGCAAAGGATAGGAATCACTTCCTCAGAACATGATGTGGGAGGTGTTCAAAGATAGACGCTGACAGAAATTTGCTGCCGTTGCCAAAAGTGCTGGCATTTCTACGACACAAGCAGTGACTCTGAGACGGATGTGATTTGATCAAATAAATATGATAAAAGTGTGAATTTGGACAAAAAATAGCAATCGGATTAATAAATATAAGCTGGAGGTGGGTATAAACAAGTTGGAGAAAAAAAGTCACAGTATGTTGCTATGTTACAAACAAAATTATCTTTCAAGAGCAAAAATATATTCTTATTGCCAGCATAGCCTTTTGATTAAATTTTTATCGGTGTTGCTATAATTTTAAGCTCAACCAGCTGGTAACGAGACGATGCTCAAAGTTGTTTTCTATCCCCCCAAAAAAAGAAACATTTTCCATCTTTTTCAAAGACTTTACAAACTGTTCCTGTGAGACGAAAAGCACAACCAGTGACAGCATCTAAGAAGAGTCATTAAAATCCCAGTAGACTCTAATCAGCACTCATCAATGGCATCAGCTCTTAATATGATATACAGTGCAGGCCCTGTCAAGGTGATTTCTCAGTGCTCACCAGCTCATCAAACAACTCCATGGCCATCACACACACACACACACACACACACACACACACACACACACACACACACACACACACACACACACACACACACACACACAGCTGGTCCCTCCCAAATTAATACCCACAAGTGAAACCATGACCTGCAGAAGGCAGCCCCGACCTGCCGTCCCACAGCCTCTCAGTGGATCCACCCCCCCTAGCGCGTGGCTCTGTCTGCCTCCCCTCCTCCTGACTGAACAAGGACAAGCGCTTGCATGGGATAAATACGATAATCACTGCCACAGTATGTACAAAAATTTAAAAAAAAGTTGTTTTGTTTGCTTTAGTAAAAACATATAGACGTATTTACATTAAGGCCAACTGATATTATTTATGATAGAAAATTAAATCACCAGCAGTGAATTTAATGTCAAGTCACTGTTAAAGCAACAGCTTCAAAATAATTATTTTACGCATGATTCCATCTTTTTGTCTGATAGTCGTGAGGGATTGGAGAGCAAAGCAGGAAGTGAAGACTCAAGGCCAGAGAGACTAATAATGGACCTTGTCTGTACAGTCACCAAATGGCTACTGCTTGGTTAGCTGTAAGCTCCATTTTGGGACCTTTGGTCTCATATTTAATTAAAAATCTATTATCACCTCTCAGCATAGTGAGCAGCACTTTAGCCCATACCATCCAGATCTGCACTCTTAATTGGTCTTAAATGGCTACATTTATTTTCATGCAGTTCTCCAAAAGAAGTTAAGAAAGAATTTCAAGTATTCTAAAGTCTTGTTATAAATGACCACCCATTTGCAAAGTAGTAACCAATGGTACAAACAAATATTCTCAAACATAAGGGTGTATACACACACAAACACACACCCTTCACCAGACCTTATGGCAGACCTCGCTTGAAAACGGTTGTTTGGGTGGTGCATTAATATTCAAAAGGTGATGCTGCCAAAGCACCTTGAGCAGATGCACACTGGCACACATCGAGTGACGAGCTGCAGAGAAAACAGTACAAGAGAGCAAAGGGTTTACACAAAAAGAAAATAGAGAGAGAGCGAGAGAACATGGAATTTAAAAATGTAGGTCAGAAAGAAAATTGAGAATGAGAGGTAAAGAATAAAAGAATAAAAAGAAGCGGGTAGAGAGAGAAGAGCTCTCCTTCACATCCCAGCGACGCTCTCCTTCATTGTTACCTCGACGAGTGCGGCCAGGCCCCAGCTCCCCTGGCAGAAACTAAGTGGCTTGCTGGCATATGGTGTAACCTCCATTTGAGTGCTAAAAGCTGGATATTGTTTTTGTGGAGCAGATGTTGGCGGGCATGGCAAAAGGCACAGCTGACTGGGCTGCACAGCTGGGAACGGTGTGTGTGTGACCCACATACAGGGGGAGCAGTAGTCAACTGAGAGCCACAACCTTAATGGAGAGACATGATATGGAGTTTGTCCCTCTATTGTCTTTACACACATTAAGTCGAAAATGAAGTCTGTTCAGCTTGTATTCTATTGCGTCTTCAACTGTTATAACTTTTCAACGACGGAAAGAAATATTCCAAGTGGCTCTATGATTGTTGCTTAATCTAGTGATCAATGATACAGATTTTTATCCAATGCCTCACTAACAAAATGTGTCAGACAGAAGCAGATCAGGACCCACAACCCCACAATATTAAGTGAATAATCAGACTCACAGATTGATGAGGCTTAATTTGTACGATCACTTTAATTTGAGGTGTTTTATTTGGGCTAAGCACAGTAGGATGGAAAACAACCTGAGCTCTCTGTGTGCCTCCGAAAAACACAGAACCATCATACTTAAATTGGAATCAAATGAGCTTTCATGCCTAGATTTGAGCTAATGAAAACGAAACGAGGACACTTAAGAGTGCTGACCGATTTCCCAAACCCAGAAGTGTCCCAATGCCAAAAGTGGACAAATGAAGATTATGCTGAGATTATAATAAGGATGCCAAAGCCATTATCCAGTCTACTTTGACAAATGTTGTGCCTTTCTGTGAGCAGATGGGACCGAGAGTTTGGGTGGGGAAACAGGCAGAGTATCCTTCACCCAGTTGGCTAGAAAAGACCAGGATAAACGGCAAGCAGGGACACTGTCAAGACTCCCAAATATTGCGTGTAATTATTGTTTGAGTGCTTATCTCCGTCAAATACATTAATTTTGCTGTGCTTAACGGAAACCTGTTAACACAACAAATATTCCTGATATATTATTCAGAGTTATTTATATCAAATTCACTGTTTTCCAGGTCTGTCCACGGTTGTTATCATTTTCATGTGTGCATTGATAATGTTAGCATGACCTCAACCGTCCTGCTGCTCGTGTGTCAATCGGCGCCAGCCTATGGCCTCAGATTGGGCAGAACACTTTGGCTTCAGCTACTTAATCATGAGAGTGTTAAATGCCGTATGTTGTGGGCTGGGGCAAAAACAAACTGACCACAGGCTGCAATAAAGACGGTTTCCCCTGGTGAAAAAGGATTAGAATGGCCTGTCACTCAGCAGGGTCATGCAGAGCAGAGGCACTACTTAAAAAGTAATTTAGAGAATTAAGATGCCCCCAGTTGGGCCTGCGATCAGGAAACACAACAACATGCTAAATAAAACAACAAATAAACACTGAGCACAGCCCTGAAGCGACTACTGTTGACCACTATTCTGAAGTTCTGAATCTGCAAGGCTTCGGCATGTTGAATGCTGATCTCTCATGGAGGTCTCATTAATTAACGAGCGGTTTTCTTGACTGCGCACTGATTAAATCCGCCCCTCAGAGGAAAAGGTAAAATGTGGGCCTTCATGTGCACTTCCCCAGTGGGAATGAATGAACCTTCCTGTGGCAATGTTTAGTTAAATGTACCAAGGGGCTGCTGCAGCCGACCTTAGAAACACACAGATCTCCCAACAAAAACATATCTACATTTTTACACTGCATATGTCCTATTTGAACAGAGCAGAGCTGAAAAATCACCTGCAGCAACGCGGGACGACAGAAGATGACAACAAGCTTCTCACAAGGTGACCATGCGACTTTGCTGTAATTACCACACAATTACCTTTGTTTACTGCTTTATATTGTTTCTACTGCATATGTTATTTTTTCACCAGGAGCTGTTGGGACACAATGTGTGAAAGAGGACCAGTACAAATCATTCAAATTGATTTGAGAGTTATTGCTTACAGAATCATCTGTTTTTACACAATGTTGCCCACTGTTTCCTCAACCACTATCACAACCTCTACCTTTCAGAGTAGAGTAATCTATAATTCATAAATTCAGGGAATCAGATGAGAGGGTCCGAGGTTAGATCTACAGCTACTGGGGTAGCGTGACTCAGTGCCTTTGAGCTTGCCTGACAGCGTTTTAGAACAAGCAGTAACAGTCAAATGTTATACCTCTGTATCTGGCAACAAAGCCGCATAATCGGAGCAGGTTTTAGATATTATATCCACGTTACTGAGCACTGCTGCTGGGGGGCCAGACTGAATGGCTCTGCTTTGACGGAAGTTATGAATACCAATCGGACCTTATAACTGACAGGCCTTACTGATGGACGCTCGGGGCCTCTGGGACTGAGCAGATGATTTGACAGGAAGATATTGAGACCTGCTACTACAGAATAGGTGGACAGCGGACAGGTGAGCACCAGTAAGTGTACGTGTGTCTGTGGGTGTTATCATCATCTCAACAACTTAAAAAGCTCAAGGACTGAACAATAGATGTACACAGAAAAAAAAAAGATTCCACAGAAGGGATTAACCGATCATCCGCTGTGATATTTAGCTTTTTTTGTATAGCGAATTATATAATTTAGAGTGGCGGACAAGAGCTACATGCATGCCCAGTTACAACACACACAAAGGGGGAAAGTCTTCATTCAGCCTTTCTGCACTTAATCTTTACACAGAAAATTGCTGTTTGTTGCTAAATTAATGCTTTGATTATCATAGAGAATATTGTTAAATGTTTAGAAGATGTATAGATCATCTAAACATTTCTCAGGGTACTACACAGTAAATTTGACTAAAATTGAAAAAAAATGTAGCCTCAGAGTATTTTTTACTCTATTCAGTGTTCATATTTAACTCTATGATAATATGTTTACTAGAATTGGATTCAACTCTACCGTGTATAGAATTCTAAATAGAATTGAATCAAATTCTAAATAGAATTGGATTAAACTCCCTTCAGCTCTTTTCCATCCCAAAGACCTTCAGCTCGTTCCAGCACAGCGAGAGGTTTCATGGCGACGGAAACGGAACTTAAGAAACCGTAGTGGGCGTAGTCACGCTATTTTACTCCAATAGATTTTGCTCTTACTCTACTGGCTACAACTAGTAATTACGCTCCAAAATGATGAAATATTACTCTTTGAGAGGAAAATAATAGTAATTACTTTCCCGTTTTTCCTGTGTAGCCGTCTCCTCTGCCGCGACACCCGGATCGCGTCAGCTCATCCCCTTTACACATTGTTGGATTAGTCTGTGTCGTCACTTCCAAGATGGTAACGGCCGGAGTCAGCCACTTTGAGCTTCACAAGGGCTCTTCAGACAACTATGGGTGACATCACGGAAACGACACCCACATTTCATAGAGTATATGTAACCATTACTATATTTTGATATCTTTGTTTTACATTTAAGGATTTCTTTGATGAAATTATTTCTGCAGAAGATACACTAAAAGCCTAATATATTGTTGTTTTAGGTACTTCTTCCACAGCATATCTGCACGGGACAAATTTTTGAAATGTTCCTCTGAATGACACGATTGAACTTTATTGTAGACTTGATAGAATTACATATTGTATTAGAATTTGATCCAGAAGTTTCTACAGAGACTCAGCATTGATACACTGTGGCAGTTTGCTGTGCTGAGAGCGACATGCTGATTCCTGAGCTTCTGTATATGAGTCAGTCCCACTTTTCCCTCTCACAAGCAGGCCTCAGCCCTCACGCCTCATATCAGCCCGACTTTGATGGACACATGCTCCTCCGTGCTTGGCAGGACGGTCTTTTCAGGAAACTCAACAAAAACGGCAACAGCGATTGGGTCGACACACACACACGCCCCCAGACCTCAACTTCCAAAAATCCCAGACATGCGCTTATTTGGTCAAACACGTACACACAAGCAAGCACGTACCTTTATTTCGCCAGTTGATGTTCTTCGCGTTGTCGAGAAGAGCTCTGGAAAGATGTGTGCACCACGAGGCCTCTTCACCTTTAAAACATGCAATGCAGCTGGATCATTTGTAGATACTGTCTGACAAAGAAAGCAGAGTGGGAGTAAGTTTTCTTGGACCGTTTTATGTTAATTATCTTAGAAGAGGCAACAACTGGCCGACTGTTAAAAGACAGTGAATGATAAACAGGTACTTTTTATATAATCCTACAGTTAACTGATCATATATCCACAGATCCCAATTCTTATACTATGATAATTTGAATTACTTATAAAGCTATGCAATTTATTCAACATAATTATAGAGTTATTCCTTAAGTATTACTATGAAGTGATCAGCAGACTATAAACACTTGACTTCATAAGAATGGACATTACTTGGATCAATCATGTGCTCGCAATATAAATGCCAGCACATCACCCACAGTGCTAAAACTCTCTGTACTCGTTATTCAGCATGGCGGCACACTTGACTGAAGCGAAGTCTACTCCTCTGCCCACAGACAAAGGGAGTTCTGCACAACGTCTGTGTCAGTCTGCTCATCCCATTATATCCACTCTGCTGCTCCCAGTCATCAGCTATGACGAGCCTTCACCTGAGTTGACAGGTGACTGTCCTGAGGCAGCGCAGCACCCAACAGGGGAGCCTTAACCTGCCAACTATCTGTCAGTCCCCCAAAACCAGCTCTGTCATGTCATCTCCTCCATGCCAATCACAGTGACACATCAAGTTTGTGTCAGGAAACAGTGTTGGAGATTACAATCCAATACAACATTGCCCTGAGCCAATGGGAAGAACCAGGCAATTATTATGAGACAGAGATGATAATGTAAACGTTGGCAGGCAACATGCAAATAATTACAAAGACAATATTTTTTTTCCCCGAAAGCTTTAACTTTTGGTGGAATTGCTTGTGCAAAAAGAAGGAGGGGTAAGTACTCAAGAGGGCACATTTGACAAGATGACAGAGTCTAGAACAAGTTCAAAAAGGATTTCATTAAGTATCATGTAAGGTTGTCCAATCATACTTTCAGTGAGAAAAGAGAACATTGCAATAGTTGTCAGTCTAATTTCAGGCCATTAAATTAAGGCTTGTTATGACCAACAACAAACTCTGAATACATAACATTTCAATCAAAATGACAACCACCTGCAAATCCACTGTATGGAGCGTTTTAGCGTCTTTTCAGCTCATTGTTTTGGTTCCCTCTCCTGCTCTTGTGGTGTTATTTTCAGACGCTGCAGTTTGGCAAAACTGCTCTAAAAACCCACTGATATAAATATATATAAAATCTGCTCCGCACTGAAGGAAAAATAGACGAAGTAAGTGACGTACCTCGATATACATAGTGTCGCATTTAGCGAAAGAATACGAACTTTAAATATCTGCATCTTTTGAGATTGTTATTGCCAAGAAAAAAAAACTGTTATTGCTGGATGGAAGTATTTAAAGTGGAAATGAGACTTTACATTCCTCCTGATGCAAATTCAGAAAAAGCACTAGAGGAATGCACTACTATTTTTGTTTGTCATGTTTTTCTTGTGTTGAAAATGGTCTACAACTGTTGTGCATTCCTGTGTTTCATAATGATCATAATCATAAATGATCCTTGAATTTGCCCTCGTCATGATATGTTTTCGTCCCCCATGTTTTGTGATGTCCCGTTAAACCGAGGCCTCTTAGAGGAAACAAGAAGCATCTTAATTTAGATTTAGTAAATATCAATCGATACCATAATTCTGTCCTCTCCATCTTTGGACACATAAGGAGTCCAAGTTGTATTTAGTATCCTCTACTGTTTCATTGTGAATGCAGCTTTAAGAAATACATGTTAATTTCTTTGTTGTCTCTCCTTTCTGATTAGACTGAGATTCATTTGTGCGATGGTAAAGGTTGCGCTGACCTAGCCCTGTAATCGCACATTTTTTGAATGTTAGGAGGGGGGAAGCAGCCTGTGCCATATGGCTAACGATCACAATAATAAATCAATTTCAGACACACGGTCATAATTTATCCGAGAAATTATGAATTTTTCCATTCAGTTGTTTCCAGTTAGTTGTTGTGGCATTACGGGACCTCATTTGAAAAGTGGCAACGAGGCAAGTAGGCAGAGTTTTAACCAACTGCTGGGATTTTACATGGGACTAATCATGAAGCACTGATTGATTGAAGCTCCGTTATCAGTGGACGCTGCCCCCCCCCCATATGTAAATGAGTAACCTTTAGGAGGGCTCCGAGTGGCAGCAGTGGCAGATGGGCAGTAACTGTAATGGGGTGGAGGTTGGCTTGAATAAATATCCCATGGTTTGGAACTTACCTAGTTTCGACAGCGAGTCCACTACACAACAAAGACTCCAGGAATCAAAGTCATGGAAAGTAGAGCTGAAATGAGTCATCAATTAACCTTTTCGTAAATTGAAAAAAAGGAATCATCTTCAACCATTTTAATAACAGATTATAAATGTGACTTGTTATTTCATTCCTTTTCTATCATGGTCAACTGAATATCTTTGGTTTTCAGACTGTTTGTTGGACAAAAAAAACAATTACAATTTGTAAATGTAGGATTTGACAGTTTAAATAAACTGATTCATAAAGAAAGAAATCAGCAGATCATTTGATAATGAGCAGCCCAAAAGAAGAGAGGTTATTGTACTTAGTGTTGTACTAAACTTTATACATTATATAATGTACCATACATTACTGGAAAATAATACAATATCTTTGTGCAGAACTAAACCAAAAATTAAAAACATGACTAAATATTAACAACATTAACCTTTGTCTCAAAGCCAACCTCCAATGTTTATGTGTGGAAATTTCTGTAATTATTATTGAGCGAACCATTCACTTCAATGTAGAGCTCTGCAATAATTCAAATGTATCTAGTTTTTTTGATGGAATCGTATTACAATTAAATCTTGTATCCAGATATAATGATACACAAATCATGTTATCTAATCTAAATTTATATAACAATCTAAGGTATTTGAGTCAGTATGTGCTTGTCTGATCATACTCACTTAAATTAAACTGTTCCCATAATCTGATTATGTATTTGTGTGCACACGTGTAAACATAGTCAGTGTAAATACAAAAAATGTTAAGTCTATAATTTCACTTGAAACTGCACTAAAGTTCTTAATTAAATAAAAAAATATTTTATTGTGGAGTATACAAATTAGGTTTCACCATGTGATCATTTCATATGGACTTTTTACTGAATTACTAGAAAACATGCTATATTGAGATATCGTTATCAAGATATGAAATGACCTATATCGCGATACAATATGTTGGCCATATCGCCCAGCCAGTCGATAACTGCAGACACTTGCAAGTAAATTGCTGCAGCAGTGGGGCCCTTTAATCTATAAAGCCAAACTACAGGGAATACACACAGACAAAGGCATCATTGGCGTCTAATTGAAATCCTTCAGAGAGAGTGAAGAGGGAGAGGAGCTATGAGACTGAATGAGAGATGGTAATCAAAAACAGACAGAGGTGGGGCTGATGGAATAGACACTAATGTAAGGAAAACCTGTAGAAAACAGTTGGGTCACCCCGGTATTGATCTGGGAAAGTGGCAGCACACAGAGAAAATGAAAGCGGGGCAGCACAGACTCGGGCCCGACTGTGAGGCAGAGGTGGAAACGTCCATTTTCCCCCGCAGCCTTAAATTAACATGACAGCCAGTAGTTTCTTGCTACCGCAAAAGTGAGTGATTAGTATTATCGTTTAAATTGTAATTTGGCAGTTAATTAAAGTGACCTTGGTTTCTATTGCTGCATCTGTAAACGGGCAACTAGAGTGCCGTTCTGTCTCTCAACCGTCTGTGAGGCCGCTGTCACTGGGGCCCGTTACAGGATTAAGTCACCCCGGTGACAAAACCAAATTAAGCAGCTGTCACCACCTACCTGCAGCTCGGAGCTTAAGATGATCAACTTATGACCGGTCGGGGAGCAGAGCCTTTTCTCCCTCTCCCTCCTCCCATTATCATTTGTAATTTACGATTAGTTTTAATGTTTTTTTTTTTTTTCAAAGCATCATTAAAAGCGAGATGTTAAGAGCGAACTGCATGAAATCATTGGTACCACGCATTAATGTTTGATGAAAAGTCTGTGACAACATCTTTAAAACCCAGTGGAGTGCATTTAACAATTAGTTGTGTAGTTCTGAGTGTGGAAAATTGTTGGCTGCATTCTATAACACAGATTAAACCGTGTAAAATGAATAATTTAACAGAAATGTTTAAGATTCCTGGTGAATAACATTCTCTAAACATTCTAATCCTGAGGGAGAAATCTGATGTTACGGAGGTAAACTGACGTACACATTGCAATGGTATGATACATATTTAATATTGTGAAGTGACATATAGAGTAAAAATGTATACAGGATACAAATTATACGCATCATACTCCCCATCACTGCTCACAATGTTTGAATTGCTATAATCCGCTATAATGGAGCGCTTCATTCAAGCATATCATAGGGCAATAAGGCCAAAATCTTCTATCCTGATTTCATATCTTGATAACGATATATAACGTTTTCTCAAGCCTATCTAAAGACTCTGTTTTGAATTAAATGGAGTATTTACTCATTTAATTAAGAGCTTAAGTGCAAACTTAACAGATTCAAGTGAATTTAAGGAAGAAGAAGAAGAAAAAAAAAGTATACACTGGTGTATTCCTGGAAGCAAAATTCTTATAAATTTTGATTTTCAGAGAAATTTGAGTTTGTATGTCCAGGATATCTCCAAATATGATTAATCACAATTTGATTCCTTTGAAAGACTATGAATTATATTGAATTACTGCCCAGCTTTAGTAAATCATACAACACTCCCAGCGCCTTTCTGAAAAGTACAGATTTTAAACTAGAAGGAGCGCTCTGAAAAAAGTAATAGTTATTAGAAAATGTTATCATTACACATAAGCTTTTACTACTATGACAAAAGAACATGTCTGCTATGAAAAGTGTAACAATTCACAGCATAGCTTCACCCACCTCCAACCTGAGCATAGGTCTAATCAGCTGAATAACTGAAAACCACCCATTAAAGCTTACAGGGCCTTTTTCTCAAATGCACACAACATTGTTCTTCAGGTACTTCCTCACTCCTACTGTCCTAACAAAGCACAAATCAGCTGTCCTCTGAGTGCCTCACTGTGTTGATGTGCGCTGGCTTTAGCATGACAAGCCACTAAAAGAACTGCCCTCAGACTAACTTCACTACAGACGAATAACTCTATCAGAAAATTAAGTACTGCTGCTCACAAACTCATATCAGCTGAGGTTGAAACATGTGGCAGGAGATGTGAAGAGAAGGGGGGAAGCACTCATGGAAAAACAGGCTGACAGCAGATAAATTATATGTCAGAAAGGTCTGCATTTCAATCCTTGCATATTTTCAATAGGCACCATTGAAAAGCCTGCATCTCTGCCTGCAAACAGACTGATTCAGTGCTAACTGTTTTTGATTAAAACGTCAGTAAGGCTGTGAGTTCCTTTCATTTCTTGGGCCCCAAGCTGTCTGTCTCCTTGCCCCCACCTACCCCCCCATGAGTGGGGTCCGGCTTGTGTCACGGAGGACCATTTATCTACTCTGAGGATCGTGTCATGTAATAAGCCCCGTCTCCAGAGAGCATTTAGCCTGATAGGAAAAGCTGATTGGGACAAAAGGCTACCGAATCTCATTCTAGCTCCCGCAATGGCAGGTGACTGCCGAGGTAAACACATTTCTCTGGAGACGAAGAGGGAGGAGCAAGAAGAGATGGAGTAAAAGAAGCAAGCGAGTGTGTGTTTCATCGTCAGCATGACAGCCTCTGCTCAAGTTGTGCTCCACTGTAAAAGAAACAAATACCCAGGATTGCCATTTGTTATTACCAGAGGATACACATGGGAACAATTTGTGTTCCCGCATAGGAGCGCTGATTCACTGTCTCAGTGTTCCACAAATAAAAACAAACTCATAAAAACCGACTTTCCGCAAGGGGAACATCATAAGAGGTAGATGGATGTTGCTCTCGACAAAGGCTATGAAGTGGTGTCATCGAAAACTGGGCCTGTAGAGTATAACACTTACCCAAAACAGGCACATGAGGCTGCTGTCTTGTTTGGTTTTGTTTGTTTGAGCCTGGGAAAAAAGAGAGAGGAGAAGGCAGGATGGTCAGAGCGAGCGGCAGCTGTATCCACAGATGCTCATGTAAAAACATCCTTATTCACATGTTCCCCTCCACTTGTTTGTTTCCTGGTAATTTAGCCCTTCAGCACAAGAAGAAAAAAAAAAAGGCTGCTTTGTTTTCATACTAACAAGGCAATTAGCAATCATTACACATTTCTACTCCGGGTTGCCTTCAGGTGGATATTGGTAATGATGTAACCAACTGATCTGTGCATGCGTGTTTGTCTGTGTGAGCGCATCTGTGTCCTCGTTTACCGTTTAAAAGAGAGCATGACTCACAGGGTTATTAGTATTTTTCTACCAACATTCACTCTGACCCATCGTCCCCTCTGTATAATAAATGTGCACGTCCTGAGTAGGGACATGTACAGTAGTGAGGTGGAAATTGGAGCAGACAGGAGGCATTGACAACAAAAGAGTTGTAAACGGTGCTCCTGGCTCCCCAAGGACGACGGTCTGTCACGCTGTGATCACCAGAAATGCCGCCAGGGGAGCGAGACCAGAGGCGGGGGAGAGGAGGGGAAGGGAAAAAAAGAAAAAGAACGAACATGACTACACCTAAAAAACCCTCAGGGAGTAAGATCCAAGGTGTGGGTATGCTGTGGACACAGCATTAAATTGCAGTCAGACAAAAATAGCAGGAGGGTCAGGAAATAGAGTGGGTTGTTACATAAACTGAAGGTAGTATCAAAGGCTAACAACAGAAGTAAAGTGTTTTTTTTTTTTACAGTTTCAAACACTTCACTGTCATTAGCCTCCGTCAATGCCATACAGCTAGAAACCACATTATAAAAACATATACAATCATTCACTACACCTGTCAGACTTTCATCTTGAGCGAACTATGCTGCAACAATGATCTAAAAATCCCCCATTCAAATTAGCCTTTTTTAACTAGCACACAGTCCATGTACATCCTCTACTTTCCTCCAGGTTCATGGTCTCCAGCTCTCCGTGGCCTCATTTCATATGCAGGTTCATCTGGCTCAGGACAGTGTGGCCATCACTGCCGAGTGGCCAAACAGAGTCCCCAGGGCAAGGCCCTCTGTTAAAAGATCCCAAGGGGCCAACCCCCTACCTCGCTTACCTGCTTCGGTTCATATGAGCAGCTATGGCCGCCATATGTGAAGCTGTTGGAAAGCAGATGCTGTTTTTCCATTTGTGAAATCAAGTTTTTGGAAAGCACTCAGCATTTTGATGGCCAGAGTCGATTAAGTCAGTGAGTGTAAAGGGCAGAGGGCAGTAAGGAGGCAGCGGGCTCAGTTGTATGCTAACACTGCAACATCTGATCATCACTATGAAGATATGCTGATCTCGCAAAGCGGTGGCATGGCATTATCTCATGTGTTAACACTTGCGTAAGCCACTCAAGTGCATGCAGCACAAAGACACACACGCAGACTTGATGTGGACCTGTCTGTAGCTGAGCAGTTCCTTTGTCAGTCATCTGCTGATGCTGATAGACAATACGGGGGTGAGGATGCGTGTCAGAAAGAGAAAAGCCTGAATGAAATGACAGACTCTCTCGCCGTCCCTCTCCTCCACCTCTCCCTGTCCCTGCACATCTCACCCACAGCAGGCTGGGAAGCCGTGACAAGTCTGACACCTGTCAATCATAAACTCACAGGCAGGACGGAGAGGACAGCAGCATACACAGCTCCACATGCTACTGCAGCACAGCACTGGACTCACTTTAACATCACGCACACACACACACAAGGCAGGTATAGGAGTGTGGCTGCATGCTGCCACTGATGTGACCCATGTAAAACAAATTGGTTTTCATCCACGCTTGTGTAACATTTATAGCAATGGAAGACAATGTTGAAAATAATGAAATAAAACTAACACAATTAATAATTGATCAACAGTCTGAAAGCAATAATCCATTAAGACACCCAATGAATTATGTTTTGATGGGGAGAATAACAATATTACAATTAAAGTAGTGCTGACTTGAAGTTTGAAAGGTTAAAATTTCACACAATTGTGTCGAGGTGCCAAACGACCGCAGCCATCGACTCCCTCCTGGCGACAAATTTCATTAACAAACCTGATGTATACAGCGCACGCAGACACAGTTCAAATGGAGGACATAAATTTCAGCCTGTGGGGTACTGCGGTCACATTACAACTAATCAACCGCTCTCCTTATACCCTTCTGGAAAAATCTTCTTCTGTTCAGATAGGTGGGGGGAGATAAAGGAAAATATGATGCTTTACTTCTAATCAGCATAAATTACCAGCATCCATCAGGTGAGGCTCAAATTAAAATCCTCATCTGACAAAGCAATGGGAACGGTGTGAGCTTACTCGTGAATCAGTGTGATTTAATCCAATCATGTTAGACCCCAAAGCCAAAATATTCCACTCAGGATCAACCCAACTGCCCTTCTTCACAATTTCTTCATTACGTTTTTAAGGGAACATTTGGTTCTAAAGGGTCAACCCAGTTCAGGCTTGCCAACCTATTTTCTCTTCTCACAACAGTGTGACCAACCAAAGAATTATAACGAGGCCAAAGAAACCAAACATCGCATCACGTCATTCAACCAAAACATCTTGTCTTCATCATTTTGAAGAACCAATCTTACCGGCTATAAAAGAAAATGCCTATGCCATTAAGTAAACACTATTAGTTACTGCTTACACTTGCTCCACAGGGGTAAGGCAACTTATTATTAATAGTGCAACGTTTCAAGGACAGACTAAATGAAAAAGTTGTATTCCCCAGAAATACGTACAGAACATACAAATTGCCTTATTTTTCTATTCTCTGAAAATTGTGTCTCCAGGTGTCCCAAATGGACAATACAATACCATCATCAGGCGATACAGCTGCAGAATGAAACTCCACTCAAACGCTCCGATAAGATAGTTGAAACCTACTCAAAACAAAGAGACGAGTATGTTATGTCTGACAAAATTATGTCCATTGATCCTCACAAATCTAAAACTGCTTGGCAAAAAAAAACAAGGGCTTGTGCTTCTTTTTCTATAGTGTAAAATCTCATTGTTGGTGAATATTGGAGCTGAAAAGATTAGTAGATCAGTATAACTAGTTATTACACAGACAATTAATCTGAAACTATTTTTGGTACATTCATTTGATTACTTGTTTGTCGAAGCCAATATCTGGTTTCTTAAATGTGAGGATCTTCTGCTTTTGCTCTTATAATTGCAAATGAAATGGCAATACATCACCAAAAGCAATGGCCATTTTGCAATGTTTTGAGATTGTAATGAAGAAATCGTCGGATTAATACAACAAATAATACGTAGTTGCAATTTAGGATAATATAACACCTGGCAGAAGTGTAAACTGCAAATTTAAAACATAAACATCAGTCTGAGATTAATAATCCTTCTACTGCAACTTGCAGTAGAATGATTAGTAATTTAACACTTGCAGTCTGCAAGTGTTAAATTACGCCTGGCAGTGACGCAGCTAATTCAGTTTATAGTCATTTTAGCTAACACACTTTTTCTAACTGTTACAACTCCACACTTTCTCAGACTAATTGTTCACGGCTGCTATAACATGTCAGGTTATCCGTTATCAGTGTAATGAAACATCGCCTCTGTGTGCGTGTGCGTGTGTGTGCGCGTGTTTTTATGACATTAGCTACAACAAAGGAGATTAGTAAAAGAAACACTGCAGGTTGTTGGAAGCTTCACATTACCTGAAGTTGAAGTTTAAAGGCTCCATCGGTCGACGTGTCTGCACGCGCTCTATCATGTTGAAATAGTTCGGTATAAATCAAGCTGAGCGGTTTTCAACCAAGGACAGGTCGACAATTAAGGTAGCGGCTCCCAAATTCAATCCAAACAGCCTTCTCCAAACTTTGCAACGTCTTCGCTCACCTGTCAGTGAAGCAGGTAATTGACAAGCCACGCCCACTACCAGGCACTCAAAATGATACCGGAAGAAGAAAAGCTACTTTTCCTCCTGCTCTCAGTGAATGTTAATAGACTCGTTCGAGATGAGCGAGTTCTGCGCAGAATCGATCGGCGGCGATCGGCGCGCAATGCATGCTGGTTAGATTTGTGTCGGACTTGCTCCCGACTTGCTCTAACGTCATGCACACGTGGTCAACGATTCTCTCACAAGATCAAGTCGCCGTCAATTTCAGAGTCAGCCGCCGCAGTTGCTTTCCAACGACTGCGTGGCCCAGTGCATGATGGGAAACGCCTGGCTGTCGCCACATCAGAGAGCTGATTGGCTCTTAGATCTGACAGCAAACACCACGTGTTGTAGAAAATCCTTATTTTATGTGTAGTTGGAATACTTAACGCTGGATTATTGACTATTAGTCTCATGTTTGATCTAAACACATTTCTTATGTGGTTGTTAATACAAAATCGTATTTATACAACACACATCAAAACTACTAGTAATGTATTTCACAGGCAGACATAAAAAGACCAAAGGATGCAGCTACACACACATTTCTACATTAATATATATTTACAAACACATATGAATAAATTCAAACGTGATCTGTAAACCACAAGTAGACAAAAGTTCGGAACTAACAGGAAGTAATTTTTTCTGTGACTTCCTGTGTCTACTTTGAAGGCAGCTGAAAACTGTCCGACTTGATTGCAGTTTATTGTCAACGCCTCCTGCTGCGGCCGCCTGCTCTCGTCTGGATTCCAGGCAAGGCGCAGCTCTAACGAACGAGCCTATTGTTTGTATTATTAATTTACTAGAATACTATCTGGGAATTGGTCATTTAATTTTAGAACATTTATTTAGGAATATGCACCATAGAAGCATGGTTTTAGCTGAATAAACCAACTACATAATTTAATTTGTATATTTCAAGAGACCAATGCATATAAACAGTTACATGGCATTGAGTACAAATAACAACTACGAAATTAATTCATTTTCCATATTTAAAAATCCATAGACCAGCTCATAAATGAAAAAATAAATTGCCTTTGTCTTCTTAACAGAACTGGCTGTAAGACCCTACATAAGAATGATGTGGTTTAACTAGCAGCTCTATACCATGTGTGTGAATATGAAGCAGTAAATTAAAAACCTTACTAATGTTTAAAAAAGCCCTCTTAAGATACAGTTCAAGTGCAGTCATCTTGCAGCACATATATTTCTTGGCAAAATAAAAACCAATTCAATTTGGGTGAATTTTTAAGTACTGTTATGTTAACCTTAAGTGGGATGGCCAGAGCCCTAATGTCCTTGCAGTACATGTGGTCACAGATTTAAGACTGGAGTCAAAAAGACACCACACTATGGATATGAAACCTAAAAGCCCCTTTACTGTTTTCAATTCAACTTATGATAGTAATTAGTGTAATTGATCTAATTATTAGTTAAAGTGCACATATTTAACATTTGTAAAAATGTTTAAAAGTGGATGATGAAGAGTACTCTAGGACACCCCGATAAAACATGGGAGGTAAAGAGAGAGTACAATGGAACTTGTCCAATTAATCAAATAAGTGTAGCAATTAACTAAGTGAGTGTTTAAGGGCTGCAGCAGAAGAGAGGACAATTGATTTTCTCTGAAAGTACTTACGGCCTCTCATTTCATTAGAACTAAAAAGTGAAGGTGGTTAAGAGTCTGAATTCAGATATACAGTGTACAATAAAAGTCCCCGCAGATTAATTAATAGCAAAGAGGAACTGTGGACATAGAATAATGTTAAATATAATGAAAGGCATTGGAATTATACACATCTAATTATTTATAACTTGTGGACTTGGACTTTTTTTTGCCCAACATCAATTTATTTTTCAAATGACAATGTCTTGAGTCAATGTAGCAGGGGGTTCAAATATAAGAAACACATCCAATCAGGACAGCCTTGGAAGCGCTCTCCCTGCCTAGATTAGTTTTATTGAACAGATGGCGTTTCAATTTTGAACTTTTGCACTGGTGCAAAAAAAAGCTTGGAGAGTCAGGCTGTTTTTCTCACATCACTGACAGAAGCTGCGCATCAGATGAAGGGGATGTGTGAAATAGCATTCCCAAGCATTTCTATCTCCATGCTCAGGACACAAACACTCAGATACAGACACGGTGCGGAGGCTGGACCATGCTGCTCCATCAGATGTTAAAACAAAAAAATATGAAAGGGTAGGAAATCATGAGCTTCCTGCTGAATGTACAGCTATTTTATGGCGATGAGTTGTATTATATTCTGCATAATGATGTTGGTTTGCGTGTGGTTGCATGTGTCTGTGTGTGTGTGTGTGTGTAATTAAATAAACAAAGAGAGGCGAATCATGGGGGTCCTGTCATGTCAAAAATAGAGTACCAGTCAGTTATTTAATGTCTCTCTGCCACCATCCGCTCCTATTGCCCCACATTAGCAGCATCATGTTCTCAATTTCCCCCCAGTAGCATTGCTAGTGCTGGCAGCCAGCTCGCCCACGCCGGCATGAGTCGAGAGGACAACTGGAGAAAGATCACAGTTCAGGCTCAGTCAGACGGAAAATATGGAAATCAGGCGGTGGACGGACGGACCGCTGTGTGTTCCCCCTGTTTCAGCAAGCTGCCACAGTTTGACTGACAAACTGACTTTTTGAGGGTTCTGTGCCCATTCCAGTCAGAGTTTATTGAAGGTGATTTTGATCTCCTCCATGAGGCCACAGCAGTGGTGCTGCCATCTGTCACCTTGATTGCATGGCGGCCTCTCTAGGGGGAGCGCCATGGCTCCTGATCGTTTACAGATTGTGCTGCTTTCGCCTCCATAAGGGCCACATGCACAGGGCCAGATGGTGAGCATACACGCTTATTATGAGTCTTTATCTCTGTGCAGGAAGGAGTGGAACCATTAGGCCTCCCTCAGGATCTCCACTCCTCTCTGCAGCCATGCTGTTCCTCCACAAATACAGTCCTCTTCTTCAGCTGTCACTGGCCTACGACAACACACACACACACACACACACACACACACACACACACACACACACACACACACACACACACACACACACACACGCAGGACCACTTGTCAAAAAAACGAACACAGATCTACTCAGGGCATGTGATGGTTGTGTTAATGCATCTGCATACACACACAGACACACACTAACACCTGTTTCTAATCCTGAATAATGGGAAAATATGGCATGTGGCAAAACGTTAGGTGAGGATGGTGTTGTTGAACACGCTGTCATGTTCTAGACATTGTGATTTAATGTATGACATCTAGGATTATTGACATATATGATATATCACACATCACACCTTGACATCATATACTGACCTGTCCTGTGGGATAATGGCAAAAGCTGTGTGACCACATGGGCTTATTGATCAACACTAATAATTGCTTTTAAACAGGCATTAGTGCGTGTGTCTTGTCATAATAAAATAATCAGAGAACTATGCTGTGCAACAGAGTCTGTGTGCACAAATATGCATTCATGCATGAGTCTGATTCTAACAGATTCAGCCTGGTATGAGACGTTGGCGGGAGGCTTTTGTCCCAAACCCTGACATATGTACTGTATGACCAGGAGGGTTAAAAGTATGTTCAGGATTAAAAACTGACATGTGTAACGTCACCACAAATTTGTCATGCTCCTTTAGAGTCCTAAAGTTCATTCACTTTAATGCCGCTCACTGTTTGGTAAACTGTGTGATTTTATAGGGAGGCGAAATGGAAATCATAATTATTCAGGCATTTACGGTGTAATGCCTTAATGAGCATTTACTAAGCTCTTCATGAGAGGTAATATCCCACTTGATCAGAGATTAACAAAGAGCATTTCTGTGCACGCTTTAATGCAAAGGCTTAACTGCTTGAAGCATGGCTTCATTTCTCTCAATTACATCTAATCTAATGTTTGGATTCCCTCAGCAAAGATGCACTATTGAAGCGCATAGCTGACCTAATGAGTGAAGAAACACTCGCTTGCATAAATAATCTCTCATAATCTCCACTGTAGCATATCCATTGAAAATAAATTAACATAATTCTGTTTTGTGAGTACTATAAACGCTCTAAATCGCTGCCTGTTTGTCAAAAGAGTGATTTGATAGCATGCACTCTATTGTCCTTTGCTGTCCCTGATTTGTTGTCCTGGGGCGATACGGCAATGTGCTGCACTTTTAGGACAACAGCCGGTTATCTGCAAGGGTGAGCCCCCTCGTCAGTCTCCAGCACGGTGCACAAACTGACATACTCACTAGCCTGTGGTCACATTTCAGCTCAGGGCAAACGCTTCATGACCACAGTCTGCTGCATTACTTTTGTCAAATTGAGGGAAGGCAACCTGAAAAAACTATTGTAAATACATTTTAATGTCCAATAATTTAGAAAGAAAATGTCATGTTTGACATAAAACCACATTAATACTCTTCAATCTACCTAACTGTTATAACAAAAATGGATGGCTAACATTACTGCCACAAGTCCAGCACACAGACAGAGTGTCTGATTAGCGCGATGACCACACGGCACTGTAATGTCACCACACTAGACATGAAAGTAATCGCTCAGTAAAGAAGGTCAACAGGGCCTTTGGGGGGTGTGCTGTACTGAGCAGCACCTGAACTGGACCCATGCACAGATCGGTGGGGTATCATGGAAAGTGCCACAAGCACCCAGCACTCGCAGGCCTGTCACAGACTGAAGGTGTCATCCAGACAACAGCAGTTGAATTAACCTCGATGGGATCCAACCAAACATAGCCTGCAGCATGCCAGCACAGTCCAACCGAGTCCATTTCATTCTCTGCCCGGTCCACTGAAGCTTTGGTGAAGCAATGCTGGGATGATATGAGCGAAGACTGAAGTGAATATGATACAATATCAATCAGGAAATATCTTAATTGATCACAATGCTTTGCTTTGGGAGGCCCGTCCTGCGGCTGAATGCATTTTAAAAAGGGCTGTATAGTGATTAGCATTCGGTCTTCTGTTTTCATATTCAGCTCAGTTAATGTCCCTATACAAGACAAACAAACATATTGGAGCACAAGTCGGTACTGTATTGTATTGCTCAATAGAATATACACAGGCTGCTGCAGCTCACCGTCCAATAATGGTGCAGCCTTCCTAACCTCCATGGCCCTGATGAGGTGTACATTCTGACAAAAAGAGAATCCAATAACAGCCAATGTCACATGAATGAGATGTGGAAATTATCAAATTTACATTCCTCACAAAGCATCAACTATCTATTTTCGATGGGATTTGGTGGCCAAACTTCCATATAATTGAAGAGGCTATGCCAGAGCCCACTGGAGACGTACCATCGGAGCACACCAGAGCTGAGTTACTTAGAGGAAGCTTCCTCTTGTTTGCCTTGGAATTAGCTCTGAGAGCACATACACACCCATTACAGCACACACATACACTCGCTCAGCCTTTTTCACCCTTCTGCATCAATCTGTTCCCAAGCTGTTCCCACATTTTGGTGAATTTCCCAGGCTTATTCCTTGGCACAAGTGGATACTGGGGCTGATTACTTTAGCGTGAACCCATCAAGTCTGTCCAGTGCCTGCGAAGCGTGCACACTCAAAAAACGACTACCTTCCCCTTCTTACAGCGAATGAATCTAAATTTTGTGAGTGCAAGGCTGCAAGATACAACATTAACATTAGTTGAGTGAACATTTACATAAACTGCACACACACATAAGCAATAAAGGTCTCCTCCCAGATGTACCAAGACACCACAGCATACACATCGATCGTTGATAAGAAACAACCAGCAGCAACAAATCCAAACCTCATTAAAGAATATAAATTCTAAATCTAGTCTGGCACTCAATCCAGTGCAGATTTTCTCTTTCTTTCTGTCTCATAAATTACAGTTCTGGTGCACTGTGCAAATATTACCAAGCTGTAAGACAGCTGTGCCCCATTAAAATGTGTTATGGTTGCTGATTTCCTACAGCACATGGTCATCTTGCCAAATCTACAGCCAGTAATTAGCGGAGATGAAATGTTTAATTGTGCCTTAATTTTGATAAAAGTTATCTGTCACCCATCCTATAATCAGGCATTATGCTCACAAATCAACGTCAGCAGATTTAGGCAGGGAGACATCCACTAACCTGACAGACATGTTGAGATGCCGCCGCCCTGCTCTCCCTGCTTAAAGCCCAGGAAACAGGACGATATGTTAATACTGATGAGAGCACTGAAAGGGGAAGACACAGGGTTTGATAGTACTGCACATAATAGACATACTAGTCTGATTATGCATGTGTATGTGTGTGCAAATGTGTGACAGAATGATGATTTTCAGTTCACTACTTGTGTAGCCAACAATGTCCGTGTGTGCAGTTTGTCTCCCTGTGAACGGACAACAAGACGGGAGCATGTGGGTGATCTTGTCAGAATCACAGGACAACAGGAAGAAAGTGTTCTCCGACAGATGGATGACAGGAGCGCAGGAGTGGGAGAAGGTCAATATGGGAGAGACACAAAGCCTTCCACCCTGACTGGGAAAGAGTGTGCGATTTCTCAGGGTGCTAAACCGTGTCGTCCTGCCAAAGCACGGCCCAGGCAAGCTGAGTGGGGCTGCTCCTGGCTCTCATGGGGGAAACCGAGACTTGAGATGAGGCAATGGAGAGGGCCACTTATTGGGTGTGACAGCAAGAGGATGATTGAGGCTGAGAGCACACACACACATGCCCATTACAGCACACACATACACTCGGTAATAGTAATATTATTAATGGATTATTGGGTAAATGTTAAACTGCTCAACCAAGTAAACATTCTTATTTGCTTGAGCGTAGTTAAGTCTGTGCATCCTTGTGTGCAATGCTCTGAATTTCCAGTAATGCAAAATTTGTTACACTGAGTCTCATTTGGTGTCAATTAATCGACTTCTATGACTGACGATATCTTTTCAAATTATGTATTTTTAACTATGCAGTCGGAGCAACCTTGAACTGAAACAAAGTGTGTTGTGAAATAGCATGCAGTTAGGACAGCAGCCGTTTTGCATATTTATGACTAATGTTGCCCTGAGAGAGGCGCCCCCTCCCTAGGGGCATTATGGGTGATTATTGTCATCTCAGTGCAGCCAGTTATTCACCAACATGCACCGCATAAAACACATGATTGCAAAGGGCCGCGACAGGAAATGAGACTTGGGGCAGGGCTCCAGGAGCAGCCCTTTCTAATCACAATGGCCAACTGTCACGCTCTGCATCCGCTCGTCTGCCACAGCTTTAAGCAGTGTGGAAGGATTTCACTGCAAACTTTCAAGTGGATCTGCAGTGGTAGGACATCCTGCATAACATGTGGCACCCATGATAATTACGGCAGAATTAACACAGGCGGGTTTATGGCCCTTCTGCCGCCAGGAGACGGCTGCCAGATAGACACAGGCCTTGTGTTTGAGCAGCATACTTGGGTCCAGACGCCCACCCGTCTCTAACACTTCTCACTACAACAACTGTTCTGGAGGAGAGGACCACTTTCAGCAGAGCTGCCTGTCACAAATCGTCTCATTCTCACAGCAGAGTCTGAATAAATTGAGAACAGTTCTAGGGAACTGGCAAATTACAAACACAGACTGGCCAAATTAGTATTGTTAGTGCTAGACTTATAGTCCACAATTCAACTCGATATTGAACCATAAAGGCAACGAGGAAGCAATTCTGTGAAGTGTTTTGTCACAGCGCCAAAGCATATCAGGAGATATGATTTAAAATAAACACAAATTTATCAGACTTAAATTACATTTTTGACAAATGTTATGTTGAGATTCGACACATATCAACCTGTTAGATAATTTGGAAAGAAAACTGAATCTCTGCACAATGACCAGAGGGGTTTCTGCAACAGATCCTCATGTATATATGGTGACTGAACTTGATAACCCAGCCCATCAAAGCTTTCATGTTCCCCCATACGGAAACTCCATCTATGAAGCGCCACTACAAGGGAGGGGACATCAATAAAGAAAAGCCAGCCACCCTTGCGTCCTTGATTTCTTGTTTTTTTGTTCTTGGATTAAAGAACAACGTTTGTGAGTTGCATTTTAAAACATCATGATCAAAAACAATTACCTCCTCCTTCTGTATTTTTCTCACAACAAATGAATCAGATTACAGGCCTTGGTGAGCACTTTCTTCTTATGGCCTTGTTGCTCTGACAATATTTGAAGTTTCCTGCAGTAACTTCATTAGGCATATTTTGTCCAGAATTAGTGGAGCGTGCTGAAAATTGCTAATGACAGATGTTTCTCCACACTGTCACACTCCTTGTATCATTTGATTTGGAAAGCAACATACGGTGTTCTGCTCCATCAGTATGTCACAGACTGTCTGCAAACAGCTGGTCATAACTCAGTTCAGTGAAAACCATTACTTTCCAATGAAGTGCTGGACACGTTCCAAATTGGGTTTTGGCATGGCCTCAGCTGCACCCATGATGCAGTGCAGCTCGGTGTTGCAGGTACACATGGAGGAGAGGAGGAGGGGTGAACGGAGCAGGTGAAGAGGTTGTCTATGAGCCCTCTGTCTCTCACTCTCTAACTGGGCAGAGCTCTCTGATAGCATGATGATTAGTGGGAGAGCAGATACAAAGCATGAACAAAGAGGAGACTAAAGCCTAATTATAAGCTTAATGCTGTGAGGTTATGATAGCATGTGCCTTCTTCTTCTCAAACAGCAATTGATAAAAACTCTTGCTGGCTAAATGAACATATGTGTGATTCAAATTCAAAACAAATCCAAAAAACTTGCGTCAGCTTAGCATAATGATTGGAAATAGGTTGAAACAGTTAGCTTGGCTCTGTCAAAAGAGAATAAATAACTCCACCTACCAGCCCCTCTAAAGCTCATCAATTAACACAACCCGTATAAAATAAGGTTTCATAACCAATGTTGGTGGTTATGTGCTGAACAATTTCTCCTTTTCCTTATGAGCTGTATTTCAGTTTTTATATGTGCTAACTGTCTTCTTTAGCTTCATATTTAACATAACAATATGAGAGAGGTATCTCACTCTTCACTCTGAAAGAAAGCACAAAAGCATGATTCCCAAAATGTTGAACAATTCAACCATCATGTCCTCAACTTTGATGCTAAACTCCTAATAATTTAGTTAGATATGATACAAAAAAAAACTCCAGTCAGAACTGGTAGAAAATGTACCAAATGTAGACTATATGAGCAATGAATATTCCTGTAATTAAAAGGTAAAGATTTGGCTACAAAGCTCTGGCCAGGAAGACTGTGCTGTGTGCCAGGACATCTCACTGCTCAGCTGCTGCCTGCATGCAGCAGAAGTGTCATTGACACCTCGCTCCATCGCTAAAGATAAGGCAGTAATGATGTTCTGTATTCCCGGGCCTGTCGAGTCTGGGTGTTAGTCACTATTTGGACCAAATGGTAAAGATCTCAACAGCAAAATAGCATGCTAACAACATATGCTACATTAATCTAAAATCATTCCATTCAGACTTATCATCCTGTCTATAATAAAAAACCTCTTTGAAGGTCAAAATAGCCATGTAATGTCAAAAAAATACATAAATGTTGGTAACAATTGGTGTTCCGAATCAATTTCTTCAGCGATCAATCAATTTGTGATTCATTACATTAAATGTCACTATCATCACACTCTTGTTAAAAGGGTCAAACGCACCAGCACCCGATGGACCATCTTAGAGAACAAGATGGCCGACCACATGAAGCCCTCCTACTGTATCAATTCTGTGACCTCTGGCAATATCTGGTGCTTTTATCTCTCCACTGACTGTATAACTGTGTAAGTGTTTGGTAGCAAACCTGACAAAACAGAACAGAATTGGATTAATGAAGACAAATGTGTGAACTCGGTTGTATGAATGTGGCCTTTCTAGTCCCTTTGGATGGTGTTCTGTGCTCCAAAGGCCTGTTCTCTCAATCATTGCAATAAGGCTGATTCCAGTCAGCGCTCTGACAGCTCAGAGGCGAGGCTGCCCTCGTTCACGGCGCTCGGAGGAGACAAAATGGACTGGACTAACAAACACATATGAATGAACAACTAACTGGAAACAAGCACCTTTGTCTATTTTATTTAATCTCAGGTATAATGGAAAAGTATGAGACAACCATGAGCAGCAGCATCTATATTGTATTTGTGTTTGCGTTACTTAGACGATGTCTTATGTTGGTGTAATGTGATGACTAGTGTGAATGTGTATTCCTGTCACCATGTATGCTGTGTGGACCCCAGAAAGAATAGCAAAAGCTAAATACATAAATCTGAATCTACTGATGATTAAAATGGTGTGATTTTGAGTCTTGATATAAACTTTTAAATCACTTTTGTGGATAAAAAGTTATACTAAATAAAGAAGAAAGTGATGTGATAGAGAACAGTGTGTATTGTTTGCCTCATCAGTAACACACATCTTCCACACATTTTCAGGGATAAGAAGCTGCCCTGATGTACACAGCAGTGTGATCTCATTATCTCCACTCACATTGTTATCAGACTCTAAACAGTACAGTGGAAGTACACACAGAGCATATTTAAGGAATATTGTCCCATTATGCTGCTCGGGTATCTCCCACGAGGGTAAAACCTTTTATTTCTTATTAACGTCGGCTTCTGCGAAGTGCAGTAATGTGTTATTGTTTAGCCGCGAAGAAGTGAAAAATGAAACATCATTTGTGTTTTCATGGTTGCATGAGCATCGAACACACTATCCACAGAGCACGTTACATCCCTGCTTTTAATGGGATGTTGTTTATTTGAATTGTAAGGAGACATGTCTAATTGAGCTTTACCTCACATTACACTGTGTGTGGTGCAGAGATACAGTAGTTTCATTGTTTCATAGGTTCGATGTTAATGCAGAATTGACAGCACTAACATAACTAATTACCTTTAATAAACGAGATATTTTACCATTTTAGTGTGCCGATCCTCATCGTCTACTCTCTGACCCAAAACTGACAATTGTGTTAATTGGGTCTGATGAGGTTAGTTGACACAAATTTACGCTTAACTACATTAAAGTGAGGAAGAAGACATAGCCCTCAGAGTCATCGACTCAATCAGCGCTAATGACTCTAATGCTTCTTTGAATTTAATACTCATCACACACTTAATTGAGGCTCAGAGAAGGAAAGGTGAAGAAGCAGGACTGCATGGGCATGCTCTATTCTGCCGTTTTTGTGTTGTTTTACATTTTTATTTTTGAGACAACTTTAGAATAAAGTAGAGGAATAGAAATATTTTCAGAGTAAGCAATGGAGAAAGAAAATAGTGAGTTCTTTATGAGTTTGGGAGAAAAAGAGGTTATTTTTTGCACCTTTCATTTCTTTTCTCTGCCTGTTTATCTCTTGACCTTCACATTGTCTCAGCTGTTGTCTCTCTCTTTTAGTGATCAGATTTATAGTATCTCTCCAGTCAATCCAGCACGCTCTGAGGCTTTCCTCTGATTTCACCACAAAGATCCTCCGCAAAACAAAAAGTCACATTTATCTCTGTAATTGGCCTCAGCGTTTAAGTGGATAATGTGGTTATTACTGCATTCTTTGTTTCATTTCTTCCCCTCCACCGCCCCTTCCTTTCTTCCCCCCTATTCTCTATTTTTTTTCCTCTGTTTTTTTATGAAACTGTTGAGCTGGTAAGTTCAATGCAGAGGCACGTATGCACTCTGGAAAGGTAATCTAGAAGCCAGTTGAGCCATGACAAATAGGGACAGCTGGCCTAATTGAATCATTTGAGCTAAGACAGCTCAACTTGGTTATCCCCTCTGCAGCCCACACTGATATTAGTGCGGGAATCATTAGCCATGAAATCATGTCTGCTCTCTCTGACTGCATCCTTTATGACATGACAGCCAGCCCAGCCTGTCTCTTTTACTCTCACACCAAAAAGAGCCCTTCATCATAAACAGGCAGAGGTGGAGGCAACCAGGACTGAGTGGGATGTCTTTTACTGGATGCTTGTTCTTCATCAAATACCATGGACACAGTACATGAAAGCGTTACTGTACTGCTAAAGCACACACATGTTCAGTAGTGTCATCTTTTTCTGCCCAAGCAGATTTGTTATCCTTGTGCTCAAAATAGAGTTGTCCTGTCTTTGTCTTTATTTGTTCCCATAGCTCAAGAATGTGTTGCTTTTGAAGACGTTTTTCTCTCCTTTTTTTGCAAAAAAAAAAACATTTTTTCCTGTCACACTTCATAGCCCCTAATGAGACACAATTACATTCATTCCTGAAGATCATTTGCAAATGACGCAATCAGGTGGTCATGATGGGCTCCATCGGAGGATTAGGGGGCGTCTTGGAGGATGAAGAGCGAGGTGCCACATGTTGTGAGACCCCTTCTGCCTCGCAGCCTGTTTTCTGTGGTTCCTCTCCGCAGGACACCCCGTCATGCCAGGAGGTGCCATGGGCATCGACAGAGCCGAGAAACAATGAGACACTGAGCAAGATATTGGTTTAGTATGGGAGGAAAAGGCATTTAAGAATTAGTGCATGACTTGTCCAAAACATTTTATTTGCACAATGACTTTGTGTAAAAGAAAAGACACGCCATGTATGGACCATAGACTCCCCATTCTCTTCTCTCTCTCTAGTGTATTGATGTTAGACATGAAGCTCAGTAACTACGAGCTAAATGGATGGTCTTTGTGCTCTGCGTAATAATGGACATCCATCCCAGAGTGAGGATGCCTAGCTTAATGGAGCTCAGACCGGGGATACTGTGCAATGTTCAGGCCCATTTCCTTTTGACTCACATTCCACTGGGGTGGCATGACCCCAATGAGACGCCTGCTTTCCCCAGGTGGCAGTGAGCGATGCTCCTCCACAGTGTCAGGGCAGGGGAGCGAGGAGACCCTTCTTTGCCCAATGGGCTGAGCTGAGAAAACAGACGCCCACACAGACTCTTACACATCTCTTACGCACACATACACTCAGTTTCACTCTACACACCCTCAGGGTCCCCAGCCCACTCTCAAGGAAATTTTGACATGAGCAATTATTGAGGGTTAGGGAGTGACAGGTCTATTCCAGGTTTCAACAGGCGCACATCAGAGAAGCGGACTGACAATTGTTTGGAATTACAGCTCGGGTTGAGGCGCTGTGCTGGACTAAGTGAGCTGCATGTCTGTCTGCCTCTCCTTTCTCCCCTCGGGGCTTTTCAGACAAGCGCTCTGCCTCTCCCTGGATGTTTACACATCATTAAGGTTCCCCTGTCTCATCTCTGCTCTGTCCTTTCAAGAAAAGGGCTGCATTGGTCTGAGGTGGAA
This sequence comes from Taurulus bubalis, assembly GCF_910589615.1. Taxonomy (NCBI): domain Eukaryota; kingdom Metazoa; phylum Chordata; class Actinopteri; order Perciformes; family Cottidae; genus Taurulus; species Taurulus bubalis. The sequence goes on from NC_136606.1 coordinate 10,232,025, forward strand.
GAAAAGACAGTGTCTGTTCAAGCGTGAGGGGAAGAAAGCAGTGCTGCAAAGGAGGCAGCAGAATCCTGCGGACAGTGAGAAAACACTTCAGCTCATGTCAAGAGGAGCTGTTTATGGAGTTTTTCCGACAAACTTGATGCTCAAAACTTTCAAACAAACTTATTTTTGATAAATATTTTGTATCATACTGAGTATATTTCTGGAGCATAAAATGAATCATGCACTTTGCAGATTTGTCAAATGTGCATATTAGACCAAATTAGACAAATATTATTGGAAGGAAAATAATCACTGATTGTTTGCATCATCAGCCGGGCTCTAAAAGGAACTATAAAAATCTGACTTCTGAAAGAAAAAAGCAGGAAAGTCTGGTGTGTGGCAGACACGTTAGACAACACTGGTAATGAAGCATTGGCAGAAAGTGATAATTATTTTAATTAATGATAATGGTTTTAATGATTCAACATTTTGGCTAATTGATTATGATTGATTGCACATTACAAAACAAGGAAAGTGAATCAGGGAGGTAATCAGGGAGATGACAGCACAGGTCAACACTACAGCGTGACGGAACATACACTACACATGCTAATCAGACCCATAGAGACGGAGAGAGGGAGAGGCAGAGGGAGAGAGACGGCAGATGGAGTAAAAACTAGTGAACGTGGTCTCTGAAGAAATGCAGGAGGAGAGAATAAAGAGAAGGAATATATTGTGCAGAGAAAAATGGCACAAAAAAAGAGGAAGGCATTGTCAAGACAGAACTGGAAAAGCACAAAAAGAGGGGAAGGCTTGTTTGTAAAAAAATATAAATATGCAAATTCAAGATGACTTTCAGCAAATAGCATGCATCTTATCCAGACACTGTTTTGTTTGATGTGAATACGGGATGATATCTTAACAAGGCAATCATACTGACTATCGTTGCAGAGGATTGTGCATCCCAGTAACAAGTCGTTTTTTTAACACAGATTCTGTTGTATCTTAAAATGTTTTGTATTTTGTATTAGTTATAGAAACCGGCAGGTTTTATGGTCTTCCTGAAAAGAGAATATTTTATTTGTTATGTTATTTCAAGTCCACTTCATGTTGTATTGTATGGTCTTTGTACCATTGGATTTGTACCATTTGGATTATAAAAAACTTGAGTCATGTTTTAGGATAGGAACTTTCCTTTGCGGCAGATTTTAAATTTGCTTTCACTACCGAAACAGTGTTTTTTGTGTCTTGTTATGTGGGCTACATAGGCCTGATTATGTGTATAACACAATGAATTATATAACTAGCTAAGTCGTTTCTAATTGCCTTTGTTCACCTGTATTTTATCATATTGGTAAAATCTACAATCTAATTGCAGAGGCTGAGAAATTATATCAAACATGGCCTATGGGGCTGCAATCTAGCCCTGAACAAGCACACGGTTCCTTATCCAAGAGGTATCAATAACACTCGTGTCTCCGCAAAGCCACTTGAAGTGTGTTTGTGTATTGCACCTTCTGCATCCTCGTCACACTCTACAGTCTCACCCTGTGATCCCGCCAGTGATCCACAGTTAAGTCTTGCTGTCCTCCATCATGCAGACACTTGTCAGAATCATTCCTCACTCCACCTCCGTCATCAGTTCCTATTGTCTGGGCCTCTAAACGTAGCCCCGCCCCATGCACATGACATGCATATCCATCCCCTTGATTTCACTTCGGAGAGACGGTGAGTGGAGTGGTGGAGTGTCCTGCCCTCTGCCACCTTCCTCCCCCCTCTTCCTTCATCCTAGTCCTCCTCGCTCTCCTGCTCTTATGAGGCACTCCTCACAGTGGATGGACTGAGTTCGAGTTTAATTAATGAAATGTATGATAATGTGATTTCTTTAATAGAATGACATAGTCTAATGGTGTTGTGTGATTATGATTAATATAGTACTTTGGTGGGAGAGAACACCAGCCAAAGGCTAAATGAGGACCTCCTCTCCAGCTCCAGTCCTGGACACATTTCAGCTCTGCCTTGGACCTCTGTGTCGGTCTCTTAGCTTCAATGGTTAGCATTCAATTCACTGAACAACATGGGTTTTATTTTGTCTTCGTCATTTTTAAAGGAATAGTTTGACATTTAGAGAAATACGCTATATTTGCTATCTTGCCGAGAGTTGGGTGAGAAGATCATACCACTCTTACTGTATGTATTCGGTAAATATGAAGTTGCAGGTGGTTAGTGATTATCTTAGCTTAGCATAGTGATGAAACACAGGTAAACAGCTCCCCTTGCTATATCCAAAGGCTACAGAATCTGCCTAGTGATAAACACAGTTTTGGGCCTCTTGGTGACAGCAGAAATGTATAGTATCATCGCAAACAGGTATTTATTTACTCATTCAGCGGTTATGGAGCAACATTAGTATTCATTTGGAGTCATGTTTTATGGCCACTGAGCTAACGTAAGTCCAATACTCCCATTTTATGAGTTGGTTTGGACCATTTCTTGGGGGAAATATCGTATTCTTCATAGCTACTAAATGCTCTATGATATTCATTTCCCAGAATATAAAACTATTCCTTTAAATTATGAAGATGCAGCTCCTTTAACTTGATAAATTAACCTCCAAAAAGGCTGCTCCTATTTTACTATCTATTTTGTGAACACTCATGTCGACCTCATATAAACATGCAGAAGATGAATGTCTCAAACTGATCACTCATGGTTCTATATATCTTATATTTGTAATGATACCATGGGTCAAAGGTCGCTATTTTCTCTTACAGATTTTGACTGAAGTGGCAGTCAAGCGTGAATCATATTATCCTTGAAGAGATTAATGTAGCTGACTGAATGAAGAGGGTAATGATGTGGATAAAGGCCACTTATTTTCCCGTCATAATGGGAGTAACTACTTTGATTTCTGTGAGGTGTTTTCTCCATTTTCCAAATGTTCGGCCTAATTTTACCATATGGCAAGAAAACTTTTCATTAGGCCTTGTTCTGTGAGGAAGCATGCAACGTCAAAACCCATCAAATTCTAGATTTGAGCTTCAGAAGTGAACATCTTTGGCAGCCAGTGGAAGGTCGTGAATCAAGGTGGGTGCTTCTCCTTAAAAAACAAAGCCTTCCATCATATCCACCTGTCTGAAGGTTGCTTGAAGGACAGAAGTGAAACCATCGTCTGGAGAAACAGGAGGTTTGAGGGAAGTGCTTCTCCACAACCGTTTGTCACTCTGATATCTAGTAAATGTGATAATTAATACTGTAATTTAACTAAACCCACTCTGCGAGGTCTGTAATTAAAACTGATGTACCTACTTAGCACACCAAGCATCACAGGTGGGCCCAAATTAATCTGCAAATAGAGCTAAATTGCCTGTGCTTAGCGTTTTCGTCAACGTCACTCACTTTGGGGGGAAATATCTGTAATTAATTCTGATATAACAAAGTCATAAATTTGAGGTTAAATGCAGCCTTGACAACAGACGCGATGACAGCAAGAGACCTCATCTAGTCGTCCCAGATGGGATCCAAGACTCTGCTTTCTCCCGAGAACTTGGCTGAGACTTCCTCTGACAACAGTTTGCTGCCATAAAGACAAGAGGAGATATTCGAAGATAGACTCATCTTTCATGCATATCCTCTGAGTCTTTTTCCAAGTTTGAGTGAATAGAAATGAACTGGAGTGAGGCTGACTTCCATGCTACAGAACGGAAAATGAAGTGATTAGTTCTGGATGGAAGCCAAATGAATTAATGCATTTTTGATTTTGAAGCTGGAGCCGCGCTACGATTTACAAGCTTGTATAGTCTGAGTTTTTGCTCTTCCCTATCATTTATCTGCGACTGTAGAGCCATAAAATAACAGTTTAGTGTACGTTTTATATACTCAGCATGCTCTTTTAGCAGGTTAAATGAGCAGCTGCTGCTCATACAGTTTGGTAAATATCAGCTTTTTCTTTCAAGAAAGATCCGTCAGCAGGGAATTTATTCCCAGATGTGGAACATTTAAATGACCAAAGTATATTTAATTCACACCACAATTGATTGTGAACTTGCATTTTACACAATCAATGCATGAAAGATCATTCCGTTCACAACATAACATCAACAACTCAAGACCTTTCTACATGTTGAAAGGGTTTCAAATCATCTCGACGCATAAATCATTAAATTAGCATATGGATAATGTAAGAGGTGTATTGTATTAAAGAATCAGACAATTAAAAGCCCTACTATGAATGCACATATTGTTCATTGTTCTCTCCTGGGTTTTTGTTTTTGTTGGTACACACAGCACAAGCTGGCACACCACTATTGTTGAGCAAAAATAGTAAATTAAACTGAACGACATTCAAATCAAAGAAATTATCACATGTTTATGAATATTTAATATGGTCATGGCAAATAAGGCAAGTAATTAGGAGTTTCCATAAATTAGCAAATTGTTATTTTATGTTAATGAGAGATCTTCAGCTTTCTCTCATGAATAATTTATGAATCAACCAAAAAAAGTTGTGCAGGGAAACAAATGAGTGAAGTCTGACTGCCGTGTTGATCAGACACGTGTGCCGAGACGCACAAACACACAGCTTTCCTATTGTTTTCTTCAATTTGTCTCTTGGTATTTATTAGGCTGGAGATGGCAGGTTTTTTGTCAGATGAATGTACAATGCAGCCGGGTGTGGAGTTGTTTTGGAAGGAGAGGTGATACTGGCATCGCAAGCAGACACCACAAACGCCTGTCCACTTTATTCACAACAGACTACAGTAGCTTCTGTCCCAGAGGTACAGAACAAAGGGATCTTGCAAGGGAGGAAATGCCAGAATGCTGGGGAGTTGTAAGGGGATCTCAGCTGTCAAACATTAGCAAAATGTAAGGATTTTAAAATCACAGAGCAGAGGAGTTGTAGGAAATATGCCAATGGGCGCACAGTGAAGACGCAGCACACAGAGCGGGGTCTCTCGCTAAAGGGGTTAACGTGGAGGCGGAGGAGAGGAGTGGGTGGGGCAGGAAGGGCAGCGAGTCAGAAAACAAGAGCAAAACAAATCTGTGATCTGGAACTCGGAGAGCAGCCACTCAGGAGGGATTAATGAGAAGTAGGAGGCTGTGAAATTATGTGGCCTTTGAGTGGGGAGAATGGCCCTAGCGGAGCATGGCCCTGAAATGAGGTGAGACAAACTTCACCTGATCCACAATTAACGGCATCATGCGGATGGGTGACACAGGGTCACAGCAGGGGGGGAGTGGGAAGGGGGGAGAAAAAAAAAAATCACAATTCACTTTGTGGCAAATTATCACCCCTCCAAAAAGGGCAGCCATCAGAAAAGCAGGACTCAATGAGGGGAGGAGAGGATTTTACACACCTGTCTTTTTTTAAAGGCAGCGACAGGGATGAGAGGAAAGCTTGTTAGAAAGATTTATGCTTAATAGGGACAGACAGTAGCAGGGGATGGAGACAATTAACTGTACGGGAAAAACACCATAAATAAAGAGTGAACGAGTGAGAGACAGAGGAGGAAATGGGGTAGAGTTGATAGCACAGAGGGTGAGGAGCAATAACAGGAGCACACATGATTAAGTGGTGTTAGGGACTAAGAACACTTGTTTGCAAGGACAATCTTTGTGTGCTTTTGTTGTCTGCTGGCCGCCTTTATCTTTGTGTAATTCTCCTTCTGATGAAATGTGTTTAAAGAGATGAATTGGGATCGGAGGAGCAGTCCTGACATGATTATGAGGGATTCATCTGCAGCCATCTGCCACCGTTGTGAAAGGGGGGTGGTGGGGTGAGGGAGGGCTAGCAGAGAGATAGAGAGAGAGAAAGGGAGAGCGATGGAGGGAGGTAGGGAGGGAGGGAAGTGCAGACCTTCTGTTCAGCAGCTCTGCCACACAAACCCACCATTACACAGGCCTCTGGCCTACAGTTTAACATAAAGGCTTGCTTCACCCCCGGCATGGGAAGGTGAGCTTTGGGTCCAACTAAAGAAGCAGAATCAGGTCATGAAAATTGTGCACTTCTTATTGTTTTACACGTGTCGAACGCCAATTAAAACAGTATCTTAACGACAGGAAAATTGCTTTGATGCCATATGCAGAGACATGAGAGCTGGTCACCTCCAGAGCATGTTCAGGTACCGCAACGTGAAAAGTAATCATCTTTTTGGGAACATTTTCCAGGTACTGGTATTATATTTTCCGACTTGTAAATGTGCACCTACAGACTACATCATGTTCACACACCAGTTGGAGGAGAGGGCACAGCAGATGGGTCCATTGCTCATCACAACGTCCACTTGTTCTAAAGGGGAAAGCGGGGGCCTCCGACAGCATGTCTTAAGTTGTGTAATAGGCTTTTAGTGTCACAAATGAAAGTCACACGTTCATTTTTTTTTTCTCAGGTTGTTTGTTTTTCCTAAAGGATTTGTTCACACAGCTCAACATCACTGTGGATAGAAAAGGGAGTAAGTAGATTGTATAACATAAACCAACTTGATCTGATATAGGAGAACAGAATGTAGGCAAAAACATTCAAATGCATCACTTTTGTTGATATTGATGAGTGTTATTTCACTCTCTAATCTGTCAGCTGTTGCCATGGCAGCTGGCAGGCTTTTTTTTTCTTCTTCCCAGTTATAAAATCATAGTCAGTGTTATTTGCCTCTATGGCTGAATTGTGCATTGACATCTGTCTTCTTTTTATGATCACTTTTCCCCCCCAACGTGTGAAAAATCCCCCAGTTCTCCTGTGTCTTAACAAAGCACCTATTTCATTTTCAGCCACTATACGACTGAGCCATCACTTCATATTACAGGTCAACGTTACGGTGCTTAATTATGTGCCGGCTGCTTGGGGCTCCTAATAACCTGTCATTGAGGGGAATTTGAATGTCACACCATATTGTTGGGCCCTAATGGCAGCGGGCAGATCCACTGATGAGCCGTTTTGGGACAATTACAGCAGATATTCAAATCACAGGTCTAGGTGTGTGGGGAACTGCAGCGCACACAATCTGACAGGGGTCTGACGTGCACGCACGCACGCACGCACACACACACTTGTTGTATCTTGACCCCGCAGCCCAACTCTCTCTTGACACATAAAGAAGATGCCACCTCCACGCCGCTGCTGGAACAGTTTAACTGTAGCCTGATCGCTTTTATTATCCGCCTAATCCAGATATCAGCGATTTCATCAAGCCGGGAAGATATGCATATCATGAATTATTTTGACACCGGGACCTTTTAATTTTCGCCGGCAATATTTCATCCCACCAATCAGTGCCTGGAGTGGTTGTCGGACGTGGCGGTGTCAGAGGACGAGGCTCCCGCCGGCGGATCCAAATCATCCGGGGGACAATAATGAGCTATGGCCACAATTATGAGCTGCCTGTGTGTGCATGCATCTCATCAAGGCCTCCATGCTGCTGCTGCTGCTACATGAGGCACACAGATACACATACTGTATAGTATACAGACCTATACACCAAGGGTTTACCATTTATAATACAAAATATACACAATCTGTAACACAGATCACCTTACTGGAGAGATAAGTACTCTATTATTGTTTTTGAAGTACTGTACTTGTATATTACTGCTGCAGGCAAATGTTACTGCACCTATACTGCAGTAACTTTAAAGATTCACGGTCAGCAGTCTATAGTGTAGGCCACATTTAGTGAAGTATAAACAGACAAAACCTATAATGTTCTTGCATGCTACATTACTGTAAAATCCAAGTACATTACTGGCCACCAGTAGGTATACTGTCCAATGTACTGTATCTCTACATTATCAAGACTACAACAACTTACTATAATCAAAGCTCGCTGTAACATGTATTGTACAATTTATATAATCTCTACTGTGTCTGATGAGTACAGTAACTTATCAAAATCAAAATACAGTAATGGCAGCGGTAAGCAGTAAATTGTAAATACCCCAAAAATACTTGATCATGGGAACAAGGCCAATAACTCCCAGAATGTATTGCTTTCATAGCAATACATTCTGCTAAGTACATTAACGCTGAACTTTTATTTTATAAATATTTGCCTTCATAGAGGAATTATAGCTTGTAACTATGGCTATATTTATTGTTAATAGATATTTTAGTTATGCTTTTTAACCTTTCTTCCTAATCAGTTAGACCATTTCCCCGCTAACCACTATGACACATGCAGACTTGATGATTGATATACTTGAGACTTACTGGCCTGTTAGAACGAGAGGAACCAATGAGCATTTATTACTGGCCTATAAGTGATCTACAAACACTTATTAATCATTGATAAAGAGTGCCTTAAAAGTGGTACCAATACATGTATCACCATGGAGACAAATAGAGATGGTTTAGGATAAAAATACTTTCAGACTCAGCAACTACATTACTTAACATGTCTGTTCCTTTACACACTCACCGGCTACATATGAACTCATGAAGATGCATTATATCCCTCAGCACAGGGCGCCATGTCTGCCTGTGATATGTGGACTGTGTAACTTAATACACTGTGTTTTTGCTCCCTGTAGAGCGGGTATTACGTGAGCAAATTGGATGCTCAAACAGTCAGTCCGTGACCTTCCCTCATCCCGGATGTTGACCCCCGTATAAAGAGAGACATTACATCTCGTTACACAACAACACGGCTCCGGCGCTTCGCTGCAGATAAAGAAAAATGTCTCAATTAAATCTTCACCGGGGCCCCCTCCCCCGCCGAAGAGTTATCGCTGCCCCGGTAGCGCTGATCGCTACACTCACACATCCTCAAAAGTTATTTGACATAAATTGCCGGAGTCACATCATTTCCTGCCACACTCTGCGCAGGATTTACGGCTGATCCCATTGACTGGGAGCTGAACCTCCAATAAAATTCCTCAAGAGCCCATGGGGCCGTGAGACACACCTATCTCCCCTCCATCAGGCCCTCTCCTCCCTGCGCGCAGATTAACCATGCAAATACGCACAGGTGGGAGGATGATACCGACAACACATTTATGCACACATTATATGCAACTGGGCTGATATGACCATGAGGGGGATGAGGACTGTGCACAACACAGGCTGATTGTGTTTTATCTGATGGGGGTAGGAAACGGGGGACAATGGCAAGGTGGTTTCTCCAAAGAACTCAAGGAGCAAAAGTGAAATTATCTGTGGCTTTAATTTGAAGATGAGAGGTGAGTGCCACTTTAATGTCCTCTGGAGAAAATCCCCTTAAAAACTTCTCAGAGGAGTCATATCATAAGGCATAGGAAGTCTTGAGGAAAATCATTTAAAACTGAAAATTGCTTTCTACATTAGTGCTCAGACATTGTGGAGAAAGGTGCATACTATATTAACTACTAAAAACAACCTTATGGCTGCATTAGCCCACTGATATTACAGTCGGAGGTGAGCGAGGCATGTTAATGGTTGCAGCGTGTTAATGGTTATGATCAAGCTCAAACCGACCAGATGGAAATGCTGTTTCAGCATGGTCCCCGACAGCAGGAGAAGCCTTAGGTCATCTAATTACAAACAAGTGTTTTTATGAGATGTTTTCAGATTATACGCTGGACGCCACACTTCATCATTTATTTTCCTTGTCAGGCTTACTGTCTCTCTCTAGTGGTGATAAGTGAGAAGTCTGAGCTCGGAGGCCTCACAGGCCTTTCCTACTGCAAATATCACACACCCGGGTACATATTGGGTCACTGTTAATGGTATTTGTGCGCACTCTCTCTGGTACTGCAAGAGACAGTGATTCTGAAATGTAGAAGGTACAGGTAGCATTATCTCCACCTCCATCTTTAACTACATGAGACAAAATGTGAGATTTGAAACTCAACTTTTATGCCAACGCGGATTAGATGTTGCTTAAATCTAAGTCAGAAGACTACCTGATGAAAATCATGTTATATATTCAGAAACACTCCAGTTATATTGTCAAGAAAATGAGATGGTTAACCCCACTCGTGGTTACAGCTCCACTGAACAAATGACTGTTGTCTGCTTTACTTTGATCTGTGCATTGAGTGTACACCTGATTTACAAAAGTAAGCGTTCAAGTTAAATGATTTACAAGCTGTGCCAAGGCTGGACTTCTTCACCCATCAACCGGGCACTTAAAACACGACGGCTTTGCTTGTGCTGCAACTTATATTTGATGTCTGATGTTTCCAGTGAGATTCCTTTTGGGTTTTACTTTGCAGACTGTAGAAGAGTTCTCTCTGATAATTTACTTTACAACTTAAAAAGGCTTGAGAATGTTGAAAATTGTTAAAATTGCCATTCAACAAGCTCTCTTGCCCCCTTCTATTCAGATAATACAGCAGAGCAGTGAAGGCCTCCCCTCCAGCTTGGCACAGCGTTTTATTGGAGACTCAGCAGCAGCATCAGCATCGGTGGCTCCAGGGCCTGCAGCTGGGGCTGGCTGCTGCATACCAGTACCGGGCTAGGGGAGGTGGTGGGCAGGCCACTGGATCGCCCTGGGGCACCTCACTTATGCCCCAGTAAAGAAAACTGAATTTCCCCTCTCTCTCGCTCTCTCAGCTAAGAATGGCTGCTGCCTTCAGCAATTTGATTTGACAAAGTAAAGTCTGGATCGCTGGTGTGACCACTGCACATGCCATGTAGAGTGTCATCAGGGTATAACACTGGGAAATGAATATAGGTCAAGACCATCTTAACAAATTCAGTAGAACCAGATGAAAACAAAAAAGCACCAGACACATTTTGATTTGAAGTTTATCATCATTTTCATTAACAGTCTATGGGAATCTACATGTTTAAGATCTGCATTACATTATTTTACATTTGATGACAGACACATGAAGTCTGCACACATGAAGTTACATTTTTTCAGGACTTAAGTTTGCTTGTTTTTGTTGTCATCCTTAAAGATGTGGTTAATCAAGCAGTTGGGGGAAATTTACACTTTGATCAACACGTAAGAACAGTTTTAAGAAACAATGTTCAAATATTTCTTTGCGGTATGAGCCAACATCAAAAATAAAAAAATAAATTACAAGATGCAATTTAGAGATTTCTTCTGTGCAAAATGGACAAATGAAGAGATTTTAATACTGATCATAAGCCTAACCGTTATCAAAAACCTTTTATTCCAAAACATAATTGTGTAGTCTGATGCTAATCTATAACAACTACATTTAATGCAAAAAATGTTATTGCTTTTGCAGAGAAGAACCACCATCAATTCAGATTATTCAGGTCATTCTGTGCCATTCAGCCATCCGCTTTGACCTCAACCAACTGTGACGTCTCCGCACCATCGGAACAATAAAAGCCGCTTGGTCAGCAATGTATATAATAATTATTAATGACACCCACACAAGTCAGAGGAGATACTAATTAAACCTGGAGGGAGTCATGGGGCTGTAAAGGCTAAACGAAAGGAATAAGCTCACTCAGAGTGTTAACATTAGCTGAATAGTCCTATTTTGTAACGTAAAATGCAAATCAGTATAAGAGAGAAAAAAATGTCCTTCACATGTAAGGTTTGAGATTTTAGGGTACCAGGCACCTTTTACAAAATGTACATAACAACGCCCTTGTTCCAGTATACCACTATTGCTCATATTAGTGAGTCCTCTGCATGTGTGTGTGAGCGTGCACCAACATGATCTTTGCTTTAAGGACACTGCTGGCTAAACTGTAACTTAACAGGTGAGGCAATACTACTGTAAAAATGTCAATGGGAGTCCAGGTAACACAGGAAAGCGTTTGGCAAGCAGGCTGCTAACGGGTTTGTCTTCTACAAGCTGAGCAAGGGGTTTACTAAAACTACAGAAGACTATAATGCTGATGTGAGATAGAGGGCTGAAAGCAGAGGTAGCCTAAAGTCTGTGTAATCAACACGAGGAGCTGTCATACAACTCACCATCACTGTATCCTGCACTATAGTATCAGTCCAGAGAGTCCAGCTAGACACAGAGAGGGTTGTATTTTAATTAGCTGTGCAGTGGGCTACAAACAAATGTATGTGAGCTGTGGTTGAATGGGCTGCGGCCTCATGCTGGTGTCTAGTTTACTATAACTACTGAAGAGACGTCCCTCATGAGGCTAAAAGCTGCTGTTGCTGCTTAGGGCCACCTCGGATGCACAAACGTTAAATGCTAGGAAGTTATTTTGAATGACTGATGAAAAAAATAACATAATTAATATGTTGAAAGTAAAACGTCAAAAAGGCACACACACAAAAATCACAGATCTAGGCAATCAGGCAAGATTGGCACAAAAGACTCTGCATGCTAATAAAACTGAAGGGGAAAGAAGAAACAAAATCTGCCTAATTAGGAAATTGAAAAAATATGAAAACAAATGTATAGGAGAGAAGACAACAATTGAGAATAGACACTGGAGGAAAGCAACCAAAAAAAAAAAAAAAATCATGCACAAAAGAAAGGGAACTCCCAATTTTCAACGTATTCAAAATCAGCCTCGGAACATTTCAACACGCCTGCCACATGTCCACTCTGCCAATGCAGCAATACACATTTCCAGAATGCTATTTGGTTTCGGCTGATTTGAAGTCCTCTGGCTATGTCTTGTGAGATACATATCAGCCGCTAGTGTAGAGCTGTGCACAAACAGCCAGCAGTGGCAACGGTAGCTTAATATGTACACAAGTGTGAATGTTATTACAAGTTCCACTTGGCAGTCCAGCACTTGTTGCAAACACGTGGCCGGGTTCTGTGTGCTTAGCAGAGGGAGGTCTAGACTAGAGTGTGGCCGTGAGGCAGGGCTTAGTCCGGGACAAGGCCGAGAGATGCTAAGGCTTCTGCTGGATGACAAAACAGGGAGAGAAACTCGGGTAGTGGTCACCAGTAAAAGGAGCGTGTCAGGAAGTTTGCGGCCGTGTTGAGCCAGCCCATGCCGTCTGTGATGGAGCCGACGCGTGTGACAGCTTTGTCCTGCTCCTCGGATGGACTCTCCTCCTCTGGTAGATAGTCTGGGATGTCTGTGTTCTCCTCTACCAGCACCTCTGAGTCCTCCTTGAATGGCAAGATCAGCTACACAATGACAGAAGTGTTTTAACAGCAAAGACAATAAATTGGGTTTATATTATCTCAAAGTATGTAGTTTATCCAAGCCCTAATTCCAGGGTTAATGTAAAACACAAACTACAGAGCCAAAGGAAGTCAGATTACATGATTGAGTCAGGTCTGACCCCTGCTGGCCACATTTATTCATGACTATTAACACACCCATTGACAAATGTTTCTTATCAATTGAGCAATAATTATCAGAACTCTTCAAAGATTATTGAAAAACAAACACTTTGGAATCTTATTCAGCAGTTTCAAATAAAGCTTCATTAAATTTGAGCTCCAAATGTGTAACACTGCTGTGAAAAGGTGCAACTGGGACTGGTCATGTGTTTGGCAAAAGGAAACTAGCCCACAGGCTGAGGCAGAGATGTGACTAGCTAATCACGTCAGTGTGAATAAGTCTCAGCCGCAGGCAAGGGCGGCTACACTCCCTGTTCAGAGATACACACAACATACAGCGGGCGCGCTGATCCATCAACTGAAAACGGGTCTAATGTGCAGAAATTTAAGGTAAACGATACAGATCCGAGAGTTTGTTTGTTTGCTTTTCTAACAGATTTGTGTCTCAGCTGTCCTTACCTCTTCTCCGCCCACTGTCTTCACCACCTGCTGAGCTATCATTACTTTGGTGGAGTTGATTGCTGTGCCCAACGCCTGTGAAGGAAAAAAAAAAAAAGAACACACGTTTTCATTTGATACTTTTTTTTTTAATACTATTCAGCTCAAACATGAAAACAATACTTTTGGTAAATCAAATTTGTTAAGATTTGTTAAGAGTACATTTTCATAAATTTTAGGCAAACCAGTTTCTGATCAAACTTATCAATTATTTGTAAGTGATCAATACAAGTAACACAGTTACTATCTTACCTTGGTACAGTAATCAATAGGTTACAATGAAATGTGTCAGCCCATATTTGTTTGAAAGAAAGTCTTAAATAAATGAAGTATTTTCTTAAGTAATTAATAGAACAAGGATGTTGTGATATACTGGTATTGACTATAATCGTGATATTTGAAAATGTAATATTGATATAATGTTAATAATACACATCATATCATGTTGTGTCAATAACCCAGTGCCTCTTAAATCAAGCTTTTGAGTTATAGTTACAGACTCTTCACCTGTAGTTGGAATATTTTGAGACAAAACTCTAAATAGATCAAATGAAAGATGAATTATTCACTATAATGAAATTGGACAGATGGTGAAATAAGCAAATGGTAATGACCAAAATTACAACTGAAAATCAAAAGATTAAATGATGTAACCCAAAGTTCCTGAATGATTTTCTGCGCCCGGACACACCCTTACCTCAGCTGTAAGGTCAGAGCGGATCCTGACAACACATCTCTTGACAGCCATCTGGAAGGTGAAGCTGATGACCCCTCGAAGCTTCAGCAGCGCCTCCTCACAAAGGCTTCGTCGAGCCTGACAACCAACAGGAAGCAGGCGAAAGGTATGAATAGATGTGTGAAACAATACAAACTCATTACAAAACATTAAATTGCTACATACAACTTGCTGCTGAGAAATACAGTTTAACGGCGATGGCTTGTATCTGACACAGTGCTGTGCGTTTCTGATGTAGTGATAGCGAGGCAGCCCACCAGAGGCCGTCTGTCTGCTGTAATGTAATCTGGCTAGGTGCAAGCGTCCTGCAGAGCAGCATTCAGGTTAAATCTCAACGTCCTGCTGTTCAATGGCTGACATTTACAACCCGACGCCTCCACCGCCCAAAACCTGCGCCTGATAGACATCGCTAAGCTGCTCTGACAATCTCAAACACCGATAATCGCCGCGGCAAACACGATTTTTGTGCATCATCAGACATTCGGTTGTGTCTTGAGCTGGGCGTGACAGACGAGTGTCAGTGCGTCGTTACCGAGACCTGAAAGCATCCTGTGAACACTCACCGAGTCATCCAGTCCATCAATGTGCAGCACCACAGTTTTGGCCCTTTTGTTGTTGGAGCCCAGGAAGAACTGGGCTTTACGCTGGCAGGAGGCAGCAGCTGCCTCGGCCTGTTCGGCCTCTTCTTTACCGGCCAACTGCAAAATCTCATAAATCTCAGAGGCTAGCAGTTTGGTCTCCCCAGGTGACGTACTCCTTTGATATATGAGAGACAGAGAGAGAGGGAAAAAGGGGAAAACAATCATGAAATAATTACTTATGTCGTTCTATTTGTCAAATGTGGTTTATGTACCAGTGCTGTATTTTACATTTGTAACAATACTACAGGTGCATTTCAGTTGAATGAAGGCATAATTGAGGTCAAGAGTAGATCAATTTAATCTTGTGCATTTTTAAAAAGGCCATATCACTGGGCCATGATATTTCTATAGAAAGGAAAGACAGAAACACCAATGCAAAAGCAGACAAATCATGGTGTCTATATGCTTTTGTGGAAGAGCTTGAATAATGCCTAAACTTGAAATTAATTGATTAAGCTCCCATTTTGGAAGCCCAAATCTGACATTGGAGATGTAGAACTCAACAGTGACAACCATTTTACCACCTAACTGTTCAATACATTTAGAAATACAGTCACTCTTTAAATTAGGAAAGACAGTGTTGCTCCCTAGCACACAACATCCCAACTCTAATTAAGCCTTTTACGCCCTTTAGTTGGGTTTTCACTGCCCATTTAGCATAAAACCCACTGCAGAGCATAATATTCAGTATCTTTCTTTGAAGAAGCTCCATAAGGTCAGTTGCTGATATTTTGTCAGGGATCCTGAGATAAACCTGCGGGCCATACTGCTTTATATGTTATCAAGTCCTCACTCCTTCT
This sequence comes from Taurulus bubalis, assembly GCF_910589615.1. NCBI lineage: Eukaryota > Metazoa > Chordata > Actinopteri > Perciformes > Cottidae > Taurulus > Taurulus bubalis. The sequence goes on from NC_136606.1 coordinate 10,247,843, forward strand.
ATAGTAACCACACATGACATCAGCTGTCTGGCATGGCTGCCCTCTGGGAGCCCCGGTGCTGCACAACACATCCATACTCCGGCTCCACAGAAGCCATACACCCTCCTCGGTTGACGTACTCATCTACTCTGCACGTCTACGCATCGGGTAAGAGGCAACGTCTTCCTGAGCTTCAGATCTTAATGTGTCGAAGGAATAAAAATGGTATTCACACCTGTTTGGTGCAACTATGCTGGACACTCCCCCTCAGCCATGTGTTCCCACTCTGTCCAGCTATGATCGACCTCTACCCAAAGTCAGATTGACTGGACTGCGAGCACGGAAAGCTGCTGCCGTTACTGCAGGGCTCCTCCTGATGCCGTGCCTGACTAGCTGAAGTGACTGGCTAACTCCAGGGCAGGCGAGAGCTTTGCCGCAGGAAGAGAAGGGGGAGGGGAAAGCATAATCATACAAGCTACAGCCGGCCACTTGAGCATAGGTCTATTCCTATCAGGGTGCTGATGAGGACCAGCAGTCACTTAGCAAAACTGCCAAAAACCCTCAGGTGAGACCAACTATCTGGAGCACAACACCTCCTCAAACCAGACTCGCCGCCGACGTTATTCACCAGAGTGTGTTCATCGTGTTCTTATAGAAAGTTGTGGAATCCATTGTGTACAGTGGTTTTAGATAAGCCTACAAATGATACACTAGAAACACGCAACAAAGAAATATCATTAATGTACCATGTGAGCAAAATGAGCCACCTCTGCAAAATAAACCGCTCACTCCATGACAAAACCAGAGCAAATATAAGCTCACATCAGTAAAAACATGCAAAAGTGCACTCATCAAGAAAGAGAGGTGGCGAGATGCATTAAAATCTATAAGATGCAGAAACAGTCCAACTGTTTAGCACCCTGCTCTAATTTAACTTGAATCACATTCATCCTGACATGGCACACAGAAGGGCATCATCCTGTCTGGAAAATCTGCAGACTGGCACACATTGTCCGTGCAAAACAAAATAAATCCTAGGTTAAGGTTTTACATAAAGAAAGTGCACAGTGAGCATGTGTGTGCATATGTGTGTACGAGTGGTGGTGACAGGGACTTGCTTCTGCATGACATTCTGCAAACTCAGCATCATGCCCAGTTCGCCCTTCATCTTCTCCCTGTTGGCTCGACATTCTGCCAGGTAGCGCACGGCCTGCAAGGACAAGGGCAACGGTTATCAATCCGGCGACACTCTTTGTACTATTATAAGAGAGAGAGAGAGAGAGAGAGAGATGAAAAATGGATGACATATGAAATGGTAAAATATTACATAACCCAAATGAATACACATGCACTGAGCCTGTGTTTACACTTCACTGGTTACCGCCAAGGAGCGATTGTTACATAAAGCCACTTAAATGTGTTCTCGCAATACAAGTCATGTGCAAAACGGTGATGGAGAGGTTGCTAAATCAAGACTTTGTATTGTGTTGTGACCCCAAAACAGACAGCAGATGTCACCATTGGACAGTGATGTTAAATGTGTAGCCCACCATGTATCAACCTGTGACTGGGACCCAATCCCAATGTCGCCCCTAAGGCCTTAAACCCTGAACCCTCAGGGACTTACTGATGTCACCTGTTATGGTTTAGTGCGAGAGACCTTAAGGGCTTGAAATGGTGTAAATACAAACGGGACAGCTCTTTACTGCCACATATCACGTTACCATGACAACGTCATATAATGTTCATATAATACCCATTGTGGGTATGTTTTTACTCCCTGATTCGAACGTCCATCAGGCTTTTATATCACAGGATGAAAGTTATTTGTCAAATAATCTATTATTAAGACAGCTTTGATAACAAAATTTAAAGAAATGGTTAATGAGTAAATTAAACCAGCTGTGTAATTAATATATTCATACACACACATACCATCTTTAATCCTTAATGTTTTTGTGTAAAAGTAATATGGCAGGCTGAACATCCATGTGCGGTCCTATATATATATATATATATATATATATATATATATATATATATATATATATATATATATATATACATATATACACACACACACACACACACACACATATATCTTACGTCGCCAGCTTCCACTGGTATCCCCCATGATTGACTAAAGTCACATTGCTATGAATTGTGAGTAATTCTCTTGGACAGAGCCTGCAGAAATGTGGATTTACGGAAAGTGTTCATAAAGGGCTCAAAATGTTTTAAGAGAACCCTCAAACACTCTGCAATTTGACAGTGGGACAGCCCTGAACCCTCACAGACTTTGCAGGAAAGTGCATTAAAGTCTGTGAGTCCGTGAGTGTGGAGATTGGGATTGGGCCTTTGCCTTTCACACTGGTGGGGGAATTGGCCTCAGGGTCACTGAAACCTGTTCTGACACTGCTGGACAGCAGGGGGGGACAAAATATACCATGAGCCAAAAACACCTACATTACAGAAACCAGTAGGTGAACACAACCGATTGTTCAACCAAGACTCAATTAATTAAACAGCTGCTGTGAATAATAAAGGAATATCCTATCTTATCTTATAGTTCTGCAACAGTTGCTTTCTGTGATGTAAAGAGTCTCGTGTGTGAACCCTTAAAGAAAATTTAAAAAATATGGATGCCGCTTACCAATAGTGCAGCGTAGACGACCTGTGGATTGGGGTGGTCCAAAAAAAGGATGAGACCTGGCAGACAGCCTTGGTCTTCTACTATGGCTCTTCGGTTCAGGGGGTCTGCGGCAAGATCTCTCAGCTGGTTCACCACAGTCAGTGCATCCAGCTCCGCACTCATGGCGCCTCTTGTCTTGATGCCACGCACATCAAACCAACCCCTTCACTCTACTGAGGAAAAAAGACAATGTAAATCAGGGAGCTTACATCGATCATTATTATTAGACCTGTAGATTCTACATTAATTATTAAGTCTACAAAATGTCAGAAAATGGCCATTAACGTTTCCACGGTACACATTTCTTTGCTTCTTTTTTTTTTGACCAACAATATACTTTAAAATATATAAAATGTGCAATAACAAAAGAAAGAAGAAGAAAAAACAAGCAGCAAATATTTCCATTTGAGAGGTTGGAGCTCGAATTTGAATTTTGGCAAATACTTTTATGTCAATCAACTAATCAATGAATCAACCAACTGATACAACTACGTGTTATGTGTATAAAACAGATCTTTGATGCAGAATAATGATACACCTTGCAAAATGAAGTGTCGGTGGCATCCACCAACTATTAAACTTAACAACAATCCCATTGCCTTGGGCCACGTTTTACTAATTCGTTGGGAGTTTCTGAGGCTTTATATCAGCAACAACCTCTGAAATGTAGTGCTCCACAATCTGACTGATTACTGACGTTAGTTTATACTGCAAGTACTGTATTTAGCGATATGCACCGATAAGGCTGTCGTTGTGACGGGAAAGTACACACAGCTTAGCATGCTTTGGAAGGCACATTGTTAAGTAGTGTGGTTTAATCACTTGCTTTACTTCCAACACAATCGTGTAATTTGTAAGAGATAAAGAGATAAATACTCGTTTTTTGCCAAAGACACTTTCTACGACCCCCAACCTCACCTCAAAACACGCCCTGTCGTACAGAGGCGACTCAGCAGCTAAGCTAGGCTAGCGAATGTTACTTGACAATCATAGCATACCTTTGTGACAGTTTTCAGTAAAATCATGAGACAACCCCAGCTGACATCAGTGACAAAACATTCAAAAACGACGTAACAAAAATGTCCGATGGCCCCTTAAAAACTACTGTAACAAAATAATGTCCCTAACGCTAGGCCTGCGCCTCTCCCTTCAGTATTCTTCTTTGGCTAGCAGCTGTGACCAGTGTTTGGGTTTTTGTGGCACATCAGCGGGTACAGCTGTTTTGAGAACGAGGACATCCCAGTTTTCCCCATTAATCCTAGCAGATCACACCTATCACCTCCCCGCCGGGAAATGTAGGGAAGTATAACGAACATACACACGCGTTCTGGTATGCGATTGGACGGAATGATTTGACCGATCGAAAAACAAACCAATCATCAGGTCGTTCGCTTTTACAGACCAGACGCAGTTGGTGACTTTGTCTATCAATCAACGTGAATGACCAATAGAGGCATTCCATGGCCACAACCTCCATGTTGTAATCCGTATAATCCAATTAGCTCCTCCCACATAGTAACCACCTTAGAGCTCCGTCGGTTAACAAGGTGGAAAAACGAAAGAAAAGTTGTCTTCTAGCGTCAGTTTCGGTAAGTTAGTCTCAAAGTCACACATCGGTCGAGGAATATGAATGTAACGTTGACGTATGACGGGTGAACTTAGTGTGCTTGTCTTTGACATTTCCTAATAAATGTAATTGTGAATATGCTATGCTCGTTAGCATTATGTGGCGTTAGTCACTGCCCGCTAAAGTTCATATGAACCCGTTGGATTTACTTTTCCTAAAACCTGTGTGTCACGTGCATGATATCAGTTAACATTAACAACAGAACTGCGGCTGATTCACTTTTACATGTTTCTTGGGGTCATTATTGAGGTTCTGAACTTTCAACATGTACAAACAGCGCGAAAGAGAAACTTGTAAACGTTAGTAAGCTAGATTTATAACCCTTTTGTTATGTATTTTTAGTTAATGAAACATATAACAAGCTTTCATTTTTGTAATGTTATATATGTGAAGATAATAACTTGTAATTAGTAGGTTTGTACTTTGACAGTTGTATTTCACCCCCCACCTTTTCTAATTATAATTCCTTAATCGGTTATTGGCAGCAATGATAATATTGGAGATATATATATATATGTCTGTACCACTAAATACTGATACTGTATTTGTGTTGTACTGGAGCATCTTAGCATTGCAGATGCATAAAGCTCATCAAGAAGTCATTTTTGGTTTTAAAAGTTGTGATTTAATTTGAATTTCTCCCTCTTGCTCTGTGTTTCCTTTAGATGACCGATTGGTGATGACGCGCTTTAATTTGGGGTATGTGGCCATCTGCCCTTGTGAAAAGCAACAGAAATGAGTAAAGACAACCCACGGATTGAAATGGACCTGGTATGTGACAATCCCTGTTCATGTCCGACTCAATAAGTGTCTGCTAAAATCAATATTTCCAAACATACAATCAAAATTGTATGTCAAAGTCTAACATAGACGCCGAAACGCCACGTTGTTGTACTTGTGTCTGTCGCTCATCTGAAAGCCCATTGTTGAGGTCTCTCATGTGCAACATCTAAGAAAAACCTTGGATTAGTGAATGTTTTAATTGACAGAATATGACATATCACTTTTTTTCTTCTTACATTTGTGATGTAAATGTTGCGTTCATCTTTTTGTTTTGCAGGCTCTTGGATCAGCCAAGTCCTATGGGTCCTCGAGAAGTATTGTGAGGAGAATAGCTTCTAATCTTCCTATTAATCCCTGCCCTAGGGTTCATTTTCAGGTGAGGGAAGGTTATCATGATCATCATTTGTATCCTGTTGTCGTGTCATTTAACAGACAGAGCAGTCTGTAGTATGTATAGTTAGTATGTTAAGATAATAGCATGTTTTTGTCGTATTTATTAGAACCCTGTCTCTTTTTCTAGCTTTCTGACGGTCTCTCCTGACTTTTCACACACTCTCGTCCAACTCTTGTTTACCTTAGGTTGTCTGACTGTTTTCATTTTATGAACCATAAACAGAGTGGATGAAGTCATTAAACAAAGATATGTGTGTCCACAAGTGTTTTTTTAACAGTTAACAAGTCTACTTCTGAGGTATTTCTACTCTGTGGCATTGTAATTAAATAAAAATAAAACTGAATTGCTTCTCTTTACTTTCTGTCTCTTTCAACACTGTGCTTTCTCTTTTCTTCTTATCCTTTTTCCCCAGCTACCTTCCCTAGCTTTGAGGAATGCAGTATGTCTGCTTTAGGTCAGTGTGTTCAGCAACCTTCAGTAACTTTGAGTGGATTGAATACCTACTGAGCTACCTTCTAACCTACCTGAACATTTCATTAACATCGTATAGATTCCCTCCATCCCTTCTATGTCAGAACTGCTATTATTTCCTATTTATACTGAATGACTCCATTTATTAGTGGTTGAAATGCGGTGTTGTAGTGTGCCCTGGCGTGTGCTTTTTGTTTTTTTGTGCTAAATGTTGATCATGGCTGCTCTCTCCCTGACAGCTTTATCCGTACAGTGAAGACGCTGGTGTCCTAATTGGCGCCAGAAGGCTGAACGGTTTGGTGGCCTCTCTGGCTGATGTCGCCTGGATCGACAGGGATGAGGAAGACGACGACGAAGACTCTTTTGGCAGACACAGGTAAGAGTGGGATAGTGATCTCTCGGCTTATATCTTCTCGGGGATAATCGCATTTTTATGTGTGAGAATTTACCTTTTCCTGTGAGTAGCCTCTAGTAAACAATGATTTTACCCTATTGACGCAGGTCAGTGATCCCACAGGGACTCGTGTTCCGAGCCCGCCAGCCTCATCCTCAGAGACAACCCTTAACCCGCCAGAACTCACTACCAAGCCTGCATCAGGGGACTCCGGACCCCCAGGGGCCTACAACTGTCAACGATGAGGCCATTCAGAAGATCGGTGCACTGGAGATGGAACTTGCCAAACTCAGAACTCAGATAGCACAAATCGTATTGGCTCAGGAAAAGAACACACAGTCAGGTATGTGTGACAGAAACAGAAACATAGACTCATCTCTTTCTCTTTCTCTTTCTGAATGACATAAATGCATTGAGTCATTTGTTTTCCTTCGATTTACTCCACTGCAGTAATATAGACTGTCCTCTAGATGGCAGCAGAGCTTCACATGTCGCACAGCATAAGGCTTTTCTTTCCTTTGTTTCCCCTCAGCTGCTACCACAGGGCCACCTCCCCCTCCACCCTGTGGCACCCTGCCTCCCCCACCACCACCACCTCCTCCTCCTCCACCACCACCACTTCCACCACCCATAAGTCTTCAGCGGACATTTTCTGCCTTTGACTTGATAAAGGAGCGCAGGGGGAAGAAGACAGACAGCAACACAGTTTTGGATTCAAGGCCAGCAGAAATTCCCAGCATGCTTGATGTCCTGAAAGACATCAGCAAAATCAAATTGCGATCAGTCAAAAGGTACTTAAAGAGTCAACAAGAATACATTCAGATACATTTGGAAATTAAGATGTATCCCAGCTAATTATAGTTGTTTATGGTATTGTTTTTATTCATTACTGTAATGAAGTGTGTTACAGATTCAACCCAAGCTGAGACCTCTTTGCCTCGTTTATAGCCTATATCATATTTAAACGCATCACATGTAGACTTCTATCCCCTTGAACAGCTGCTATAGATGGAAAGACATGTCTTCTACAACACAAATAGTTAAATACTAGTCATTTGTAATTGTTCTTGTTAACTGTCCCATAGTCGGCCAGCGGACGGTGAAGCCAAAGGGAAGTCCATCCAGCATCTCGATGCTGCAACTCTCATTGCCGAGGCCCTGAAACGCAAGTTTGCCCATCGCTATCGACACGATAGTGAACAAGGAGACCAGGAGGATTTCAAACTTCCCGTTCCAAAAGTGAAACCTCAAACTGAGACCCCTATGGTGAGAGATGTTTCTGTATTCATCGCTGTTAAGCCTCCACATAGTCGTCCGTTAATGAATCCTTGGTGGACCAACTGAAGATATTGTTTCTAGAAAACTATGTAATCAGTCTTCTTTCTGTTTTCACAGTTTGGGCAGCACATGTTGAAATCAACTGGAAAAAAGAAGTTGCTCTAATCAGCTGATTCTGATCTCGAGGTCCAGATGTGCTGCGGAGACTTTGAAGTGCCTTTACCGCCCTCTAAATATGAGCTGCTTCTGTGGAAGAACAAGATATTCTGCCAAGTATCAGTCATCTCATAGTGTTGCATTCAAGTCATCTTCACCATCAGTTAGTTTGCACTTTTCTAAATTATATTGTTAGCTTTCTCTTTTAAAAACAAGATAATTTTTATTCAACTGAATGTCCTTTTTGTTTTTGAGTTTAATCGTTAAAAATTCTGTCCTGAGTGACAGATGCAACACTACAGAAGTGATGAGATGAACGCTATTAGTTTTATTGCTCAAAAACTTAAACTTGTTGCACATCGCATATTTGGTCATGTGTGCGTTCCCATTTTAAGGGCTCTGAAAGCTGAAGAGTTCCTCGACCACAGAAGAAAGGGAGCACTTTCTTACTTGAGGAATATTGTGCTGTATTGTTTATACATGTATGACAGACTAATTTATGATTGGTATGCTTCTATTTATGTTCTGGTTTAAGTAGATAATTAAGATTTTAACACATAATTATGTCATAGATTTATCAGTTATTAATTCTAAGTGGCTTTTAGACGATGTTGTACTTTGTCTGTTGAGCCTGTGTGTCCCAGTTGCCAGTCTTGCTGGGGCGTGTGTATCTTTACCCAGTTTTAGTTGATATTACTTTTCTCTTTAGTACAATCTATTTAAGAGCCAAAGACATTCCAGTGATTATCTGCGAGATTTTGCCTTTCACTGCCAAATATCTTTTCTTGTCTCACTCCCATTTAAGATGATGCCTTGAATAGGGAGGGAAACCAATACCGTGACTGAAGCAAAGTTAAGATTTCTTGTTTCGGTTATTGAAGGTGCAGGCGCATACGCAATGTGTTGTTAAAGACTCACAGTTCAACATAATCAGTAAAGAAATACTAGTTTCTGTATAAAAACATTAGTTATGGGTCCTAAGGTACCCATTGTTATCAGTATTCCAAAGGTATAAACTTATGCTTTTGTGCCAGTAATCACATTTTCATGCCACAGTTTGAAAAAGACAGACACCTCTGGGTTTTTAATTATTTGTTCAAAGTGACCGATTGTTCATTGTTTCCAGTTCTGTTCAATATGCCAGTGTAGTTGCTGCTTCAAGTCAACTCGTTTTTCAACTAGTTTTATCTTTTATTAGAACTGGATTTGTCAGAAGGATTTTGAGAAAAATTGTTAACTTGAATTGTCAAATCTCTAAATAAAAGTTTATGTTCTGTCCCGACTTGCTCTGGTGTAAATCTGTCATTGAGTTTCACCCTGATGAAAGTCACCTTCCCTCGTATTTAATTGCTCCTAAAGAGTTTTGTCAGTCAAGAGATCAAAGATAGTGTAGCTAAACATCCACTGCATTATAGATTTATCGTTTACATATTTCTGCTAATGTTGACTGCAGTATTACTGTCTAAATGCTTTAACTGTGTCCAAGTCAATGAAACAATGTTCAACAACAGGTTTTATTATTCAAATCGAAACTGCAACAGGCATGTATCAAAAAGGTCAATACAGCAAAGCCTTTACAAAATCTGGCTCGACACTGAAGTCTTCCCAAAAATGGCTGTCGCAACAAATTGTAAACAGTTTTATCAACAGTCTTACAGCACTTACAGCAAAAATACAAATCAGCTAAAGTAAGAAAAGCACCTGTTATCTTTCAAAAATGTTTAAACACAAAAACACAATTTGTGCCACTATATTGAATCAAAGTAGACAAACCAAACACAAAGAAATGGAATGTTCAAAAGTCACTCGACCATTTTGTTTTCCGTACAAAAAAAAAAAGACAGCTGGAGTTGTTCCTCACAACAAAAGGCAAAGGGATTGGACAGTGCATTCAAAAGACAAGCACACATGCACTTGATGGGAACAGGAGCTGGTTTGGTCACTTAGCATAGTTTGTGCATAGTTATAAGGCATCAATCGAGCAGTCCTTTAGGTTGCATGTGGCTGTGAGAGACATTCTGCGGAGAGGGAGAGTCTCCTTCAGTAGAGGAAAAACAAACAACCCGGCATCGTCCGCAGTCACCTCCTCCCCCTCTCCCTCTTGATAAGAGACTGGCAAAACCCTGAGCGAGTCAAGTTGCGTGGAGTGGAGTTCCAGGTGAGATGCATGTGCAGCGAGTAACTGATCTCCAGTCTGGGAGGGAAGCTACCCCGAGTTCAACCAGCACTGGAAGATTCGGAAACATCAGAAAAAGACTAACGTCTACAATACCTTCACAGGGTCTCGTGGTGATGTCATGGAGACGAAGCTGCACATCCAACACCGTCGTTATTTCGAGAGTGCAAGGACACATTGTAGCACAGGTGGAGTAACTTATGGCATCTGGTGCGTTTGAATAAGGTACTGCTCATGGCTTCAACAGTGGGATGACAATTCAAACGAGTGGTTCTTCACATCTGTGCGTCGAAGGCAAACCGTGGAGCCGACATGATTCACTTCAGTTCAAGGGAAAGAAACAACAAACAAGAAAATGCGTAAACAGTCTTCGTAGAGGCAGCAAAAGGACTGGGCTTGTCACATTTTTTGTGTGTGTTTTACATGAGGAAGAATCTTCAATACAACTGCAACATGGCATTCAGTCTTAGGAGGGTCTCATGTCTGAATACTCCAGTTGTCTCAGAGTTCAGATCAGTCTTCAAACTTTGTTTTCAAATGGCACTTCAAAATACCAGAACAATGTCTTCTTCAGCTCTTATACTGCTTTCCCATTAAGGTTCACCAACAAACAAAAAAAGTGGTGTTCAGTCAGTAATGCCAAAAACTATAGTGGACAAATAAATAAAACAAAGAAAATAAAATAAAATACAGCAGTAGCCAAATGAGGTATCTATGGATTGCTCTATGCCAAAAAAAGAGGAATTAAAAATTAAATAAATTAAATAAAATCAGTGGTTTATCAAGATGGGAGGCATAAGCTACAAAACATAAACAGGGTGTCAAGATCAGGTGGGGCAGCAGCAAGGCTGCAGGCCGCTGCATGTCCCACCGGGCCCCCAGTGTGGTGAGGCCCCAAAGCCGGGGTCAGGAGGTTGAGACGAAAGGGCACACGAGGAGTGTCAGGATTCTTTGCTTCCCTGAGGTATTTCTTTGGAGCTGGTTCCTCCTGCGGCTGTAGCGGTGATGCTGTCTCTTCGAGCGCCGGCACCAGCGCCTGCGCCTTCTTTGTCGGCGCCGGCCGAGCCCAGCTCCGCCTCCTTGGAGAGGGAGGTTTGTTCCTGCTGGAGGCCGCACCAGCTGGCCTTGTTCAGCCCCATGTAGCCCAGCATGGTCTGGGACAGACGGGTGTCAGAGAAACGGGTCCACTCTGCAAACAGCGGCTCGGCCACGTACGTCATGAAGCCTGAAGGAAGAGAAGAGGACGGAAGGCACATATTAGGGCCAAATATTAAGTGAGGGGAGGTTGTTGGTGAAAGCTGAATACAACAGCTACTTACCTATTTGAATTTTGCCAACAGTGTTGATCTCTCTGTCATAAAGTGGGCTGACTTCAAGTTTGTGCTTCTTCTCAATGTCTCCTAAAGGAGCATCACAAAATACAATCAATACATGAGCTATTTTATGACGTCATATGTGCAGTTTTCATAGACAGACTTTGTTGCAGAGAATAGACAAAAAAACAAAAAAAAGGGAGGAGCTGTACTTGGGTTAACTAAAAAAGCTAAATAAATAGTTAAAAGGGTAATGACAAACATATATAACTTCATGCAGTAACCTTGTTGGAAGAACTCCTCAGTCACTTTCTCGCTCCACTGTTTGCTCAGCTCCCAGGGTCTGCAGGGGTTACAGATGTCTGCACACTTCAGAGCCATCTGGACAGGGCGGGAATAAAAACATGTTAAAAGCTCACACTTTGGCTGAGATGAAGAGGTACGGACGGCCATTAATATTCCAGAATTCCAACAACTACCCGACATATGTTTTAAATGGCCATTTAAACAGTTCAAATATGTATTTTAATAAAAGAAGTCAGCTGAATGAACTCTTCTCAGACAAATAGGCCTTCTATTGTTAATTAAATAAAGACGTTAGGATATGTATTTTTGCATTCTAAGCCCGTCAAATTAAATAACTTAAGTAGAGTAAAGTGAAGAAGTGGTCGAAAAAAATAAAAGGCCAAATCAGCGTTTGTTCAATTCAAAATAGTGTTCGTTGGGCTGTACATCATAAAATATGACGACAGGCATTCAAAGCTTCATTTAAAAACCCAAATCAAAGCTATGAATATGAAAAATGGCCGCCTATCTATAACGTTAACTAGGCTACTCTTATGGAGCGCAGAGCTCAGTTTTATTGAGCAGACAATGTGGAGATGCATGCAACTGCGACAGCAAACTGGTTTGTAATTAGGAATTAAAATTAATTTGTCCCTAAACGGGCTCAGCGAGTGGAAATGCCACGTCACCACCAGAGTCATCTCTAAATACACAGCAAGGCTTCTAGAGACTGGTTTTTATAACATCTTAGTTTCGATAGTAAACCTTGATATCGGAGTAGTAAAAAAGAATAGTCGATCATCCCTTTAAGCGTCAATCGACACAAGCCTTCGTCCCAAAATATCAGGCGATATGATATTAATGAATTTCCTTATTTATCTGGCATATTTCTCATAATTTCATCTGCCAGACAACCACACAGGATAACGGCACAAAGCAGGAATGTGCCAGCTAAAGTGAACCCGGCTGTGTGTCTATGACCGAGGAGGAAACGGACCTGCAGAATGAAGTGACGGTGGCTGGCATTGCTCAAGCACAGGTTCTCTTGGTCCAGGTGCCTGCGAAACCTGGACAGGTAGTCATTCTGTCTGCTGATGTCGGTGGCCAGGATTAAGGAGCCCAACTCCCTCTCCATGTTCAGGCTGAGGGGACAAGACGACCAGATTGTTTAGCACTGTGTGTGGCATCTGATGGCATTAGCTCTATGAACTCATGTGTAGAGCCTTTCAATGGGTGCCATCTACTGTTGTGTGTAGCACAGTTTTCTTAGCACACTTCAGTGTCAGACTGACCTGTCTTCAGCGGGCAGATGGGAAAGAAGCCCAGTCTCTCTCAGCAGACCCACAGCTGACTTCCAGTGGTGGTTTTCCAGAACTGAGGTATTCTGCACATTAAAAAAAGGGGAAAAAATGCACAGACATTCATTCAATAATTCATATGATGTCGTCCACTTCAATTCATCCTTATGAAAGTTCTGTCAGGCTTACCCTATAGAGTGTAGCGAGATAGTGGTCAGTCTTGATGAGGAAAGGCTGGTTGACCCCAGGATGGTCCAGGTCATGTGTGGCGGCTGCCAGGATTCCCAGTAGGAGGTCACAAGAGGTCAGAGATTTGGCAAGCTGCAATGACAACAACCCAAAAGGTACAACGATTATGATTGGTCAGTAACATAGAACTACTCCTTCGTTATATACCAATGATATGCCATCATGTCTCACCATGGGTTCCCGCATGTAGCAGTACATGGCCTGTGTGACATCTGCGGCGTGGATAGCGTTGTGGTAGGGGTTGTCGCTGTGATAATCCTCCTGGACCATGACCAGGAACCTCCAGAGCTTGACGATGTCCAGCTGGAACAGCTCCACCAGGCCGTACTGGTTCAGCAGGTGGAAGGTCAGGGTGATCAGACTGTTTCCTGAACAAGAGGAATGTCAGAGTGAGCATTCTGCTTTCACCTGGTTGGTGTAATCTCTTTTCACTTGCAATATAAAAAGATGATAAATTGTTCCATCGGAAGTTGTTGCAATGTAAAATAAAATATGAATATCCGTGATGCTCAGTGGACCGCAGGAGTCATTTTCGTTCCTCATAGTTACTTATTTTTGTCATCCTTTTTCTTCTCAGAGCACTACGCACTTCAGCTTGTACGCATCTCTTGCTTTTGAGTTACACAGTAAACATCAAGACAGATGTGGAGAGTACAAAAAATAACCAAAAAACATACTTGTCTCTGCCTCTGTTCATGTATGGTCTGAGTCATACCCCTTTATATTAGAAACATCTTGTTCTTATGTTCTGAGGCTCCTGTCATTGAATTAACTAAAACATATTTCTGCATTATGTTCCCTATAAGACAAAATGAAGAGTCTATGAAGCTGCGGTTTCTCTTTGAAGCCAGTAACCAAACTCCATTACAGCTACAAGGGAAAATAAACAAAATATTGTATCGTACAGCTGAGTTGCATATTTTATTTTTTTTTTTAGGGGCCCAGGCAGCGATAGATCTATATCTGAAAAATATTGAATTGTATTACTATTTTAACTCTCATTCTTCCCCAAAATAACTTGCCAGCCTTTTGCAAGTTATTTTGGGGAAGAATGAGAGTGAAGTCTGCCCTCTCGGTCTATTTCCACAGTGTTTCTGACCGTGAGTTGCTCTGTCATAGCAGATCTATTACTCAGGACCCAAGGAGTGTGAGTGTAAAGTTATTTGTATGAGTGGTTCTTGAGAAAGCTGCAAGCGACAACACTACAGGCCAAGGATTTAGCCTCACAGGCATGTTTAGAACGGGCTCTAGTAAATCCTCTGTGTCGTCCGACATCCAATAGATGGCACCATTGTTAATACATTGAACATGAGGCTGGTTGAATGCTGGATTATCAGTGCTCCATTACATGACTTTTAAAACAACTTTTGAACAGTATTTCAGATTATATTTAACATACCGTTCGTCAATTTATCGAAGAGGAAAATGTCAAAATTCCAGTTCCCGACTTTTTCCAGCATGCACTGCAAGCGAGGGAAAAGAGAAGCACAGAATTAGTGATGTGAAGTCTGAACAAAAAGAGACTTATTATGGTATTGTTATATAGAGGTGGGTGTCTTACTCTGGCCTGTCCAGTGTAGTCTTCATCCAGGATGTGGAGGGGGATCTGCTGGGGGACTCCCCGCAGCAGACGGGACGAGTGCAGGTACCTCTGGAAGCTGAGCAGTCTATGGACCCTCCTTTCAGGAGCAGTGCTCGCTGACCCATCGTCTAGCCGTGCTGCACACAAGGACAAACACATACATACATCAATTAGCAAAAGATGTAATGTGTAAAATATGTAACAATCTTTCTGGTAAATGTTTATTTTATAAGCTCATTAGGCTCAAACTCGGGTTGCACAAACTCGGTGGGGATCTGACACCAACACAGAGATATACAAACAGTCGCTGCTGACACAGCCGCCCACGCATAAGCCTTTCGTCTGGACTCACACAGCAGACATGCTTTGTCAGTGGTCTCTCACTCACTCACACAAGCGCCGTGTTTGAATAAACCCTGGCTGCAATCCGGAAACACGTCAGCAAGAAGTAGGATTACTTTTGGGTCACGCACGCGCACACGTTTGAAAGTGGTTATCTTATCACGCATCCATTCACAAAGCTTTGATAACAAGCATCTCAGGTGGTTTACACAAAGACACACCTTGGTCATCGTGTGGAATACTGCATGAAAGCAGCGCACAAATATCTGTCAATCTTGCTGGAGGGGAACAAAGTGTGTGAGCAGTTTGACGTGGGCTCTTGTTGTTTAAGAGGCTGGCGAGTGAAGGTGATTGGCTGGCTGGGATTCATACTCACTGTGAAGGGTTCGGAAGTCGATGCACAGGTACGGGTGGGAGGTCCTTCGTTCCGGTTCAAATCCAACCTGACTTCTCACTCTCACATCTCCTAGAAGAAATCAACATTTATTTCCTCAAGATTCATGCTGTTTCAAAATAAATTGTGTCTGAATGTGCGAGGCAAAGTAGTATTTACAAATGTTTCTGATTATATACTGGAATTGATCTTGTTCAAGTGCCACAAGGATGGACTTTACCACAGATCAATGAACAGAGCGCTGCAATAAGACAATTACAAATGTATGTGAAACTACGATCACAGCTGAAATATTGCCTCCGTTCTGCAAACCACAGCCAGACAGTATACTTTCATCACATTGGGCTTCTATCATCAGGCTTAAAAAGCTCAAACGGATTCTGCCTTTCTGGCAATATCATTAGATAAATTAGAATTTACAACTGACTATTATTCCCCGAACTTTAATAATTAACTATATTAACTTAACTATTTTTGCTCATGTTATTTCCGTATTATACATTGTATTTGGTTGCTTTTGTATTTGTGTGAGAGTTTGATATTTTGTGTTAAATGATTCAAGGGAAAATGTTTTGTAACATTTAATGTGTTATTTGAATACATTAAACTTAGTACTGAGTAAAACTTAGTAAAATAAAAGATTATTTTGTTGGAATTCAACAGCAAGTTGAGTTTTAGCCAGAAACGGTCTGTCAAAGGGAGCTGTAGTAAAGAAAATAACCATCCATTTTTTATTTATTTTCAATTGTATGGTGTCAATGTGTTCTCGTCAATGTGGTAGTGGATGTGCATTTAATGGCAGAAAACCTCATATTTGTTACGCTTTTCATATCAATGAGGAAATATTCTGCCTGTGGTAAAAACCCATAATTCTGGTACTCCAAGCAAACTAAAACAAGTAAAAGATGTGACTTTGTAAACACTATTTCGCCCAAGTCTGGTGTATG
Organism: Taurulus bubalis; assembly: GCF_910589615.1. Taxonomy (NCBI): domain Eukaryota; kingdom Metazoa; phylum Chordata; class Actinopteri; order Perciformes; family Cottidae; genus Taurulus; species Taurulus bubalis. The sequence continues at coordinate 10,264,203 of NC_136606.1, forward strand.
ATGCACAGTTACGCACAAACACACTCCCACGTCTCAGAAGAGAAAATTCAACGGAAAGAAAAGATCAACAGCTGAGCATGCAATGCCATGTCAGGACAATCTGCTCCACTATTTGTACTCAGACCCACTGAGAGGGATTCGTAGTACATCCATGACTGTTTGTATTAGTCAGGCAGAGAAAAAAGGGACGGGCTCCAGACTTGGACCCAAAAGACGGCGGCCGGCTGCTTGTAGACTGCAGTCAGCAGCAGTGAGAGTGTAGCGAGGCGGCAGGATGGTGCTATGACACTGATGCAGTAAAATGCTCGTGTGTAGTTCCAAGCAACACTCTATATGCAGCAAGACTCTATAAGGCAGTCTCATCATCAAGGTGCTAAACAGTGCAATGGTATGTTTCCAGCATGGCACTTCTGACTGTTTCGTATGTGCATAAGAATTAAAAATCAAAGCAGTCACACAGGTGTGTTACCCAACCAGCATGTGTTACTTACTTGCAAACAGCTGTTTGAATACTACACAAGCTCCTAGCAAAATATCAAAAAACTAAGAATTACAATTTACGGCGTAACGATGCTCAACATTATGTTGAAAAGCTGTTTGTTAAGTTGTTTGTATGAATGTGGAGACTGAAACCACATAATATGCATATCACATGCAAAACATAAAATAGGACAAGAAAAACACTACAATGCATGCACTCTTTGGTAGTGAGGGAGTGTCTACATTACATACATATGTCACATCAATCCCTATGTGTTGGGGCTTGGCGTGTGTGTGCGTGTGTGTGTGTGCGCGTGTGTGCGTGCGTGTTTTCAGAGTCGCAGGGTCCATGTTTCTCCTGCGGTGCATTAGTGCTGGAGCTCTGGGGTGGATGTAGGTCATGTCATTATAACTGATGCGGCGAAAGCTCCGAGTCCTGCTATTGGAAAGCACATCAACTTTAACTTGGCAGACTGAACCCTGTCCCAGGCAAACACCAGTCTGCATTAGCGTCCCTCTCCTCACACTTAATTTAATATGAAAGCTACAGACACAGATGCTTTATGCCGGTGACATACGAGACCGCCATCAAACTTAGCCAAGTAAAATTATTTCAAAAGCTCCTTCAGTGAGCTCGATAAATTGCTGTAACTGCGAGTAGCCGCACGTTGCAGCAGTCAAGACACGGGCATTATCAAGCTGGAGAGAAACAACGTAAAGCAATATTTCGTGAAAGCTGCAGATTTCCACAAAGCCCTAAACTTGCCTTACTGTTTAATGCTCCCTGCCTCCTCCTCACTAAACTTCACAGCAGCAATCAGATATCTATGAACGGCACTGACAGGATAACACAGTGAGCAATACTACTTTCTTTCTTGCTGCTCACTACCAGCCAAACATCATATGTTTGATGAATAGAAAAAAGGTGGCAAAAGTTGCACGCGAGGGCACATCTGTGTGGGGCAGACTGATGTCAGGGGTCCACCCAGACTCTAATCGCACCATTATCCTCAACAGCCTTATTGATTAGGAAGCCAAGACTGCTCGATGCATTTGACTCCATCTGCCTGGCAGAGCTATGAGTCTTCCATCCTCTCATTCATTTTCTAAACTGATTATCCTGTTTAGGGTTGCTGAGGGCAGCAATGGACAAATGGGGGACACACACAGACACACGGACACACACCCCTTAAGACACTAAGGCACTAAGACACTCAACACTACAGACACTCAACACTACAGATACACAACATATATGTCTATTCTGACAGAGATTACCAAGAGGCCAGGATTGAGTGGACATGCACTCTAGTGCGTCCCCATCTCTCCATAATCACTACATCCATCCATTTTCCATCTCACTGCTTTTTAAGCCATTGTGTATTAAGAAATGAACACGATCATGGAGGAGATAAACCTATTGATGTCTGTTGCGTGTGTGTGTGCGTGTGCGTGTGCGTGTGCGTGTGTGTGTGTATAGAAGGGGAAACACTTACCTAGCATACGAATGTACAGTGCTGTCTGGTCAGAGCTGTCATAGGAGATGGCCCCTCGTCTCTGAAAAAAAAAAAAAAGAAACATCATAAAACAACTGTCCAAGGTTTATACCAATAAAATATTGCAACTATTTTATGACAATAACGTAATAAGTAACAGAATTGATGTGGGTGGCATCACAATTACACACACCTCAAAAACACAAAATAACATAAACGGAGTTTGATAAGTGGAGGGTGGTGTAATGTTGCTACCGTTTGTTCTAATCTGCTGTGCACGTGTGTGTGTGTACATAACATGTGCGTTTCTCACATGGCTGATAGCAGTGGTGTGAGATATGAAGCTGGAACATATTTATCAGTGTTGCAGTTTGTACACACACAGTTTCCCATAAACAGAAATACATTTATCCCCACCCACCCGATAAGTTTTCTTCGACATTTAAAAGTCTGCCTCAAAATACAGTTAAAAAAGAATGTTTGAAATAATGACTTCCCTGATCTGACGTCAGCAGGTGAATGCGATTTGAATGAATTTGAATTTTATTTGAATTGACTTTTGTGAAACTGATAAACAGGACAGCTGAAACAATCTATTCTTGAAAAACATTCCATATAATAGCTTCAGGTATTTTTCTTCAATTACTAAACTCAACACGTCGGGCAGCTGCATCACAAGAAGACTTTCTAAGAAGCAGATACAGTTGAATTGTCCACCAAGTTAAGAAACCATCATGTAAACTAATTTAGAGGTTTTCTTCCTCCACAATGTGCAAAAAAAACTGTCTGACTGAGGCAAACGCAGGGTAAGCGTGCGATGTCCATCATGGAGAGTGAATGGGGAAAGGTTTATATTTGTAAGTAAATCCTTGGCTCCATCACCTCAAGTAACATTGTAAACCATTTTAACTACTTCATAAATAGTGCCCTTGTGTTGGGATTCCAGCAATGCCTTCGAAAACTCCCTTTTTTTATCTGGGAATGCTTCTCGAAGTATGAGGAGAGGCCCAGACACCTTTTATTCTACACCAGCTGGTGGTCATCTTTACCCCAAACTGTTCTCGTGCTACCGAAATACCTCATTGCAGGTTTGGATCATGGTTGTTCAAGGCATGAAAAAACAGATAACAAACAGCAATTTGCCAAAAAATATTGCAGTGCAATCCATCCAAACAGTGTACCGAGCACTACTGTACTACCGTGTATACTAGTAGAGACCGCTATTCTGAAAACACAAATAATAATTTTAAAAAACTCTGAGCTGCAAACAAAACAAAAAACAGAAACAAACTTTTTCTTTAGGTTTCTGGAGCCACTGACCTATTGGGAAATGATAGAACGCTATACATGTTGGTGTGCTTCTGTTGACCCGAGAAGCCCAACAAGTTATCAGATCTGGATGAAGATCCCAACACATGAAGCGGATAGTTTGTCCGTTTTATCTTTACAACACAATCCGGTGCCAACAGTGTCCCACACAAGAGCAGAGCACTGCAGCGGTGGTTGTAGTGGGAATGACAGTGGTAACTACATGCTCCAGGCTACACTGAGGGGTTGGCTCACCTCTCTATGCACTCCAAAAACCCCTAGCTCCCCTCCAGGCCAGCGCCCCACTCTCCCTTCTGGGGCTACCCTGGTCTAGGGTTACCAATTCCACGCGAAACCTGCAGGACTGGCCATTTCATGACATGCAAACACAGATGTACACGCTTATATAGCAAATACTTCATATCCTTAGGATTACTGTGAATCTCACACACGCACACACACACACAGATACACACAGACAGACACACAAAGACACCTGACACTATCTGTCCTCTAAGCTCATGACAGCCGCCAATCCAAAGCTAATATTTTACTGGCTAGCAAACAGCTCGACTCTGGGTGGGTGATCTGCAAAGCTGTATTTTAGTGTCAACAGGCCTCTGTGTTTACACACAGCACTAGTGGTTAGTGTGAATATTATAGATTGTGTGTATAGATGCATGGGCGGATAGTTTGTGTGTTTGTGTGTGTGTGTGTGTGTGTGTGTGTGTGTGTGTGTGTGTGTGTGTGTGTGTGTGTGTGTGTGTGTGTGTGTGTGTGTGTGTGTGTGTGTGTGTGTGTGAGGGGGGTTGGTATCAGCTTTAGCATGCTTGGGAACTGTGTAATACTGGTTCTAGGGCTGGGAATGGAAGAGTGACCAGCCTTGCCAACACTTGCCCAAATAAACCTTTTGGCCAGAGCTTGCTGCGCACGCACGCACGCACGGGGCAAGCCACCAGTTGGCACTTAAGGGGACATTGCTGGCATTTGATCGCTTGTGAGCTGGTAAGAAGGAGGCGGCAGTACAAACACTTTGTCAATGTCACATTCCCACTGTGAAGGGAGGGGAAAGTCACGTTTTACCCTTGAAATGACCATCTCACAACACACCACGGCTTGTAGTGCCAACACGCACAAAACCATGCACCCATGGTCCAGTCGTGGTGCAAAGTGAACTTGAGCCCCTTTGTAAGCTCTGTGTTTTGGGCATTTATGCTTCACAGCTGAGGGTGATGGCAAATAAGGGATAGAAGAAAAGAAAAAAGAGAGAATGGAAAAGAAAGGACTGGAACTTAATGTCATAAATGGGACATTCATTAATTATATGTAGGGTTGGTAGTCTTCTTCAAAGACATGTTTGTTGAAATTCTCTTCACACTTTGACAGCAATCAATGAATCAAATTCCGACAAAAAAAAAAAAAAAAAAGAGAAATCCGCCATCTGTGGCTGATGATTGGACGGGCTACCTGACTCTTGCTCTAAATACTCTTCACGGGAATCTTCCACAAGCTGATAACTTTACAGCTGTGGTTATTTTCATTCATAATGATACTTTTGTGGTAGTGGCTGCCAGTGTCACAGACTTAGTAACTGGACTTTTTAAGGTTGGCAACACCCGGTTGGGTTTTTCAGTTGGATCTTTTTAAAATCCAGCGTATTCTTGCTAGTTTCACGAGATCACCTTCCCCTCGCTTTAATTGGTCTGATGTGTGTCCTTCTTTGCAACACTTAACCAGCAGTGGTAAATCTCCTTTTTGAAACGCCTGTGCATGTTAAAACTGGCCAGCTCAATTTTAATCCTTCATGCAAAAAACTAGAACCGTTAACAGCCACTTCCACAGTCCAGATAGCTACTGCAGGGTTTTAACTATGAAACAGCTGCAAGAGGCCCTGACTTAGTTACTGAGGATAGTGACTGACTGACCGCTAGCTCCTTTGTTTGAGAGAAACCATCATGGGTTTCGATCATTGTTGTTTACAGGTGTGTCACAGCGTATGTATCCACCCTAATGGAAATCTGCCTGTTGCTCAAAGGCTGAGTGAAGAAAAGAAAAACAGATAAAACATTATAGACACCATTAAAATGTTAATGTTTGGATTTGGGTTTACCTCCAGGGCTTCAGAGTGCGACCATAAAATCCGTGAGGTGCAATTAAACATTTACATTGGTTGCACCGGCGCGCCTGAAATTAAAGCAGATTTGACTCGGAGTGTGTACGTGTGAAACCGTGCCCTGAACCCTTACTGAAAGGCAACATGACAAACATAAAACAACACACGGCAATTATAAATGAAGAGAACTACTGATCAAGAAAAAAAGACCACACCCAACATCATCGAAAGAGGTAACCGTTCCGCCCCTGTATGCCAAATCCAATGCAGAGGCACCTGATTCATTTCAGAAGTGGGGAGGGGAGGGTAAAACGCTTTTGTGACACTGGAGGCTACATTGAGCACATCTCTCCCTCTCCATCGCTCGACCCCACTTTGTAATAATGGCTGTTTTCACATGGTAGTACTGGGAGCGTCACAGAACTGACCCCTTGGACTCTCCACTTTCAGCGCCCTTCTGATTCCACTTCTTCGGTGGAGATTTATCTGCAACTTCATCCCCGTTTACGATCCTTTACATAATGTGTTAAGGGGTTACCAATGTGTGAAGGAACTGACAAAAAAGCTAATGCTTTAAATGTATTATTGCAGGGGCAAAAAAAACAGCGAAAATTGTTTGGTGCACCTAACTTATTAGGAATTGCATGAGGAAAAATGCATTTACTTTCCATTTTTAAAAGATAGAAACACAACTTTAATACGGAATTCTTGGCTTCTAGTGGCCATTAGAGACATTACAGCTTTAGAGACTTTTTTGCTTTGGCTTCACTGCTGAGCCGCGCTTGATTGCCAATTTGCATTTGACCCACACCCTCTGGCATCAAACAAGGCAGGGACAGGATTAATGACATGATTTATGGCATTTATTTTTCATTTCAGGCTCATGCAAAACTGGGTTGTGAAGAGAGAAATGTGACTCACTGGGCTATAAAGGAATGAAGTTATCCTCCATCTACCTCTGATGAATCCTGGACAGTAATCACTTTTTGAGACTTCCAGAAATATGAGAAAACATTTTGGAAAAACCCCTCTCCTTATCTGCCCAAACTTTATTAGGCCTATTCTGAAAAAAGCACATGTATGTAGGCCTATAACGCTAACCAAACATGAATGCTGGATACAACTGAACTTTCTCCACTTCCCCGCAGTCAACGAGCACGGACGGATAGCCAACACACAAAAAACATGGCACTCTGCTATTGCAACTCAAGTCATAGAGGTTTTTGCCGCACTAACACATAATGGTGGTGACGTTGCCTCCGCCAACATTTGCCTGGCAACTCGTGCTCCTTCTGTGTGTGCCCTGCTGGCTAGCTGATGGCTGCTGCTTGGCACTGCACTCACGCTGTGGTTACGTTACCGCTGATGACGTCGTCCCGACCCATTATGGCCGGCCGCCCTTCATTCCCCTGTCAGCACGGTTGCCTTTGTTTGCCATGTTTGTGCGGTTAGCACCGCTAGCTTCCAGCTGCCAACTCAGGCGTCGCCATGTTGACAGCCACGCGTGACGGCAATTCCCACTGACACCAACTGACTCATCGACATGCCCTGAACTCCATTTATAGCGTATCTAACAGTTTAACTAATAATAGTAAAACAATACAGCATAGTAAAAGTGTGAGAAAGCGGTAATATCAACACAATGCATTTAAATGTACTTAATGTATTTTCAAGTTCGAGCTTAGAATTCTGGTATAATGCTGGATAATTATTCATCATATTTTATTAAATATATATTTTGTGAGAAAAATCTGAATCTGCAATGTAACCAGCAACATCTCTGTCAGGCAAATGTGCAATGTTTTAGTCTAAAGTAGAAGTACACAGTAAGGAGTATACATTTGATTTGCATTCGTTTAAAAAGGGGCTTTTTGTAAGTTAATTTGGGGTACAATGACTTAGAATAATAACAGAATGTAATCATTTTCATATCCAAACATAATATGTCTATAGCGGTCTGTGGTCCTTTTAGTTGGGGGCTCAAGGCAAAAGCCGTCTGGCTTTACATTTCATGCTTTCGCTAACTGCGAATTTTGTTATTAAGTAGAATAACTTACTTCTGAAAGTAAAATGATCAACTATTAAATTAAAACTATAATACCTAAATACCGCACAATAAGTCATGCATTTAATGTTCAATGCTTTACTTCAAATGAAGAGTGCAAGAGAGGCATTATCTGCACAACGTACCAAAGTTACTAATCGTCTGTTCAGGTTGCAGCTTATAATTCTAAAATATTGCTGAGTCAAATCTGAATCTGTAACCTCAACTCTTCTCTGTTAAGTAAATGTAGTTTCCTCTGATGTAGAGGAAGGTACCCAGTCAGTAGTATACAGTTGAGTTACATCATATGCTTTGGGGGCCATTAGCTAGTTATTTTGAGGAATAATAAACTAGAATATTGGCATGATTCAATATGTTTTAACATCATAATAAATCTATAGCCGTTATCGGGCCTTTTAGTTAGGACACCAGGCCGAGGGAGCCTACTTTGTCCAATGGTAAAGTCTGGCCTTGGTGTTTTTCCTGTGAGGCAGAGGAAATACCTATTTCATCTGAGTATCTGCCCGTAAATTGCAGCAACTTGGGTGTGTGACGCAACTCTGTCACGACAAGTGTATTGCTCAGGACCCATGGAAGTGCAATGTTGAGTGTGAAGCTGTTTGTATGACAGTTCATGAGAAAGCTGCAAGCAGCAACACCACAGGCCAAGCAGTCGGTCTATTCTGGACCAGCTTGTTTTGAAAGAGCACAGTACTCGTATAATCAAAGTAAGTCGCAGGTGTAACTCACTAGCACACAGATAAATCCAAGCTTATTCTGCCACCTGGATTTTGTAAATGTGCTTGTGTGGGCAATTAACGGTTTAACAATGTACCAAATTGGTTACAGGCCACATTACTTCTATTTACTTCCATAAAGGCTAATCTTATTTTTGGGAAACATACTTTGGGTGCCTAAAATGGAACACCTGGAGTTGCAGCCAGTTGGAGTTTGCTCGCCGCAGTCTGAGAGCCAAACTCTGTTTGTTGTTTGGTTTACTGCTAGCCCAACAGTCTGCTCATTGTGCTCCCTGTAATTCCACGTGAGCTCGTTTACATACGGCTCAGTTTCTTATCTCGGCTTAGTCTTGCGGCCTGGGGTCATGGCATTCAGGTTTCTGAGGTCAGAGGGGTCATGTGATGTCAAAATGTCCAACTGTGCGAGTAAGCAGGTCTTCAATGTTTGTCCTTTTCTGACTCCTACAATTAAAAAGATGCTGACAACATGTTGATGTTTGCTCAAAGCAGACCGATTAATATATTGTGTGAGTTTCAATTTTTCTTTTTAAAAAGGCACTGGCTGAGTTGCAAGAACTACAATTCTGAATAGCTTTTTCAAACATGCTTCCTTGTTATCATTGCATTGCGATGTCCGTAAGTCAGCTGGGGACAAGCAAATGAGGAAGCCAGCAGTATTCCTATAAACTGACATATCAGAAACAAAGCCGTGCACGTGCACCAAACACACACGTATATGAATACCAAAGATAAAAACAGCTGGACTCAGAACAGTCCCATAAACTGAAAGCTTCCTTGAGTTATAACCTCTTACAGCTCTCTGCTGTGTGGAACGGCACATTCCAGTAACTGAGTGCTAGGCCGTAAATGCGGACAAGTCTGGAGTGAGTAAGTATGAGTGTGTTTGTGTATCAGCCATTGCATACACAAAGCCCTAGATGGAGTCTACCTGTTGTAAGTGTTTTAGGAGATCACAGTCCACTCTGACACACTCCAGCTGCCGTGAGTTGTTGAGAGAGGGCTGCTGGATTGAGGGCAGGCCCGGGGTGAATTGGCCCAACGCCGTGGCCGGTGAAAGACAGCGTGGTATTGACGTCGAAGAACAAAGCAGCATGCTTGTCTAGCTGTAACATATCTGGAACTAATGTTGTTGTTTTTACCGGCGGGTAAAATGTCAATGCTAAAATGATTTAAGCCTTCTTTGCACAGAGATCTTTAAGGGGCCTTGTATAAATGTGCTCCATGACACAAGTAGAGTTATACTTGCTTTATAGTCTCCCAAGCCATCTACCCCACACAGGAATTTCATTTATCTAAAACATCATCCCCAGGCTCTAATTGCTTCTCTGGGCCAGCTTAATGCTCCCCACTTGCAAGTCTTAGGCTTCTGAGGAGAACAAACAAAACCCAAGTTGTGCACTTTGACAACTATCATATGTCTATAGGACCACCATCAATATGATTAATATTCAGCCAGAGCAGCTGGCCCATGACATTGTGTCCGTTAGTGTGTTGATGTATGGAGCCACAATCTCACGGCCGATTGCACTCGACACTGCAACACAAAACAGAATGGTCATGTGATAAGAGGGGCCCCTTACGGAGAGCGACAGACAGGCACAGAAAAACAGAGAGGGACTATGTATAAATGAAGACAGGATGTAAGATTTGATTCCTGTTTTATTTATTAAATAGGCTCAAACACATCCTCGCTTAGCAAAGAGCACCATGCATTCCAGGTCAAATCTAGCAGAAAAACAAACTTTGGCAGGGAGAGAGTTAAAGATTTTGAGAACTGTTGTGAAACACTTCTCGGCGTCTGAACAGCTCCTTCAGCATTCTTACCACATCCTGAAACTACGTCAATCCGATGGCAATGTTCAGAAAGAAAATGCTTATCGGTTCAGTTCAAAATCAACAAAGTAACTCCCTCAGAAAGACGCACTGTAAAGTATTATCTTATCATAGCCTGCACAGAAACACCCATAGTGTGGATGAAACAAGCTGAGATATCTCCCAGCCTTACGCACATGCTTATCATCTCCTGTCCCTAAACATCTCAAATCAGAAGGAGCCGATCTAGGGTCAGTGGCCAACACACTCTTGATGATATCTCGGACCCTGATATGATGGACTGGGGCTGAAAGCAGATCAGTGTTCACAGTCCAAGTTGCTTTCCTACCATTATTAACACAAGCCATGTGACTGATCTCATCTCATCAATACCGTGTGTCCGTTTATTGATTATTGTATCTCTGCTGGAATGTTTTTGTTTTGTTAAAAAAATGTCGTTAAAACCATGTGACTGTGATATAGTACCAAGTCATGACAGCCAGCCAAGTGACAGAGAAACTTAGTTGCAGGGCAGCTGCCATGTAGAGCGCCTCTGAAATGAGTGCAGCAAAGCCAAACTAACTTGCATGTAGCAATACATGTGTGTTTTTCAGTTTAGATGGGAACCACATGACTCTTTGATGTGTCTTACTCCTTGTCCTTTCATTCTGGACCAAACTAATCTACCTCAGTCCTGTGTTTAGCCTTCACTCAGAGAAGCCCGAGGGGACCAGCATGCATCACCATATACAAGGAAAATTCAAATCATCTTCCACCTCACTTTTAGGAATTAATCAAAAAGCATTGTAATAAAAACAATAAAGGGCTTTGTACGAGATAAATGAGCCCATTTATTTAATGCAGTTTTCAACGCCTCTTCAGCAGCATATTTACACCCAACCATAAGCATTCCACGACCACAGTGTGACATATTCTTCTGAGACTGTCGCGTCTTCAACCCTACTCTTTTGTCCTCTGTTTACAAGAGGAAATGTCTTCATCTGCGAAGGAAGGGGGGTGCAGAAGGAGAAAGAGAGGGAGCTTGTGAGTGAGCGGAACAAGATAGCCAGAGAATGAAAAGAGACTGAGACTCCGGCCATCTGTGAGTCTGGCAGCCAGCCAAACCACTGCCCACAGAGCCCAGGCACATGCCTAACTGCCTCTTGGCAGTAGCAAGGGTAGTCCAGAACTGCTTCCACAAACAACAGGCCTGTGGAACCACACACAAAAACACAGCAGCCACCAAGGACAAATGCACCCTTATGGTCAAAGTTAGGGCCCGAAACACAATATTTGTAGAAGTGTAATTGCTCTGTGAAAAAGGCTGAGTGACACTGGATGAGTGTGTGCATCACCCAATTCTGCCACTGTCCAGGATGGAAAAAGAGGCAAATAACTATGTCAGCAGGCCTTTATATTGCAGTCTTGTGCAATTTAACAATGCGTCCACAAAAAAATTAAAAATGACATGTAGATCATTACCGTTTGACCGGGAACTCACTTAACACTACAAAGTGCACTGCTTGTTGCAAATGACCCCTTTTTTTGTTTACAACAAAATGATGATTGAAAATGAACTCTGACCCAGTTCAGAAATCTGATGGTGAACTCGGCCAAGAGACACAATAGCTTTACACTTGCGTTTGTTTGTATGCAGAGGATGAGCAATCTAGCATTATGCGGAGCTGGGTTTTCTTGTGAGGTTCTGGTACCTCTTTTAGGCTGTGGTCTGAGAAAAAAAAAGGTTCAAGAGCCACCGAGGCACAGGACAGCTTCAGGCCCTCGGTTTGGTTTTACAAGTCTTCCAAACTAAGAGGGCATTGTGATGGAGTAGTATGGAAGATGACTTCAAGGAGGAAGTGAATTCCCAGAATCATCAATGGATGGACAGAAAAGTCTTGTCCAACTAGCATTTCATAACATCTGTCCAAAACGCTAATAACTCATCCAAATAAAGGACCACTGAGGACGAGCAACACTGACGGCCTTTGCTAGCAATGGCTATGCATTAGTCTTTGAGGGAGCTGCCGGTGATGGGGTGGTAGGTTAAAAGTGGACACACATGGCTGGTTATGTGGAGCAGCGTCTTGCACAAAGCACTAATGGAAGGCCCATTGAAGAGGATGCTCACACAGTCAAAGACAGACGTAATGCTTAGTTAATGTGTTGGGATATGCCCTGCTACGCTGTGGGAGTTTCTGTTCATGACCCACTGGCAGGAAGTGATCCAAAGAGATGAGAATACACCCTGCTGCTTTTGTACAAAGCTACTGATGCAATAGTGAGAATGTTTGACCAACTGTAACACATGGGGGGTGGGAAAGGTCACGGACTCGGGACTTGATGTGCAACTTTTCTCTGAGCGGAGGTCGCAGGCACATGTGTCTTGCAGTTCGTTAGGCAAGTGTACTGGACGATACCTAATGTGTGGTACATCATCTGAGACATATGCTTGTAGTGACCCAATGCTTGGCTAATGCATTGGGGATACACTATACGGCTGTGCCAGAGTCAAGTCAAACGTGACTCCACAACACTAAGACTGTTGTTTGCCTACCTTTATTTCACTATATATATATATATATATATATATGGGCAGGCGTGCCAGAGGCACATTATCAAGAGTTTGAGACTGGGAAAGCAGGAAGTTTAATTATGACTCAAAGATGCATGTTTCTTCTGTCAATGTGTCAAGGGATGTAAATATAAATAACACTGTGGGACATGTAGCAAGTCGCAGGAGTAAACCGGTATACTTTAGGCAGCACGCTGCCAATGTTGGCTAAATAAAGTGTAAGCCAAGAGGGCCTTTATCTGTGGGGAACAAGCACGAATGCAAAGTGGTTTCAGTTTGGTGTGTATTTTAGGTCCAATAGATAAGAAAAGGTTGCAAGTGAGCGTTCACTATGTGTGTTAGGGCCTAGATATCCAACAACCACCTGCAAGATTCCTGTGGATTATTCATATATATGTTTTTTGTTGAATGTGCTGGTTTACGGCCTGTGTGATTTCCAGGTGCATCCCCACTGTGATCAAATGGTTAAACAAATAAAAGAGAGAGAATAAGGATGTTTAATGTATTTACCTGTGATAGCTGTCTTGGATCAGGAGCCCCGAAGAGAGAAGAGCTGGAGCTGAAACTAATGGCTCCCCTACGGCTGAGGACATGCTTGGGAACCAGCCTGTCTAGAGGCAAGACCGGCAGCTGATAACATACTTCCATTGAATAGTCAGGGCTGGATCCGGATCGAAAGTATAAAAAAATAAAATAATAATAATCAAAAAGATATATGAAAAAGATAACAAATGAAATGCGAAAATAGATGGTGAATTAGAAAATCCCTCAAAAGCCTGAAAAATATTTAAATGTTGTGGAAACGATCTGCTATCGAGCTGCAAAGTATTTCTGTTCATTAATAAGAGACTCAAAACTTGTCCAGATCGTCTTCATTGATGCTGCTGCGTCTTAATCTACCGCCGCCGTTTTACCTCCTTTGGTGTCATTCTGTTGGGGGAAGAGAAATAAATCATGCTGCTGTTGCGTTTGCTCCTTTCCTTCTCATTTTACTCAAATCCGGATCCACGGACGACGAGACCTTCTTGCCATTTTCTGGGTCTTTATGAAAATGCTTCCTCATTTTCAAAGCAGAAAAAAAAAACGTCCGCTCATTTGCGTGGCGTGGCGTTCACGGATCCGCATATCGCATATCCCGAAATGAAAACAAAAGGCACGACCACTTCCACACCAAAAAAAAATCCCATCAACATATCATGTTGAATGCAACGCGGCGGATGAGCTGAGGCGGCTGCAGGATGTGAGACCTCGGCCCCGGGGAGGTCTTTCTCTCACAACCGGTGGCGAAACATAATCAACATGTAGGGCTTCTCCGTCTCGTTTCAGAGGCTGCACGATGAAGGAGCAGTTGTCTTATTCACCGCTGACCGTAAAGCACAAAGTGTCTGGGCTCAGAGAGGGAAACCCCGACGTTTCATCCCGTCCGCCGAGATCCCGGTGAGTTTAAAGGAAACGTAACGGCACGTAACGCAAAACTATCAACCAAAAGACGACGAATTAACACGTTAAGTGGTGTTTATTTCCCTATAACTGCCTACCTATCGTGCTAAACATTCGCCTACTGTATGGTTTTAAAGCACACACCACCTGCCAGAGATGGTGCTGTTGAAGCGAGCAAAAGAAACCGCCCTTGTCTAGAATAAGCCAATGGCGTTACGGTTGATATTATAACCTCCTCGCTGATTGGACGACGCGGCTTAAGCGGTATAAACCGACTAATGTGATTGGCTCTGCGGTCAGGGCGATCCCAAGACCTATATGAGCAGTCGTTTGCAGACGGCGTGGACTTTCTCAAGGGTATTCCTCCACAACGGGGCTTGCCCTGCAGCGGTCCACATCATTGCCTGTGATTACCTTCCTCTCATGACTCATACTCTTGGGAGCCGAGACACACCGGGAGTTTGAAATGCAGCCAAGGAAGTACAGCAAAATGTTGCAGCTTTGTAAGGCTGAAGCAATTGGCTTCGTATGACTACGTGTGGTGGTGACTCAACTCAAGACAAGCTGATTGCATTTGTAAAGCCGACTCTGAGTTACTAATTCTACTGACTGCTTGCATTATTTAGGTTTATGTGTCTGCACCAAATGCCCCTTAGATAATGGACCGTTGTTTTGTTGGTTTTATTATTACTATTGTGTTATTATTTTTGCAAGGTACAAATGTGTCAAATAATTCCACAAGAAAAACCCCACCGCTCTAACGGACCATAACATGGACATTTTTCACTGGAGGCTTCTGTGACATGCCCATGTGCTGGGGGACAATGGATGTGCCATGGCAACAGGCAGGCCCAGTGCCAGTGGAGGCGTAATCCCCTCCTCATTTCCATGGGTCTGAAAGCAGTTCCCCACAACCGTACCCCCCACAAAGAGGTCCTGCATCTTTTACAGGCAACTAAGGCAACAAAACAACAACATCAAATGTGTCATAGACATGTGTGCAAGGAGTAATAGAATAAGCAACTCAAGTAGAGGTACGCTGGGATTTGATCTCAATTGTATTTAAAGTGAGATACCTTTTTTTGAAACGACAACTACCTAATGAGTATTAGTGACCGTCACAGTTACTCAGCTACATAGGTTCACTAGAAGGCACATGTCGTAATCTGACTAAACCATTTCAAAATGTATTCCCCACACAAACTCACAAAAATAGTATTTGTTTCAAGGGAAACGTAGATCAGTCAAACCTAAATGTATTTCTTTACTCTTTATATACACAGTATATAAACATATACAATATAAAACATTGTGAAAGTTGAATTACTGAATTAGCGAGCAGTACAAGAAGGTGAAACACCTTCTCAGTAACTACTTTGAAATAATTACTCTCCACTCTGGATGGTGTAACACCTTGTGGCTGAGAATACGCCATAAAAAACTTTTGATCTTAACTGCTACTTTTCCCCAAGTGTTAGTGTAAATTACTAACAAGTCACATCTTGATGTTTATAGGTATTTGCAGCAAACAGAGCAGAGAAGGTCAACCACACATGGGCGGGTCCATTTTTCCATTCAGTTTTCAAACCTGTTGTTGCCACACAACTCTGGAACTGTTTGATGTGGCATATGACGGTGTCAATGACACAGTGTGTGCGCACAGGACAGCACGTATTTTACACTCACTCCTCCTAGTGTATGTGGGAAAAGGATTTGCGGTTATTTAATTTCTTCCACGGAGCTTTTTTATTGCCACATTCACACATTGGCGCAACTAAAACACGCCATGCACGTACATGCACACGCCTTTGTAGTGTACAGGTGTGTTTAATTGTAGCATCAGCCTCAGGAGCTTTAGTCAGGCAGGTGAACCGCATACCTGCTGATTCCCCTGGAGGGTACAGGTACGGCATCTGCTTGAGAGCCAAAGCTCCACTCCCCCTGACTATTTCAGCTGAAAGCTCTCTGGAGACTGATTGCCATCCGCCATGCTGTCCCTAATTGATTTACCTGTTACCCTCTGACAACACTGTGGGTGTCACAGGAGTCATTATCTATCGCTTAATTGCCCACACAGCAGTGTTTTAAGTCTTTGACATATCTGCATCTATACACAGACTTTACCTACTGCGGATGTTTTAAAATCTCCAATTTGATGTAAGTGCACATCTCCTTCTAATGACTGTCTAATATTTTGCGAAACCAATTAATTCCATCACAATTCACTATTCATATTCATATATGTATATATATATATATATATATATATATATATATATATATATATATATATATATATATATATATATATATATATATATATATATATATATATATGCACCTGTTATCTCACTCCTATTACAATGGATTACTATACCCATCTGATTGAATATCAAGAAACAAACAGCATTATTTAGTTTAGACTATATATTAGATGCCATTACAAACACCTTCAAAATATTTTGTGTGTATTAAGAGCCACCTTGTGGTGAAAAAGAGCACCTACAAGGACGGTGTGCTTGTAGGGTCTAAATTAATTAAAGAAACATTAAGGTTAATTGGGGTATATCTCAACTATACTTTAAAGAAGTAGGTTTCTTGGTCTGTAATCAGAGTATTAATTGTGTAGTCAAACCGATATTTGGTTTATATTCTCCTATATATATATATATATATATATATATATATATATATATATATATATATATATATATATATATATATAAACTACACTTTATAATACCTGCCAAATAAAAACTAAATGTTGTGAACCTGGCATATATGTGTGTGTGTGTGTGTGTGTGTGTGTGTGTGTGTGTGTGTGTGTGTGTGTGTGTGTGTGTGTGTGTGTATTTGTACATGTGTATATTTGTATATGTATGCAGTGGGGAAAAGGATGTAGTGTAAAATGTCCAGAAGGGCTAAACCTAACGACTGCGTCCCAGATAACATCAATGAGTGACAGTTTAATTTGTTATTAATGTTTTATTAAAGTGACACATTTCTTGTTCCATCCACAAATGAATCAATACAACTAACCACAAACAAGTACAATGTATGCCCCAATGGGATGTGAGCCAAATAAAGAGAAATGTTTGTATTTTGTGCTCCTAGACTTTTGTGGGCGGTTTAGCGCTCCACCTTGGATCCCCTTGTTGAAGCACAACCTCCTTTTACAGGTGACGACTGCAGCAATGTCAATATGCAGTAGTGCACCTCCTGGACAGTCTGTCCTCTTCCTACCACTAGATGGCACTCTTTTACTTTATTAGGGGCCAGTGGGCTTCACTGTCACAGCTCCTCAGCACAAACTACAGTACAATGGTCCTTTTTATCAGCATCAACATTCAGATTGTTTATTGATTGGCATCGTTTATTCAAACAAAATATGGATGGAAAAATGAAATGAAACAGTGATAGCAGCAACAACAAAATAATCTAAACTCTCAAAGATTGATGGACTGGATGTTGAAGCTCACAAGCTGGCACTATTTGGATGTCCGTTAGAAGACCGTCTCTCTCTTCCCGATCTTTGGGATAAGATATATATTTATATCTAATAAATAAAGTTGATACTACAGTTTAGGTGTCTTTTGTGAAAAATCGTTTAATCATTTCATTTTGCTTCTAAAATGTGCATGTCTACCACGTGTTGTTGAGACATCCAGATTTAAATGGTGAGTAATCCCAGAGGGATTGTCAGATTATTTATCGTGTACCCGATTTACAGAACCACAACAACTGTAAGAATGTCTTGCTGATTCACACTATCTCTGTACAGAAGAAAGAAAATAAAAACTTGATGATGACTTTGCATTAACACCAGTCTCTTTATCTTCTCCTCTTCTCCTCTTAGGGTCTCGGCCACAAGCTAAATTATTAAATTGCACAAATAAAAAAGTCTCAAAAGTAACTTCAGAGATCCATGAGAGTAAATGCTCATGCAGGTTCATAACAGAGCCAGCATTCTGCATGTGTCCTGTACCCTCAGTGTAACCTGTTTCATGCAGACAGGCTCTTGCTGTGTAAACACACAGTTGCTGGATGTTGTCAAATCCCTCTGGTTCACTTCACTTTGAATGTTAGGATGAGACAGTGTGGACTGCACTCCTTGAGGTGCAGAGGGTGTGAGGTTAAAGCCAAGCTGAGGGAAGCACTTGAATGCTGAGCGCCTATTAGCCCATGAGCTGCAGTGGTGACTGTGAAAACAGGCTGACGTCTCTTCTACGTCATCGTATGGGAGAGGGTGTTACATAAAACTCTGTGTGGACATCAGGTTTGATTTAATCTTTCTTATTGTCAAGTGACTATGAAGGAAATGACAAAGGGCATTGACAAAACTGAACATTTCGATCATCGTGCAAATCCACTAGCTGTAACCGTACTTATGCTTGCATTGGCTTATCCGTATTAAACCGCCTCATGACTACTGTGAGTATAACTATAGTTACTCAAGAAGAGTCTGTCCTAAACATGTTACTGTTTGGGATAAAGTGCAAGACCTCTTCGGAAGTTTCAGGTTGAGGGGAGGCCTACCAGTAGGAACATTTACCTCTGTTACTGTTAAAGAATATATTAGTTATTTGTACCTTTTAAAACAAAGTAATTTAATGTGTACTCCAGATTGATTTTGCATGTGTTATTCCATTTTAAACCACATTTATTACATAGATAATATGTAAACTGGCTGTAATCATTTCAAACTATTTCCCCCATGAATTAGTATTTTACTTTTTTAATGTAATAAATCATATGGGAAATACCAATCATGATAATAACAGTGTTGTCTGCTTATATTTAATTTAGGTTTAGATTATTTTTAGAATTACCTTAATTTATATATTTGTGAAAATCCCAAGAACATTGAATTACTGATCATTTACAATGGTTAGTAGTTTTGTACTAGTCAGTACTAGTAATTCTAAATAGGGTTACATTTACAGAAAGGTGACAGTAGTTAGTTATTTATAAAATGTTGATATTTTGTTTCACCCCAAGTGATGTTTTGAGGTTCCGGACGTCATTTCACTGGATCGTTTAAGGACAAACGGGAAAAAGCAGAAATAGAGCACATTTTCTAAGAATGCTGACAAAGACCTTTTTAAATCACATGCAACCACTGCTTACCATCTGTATGAATACAATATGACTCCCACCTAACTGAAATATTCAACAGAGCAGATGGCACCTTTTTGCTTCGTACCCTGTTCCGGTCCCATATACACTTTTATCTTGCTTATGAACTTACCTTTATGTGCCTGGTTGTGTGTGTTTTATGAGCGTGGGAGTAGCTGCAGACCCTTTAACTATATCATCCCAACCCCATGAACCACCACTGAGACAAATAGAGGAGCAGGAGGGCCACACTGAGCTCTTTAAACTGGAAGCTTCTGTCTGACTTTTACATTTTGTAATGAAGCAATCTTCATCCTGCTCTTAATTGGCCAATCTTCTATCTTTATTGCACTTTGCTTCCAGCAGACACGGCATTATTATCAGACAGTAATGGCTCAAAAATTATGAATTCCCTTCAAATACATAACCCAGAAGAACATCTTCTTAATTGAGCCATCTAAAGGGGAGCGTTTGCCCTGCTGTGAATGAATATGTAATCATACTAGTTCAGACATTTTTAAAGACTACTAATTAAAACTGATTAATTAACTGACAAAGAAAACATTTATTTATGTATATATATAAACATAAAGGAGGAATCAGGTGAAACACACATCCCTATACTTATCATATAGAATGGCAAGTCTGCTATTTTACATTTTCAAAGATTTACAAACCATGAGTCACAGACACTTTTCACTTGACAGTTGGATTTAAAAGTGAGTATGTTTTGTTCAGACCTGTGGTTTGTTGACGCCAACTGAAACAAAGAGAGAAATTAGAAGAGAGGGGGCTTGATAATGACACCCATTGATTTTCAGTGAAAACATATGTCTGACATGTTTTTTATGACTCACTGACGTGCTTGTGTGTAAAGCATTGTGAGCGTCGCTATTATAAAAGGAATAGAGGTGCAAAGAAGGCAAATGTCATGTTGGATGAGTCAGAGGGGAAAAAGTGAGATGAAAATCAACATTAGTAGTGCTTATTGGACACAGACTTCTTTATATCTTCAAATATAATGTAATCACCTCAGAAAAACACAACAGTAATGACATTTTATGAAAACACCAATGGGCACCAATGTGCTATTTAGAGGGCCTTGCATCCGTTGTGGTTTCATCCCAGACGCCTCCTGTATCGGACGTGTCCTTGAGCAAGACACTGAATCCCAAAGTGCTTCTGACAGGAATAGAGAAAATATCTAGTTATTTAATTTAATGTTATTTTAATTAATACAAACCAGGTGCAATGAAACACCTTCAGAGTTGCTGCTTTTTCTTCTTCATAATCAAGCTGTAAAATGTCATCCACACAATGAAGCTGGGAACCACAAAAAGTTTCAAGGATCTTAACTCATTACTGTCAGATGCCACCATGAGGAGAAGTTTTAGACCAAAACAGCCCAAACACCATTGTAGCAAACACATATTTAATTTCTCTTCTTGGTTTCTTTTTTAATTATTCTTATGTATTTATTTCATTTATTTATAATTTACTTTATTATGTCCCTTCTTCCTATCTTGGCTAATTCATAAGTCACTTTTCAGACTGTGAACTCTGTATACTGCAAGTTAAGTAAGGCTGTATGAATTTAGCGCATGATTTACATTCGTGCTTGTCATCCAGCCTCTATTATTGGCAAGCACACACATAACTCATGACAGAGATTACACTAGAAATACTTAACATTCACAAACAAACTAACACACACGATTTACAGAGGCATATCAAATATGGACGATAAGCTGGGGAACAATAAAGAAAGGAAAAAAGGATAAATTGAAAGCTACTATTGACTCTGCTGCCCGTCTGGATTTAGAAGACACAATGGCCATCCTATTATTTAAGAAATATGTCCAAATATAACAGCTTTCTTGAGTATGGCATTGCTAACTGTATATCCAAAGGTCCTCGATCCTTGACAGGAACATGTCTCTCTGAAACCCAAATGCTTACCAAGTGTAGAGAATATGTAAAATATCTCTTAATAACTCATACAAATAGGGGAGTGTCTTATTGTGAATGATGAATGTGAATCAGACATCTCTGTCGTAAATATAATTTAGGTAGATAGCTATAATTAATTGACCAAATGAAAATAAAATTGCCTTAATTTTACCTCATTATCTTCAAGATTAAATTCCAAATCCATGGCAACATTGGTGTGGTTAGGGCAAGCAGAGAATCCTCCCAATTGGTCGGTAAAAGATGGAGATTTTGGAAAAGGACCAGAGCGATTGGCTGAGAACCCTGGCAAAAGATGGAAATTGAAGCCGTAATTCGCTGTCAGCACAAAATCCCCCTAAATCCAGGACTATCAAAAGGAACAAGGATCCATGAAAAAACATATCCTCCTTCGAGCCGGATTTGAACCAGCGACCTAAGGATTTCCATGTAACCACTACAGTCCTCCGCTCTACCAACTGAGCTATCGAAGGGACATGTCACGATCTGGGTCATTACGTTTCTTGTATGATAATACATGAACCTGGATTTCTATTTGTGAAGTAATTTATTGTACTGTGTTACTACGTGAGCTTCAATTGCGTGTGCATTGTTCCATTTTTGTGGACAAAAGTTTAACTGTAGGCACTTCTTTTCTTTGAATGGCACCACATAACCAAGTTTGTTATACCATATGCTCATTCACTACTGTCTTACCTCTATTGGTGATGTAACAGACATTCTTTTATTTCATTAGGTAAATTAGTGTTATGGCTTTCTGAGCCATCTTAAACCATGGCACGCTGATTTGTATACATTTGGTAAGACATGTCAATATAAAACCAGCATTATTTGTTCATCACAGTACAGTCATAGTTTGTAGTTTATAGCTAGAAATACGCCACGTACTCAAAACGACATTGCGTACAGGCGCTTCCCTACGTAGAAAATAGCAAATCCCTTCCGACGTCTTTTCAAGGGGAATTAGCTCAGATGGTAGAGCGCTCGCTTAGCATGCGAGAAGTAGCGGGATCGATGCCCGCATTCTCCAGGGACACTTTTCTTTTTCTACAAATCTTTTTTGTTGTTCTATTTCAAACTGTTTCTACGAATTATAATTGAAATATACAGTCAAATATTGTTGGCCTGTTTGGTTTGCATGATTTTCTTTACTAGTAACTTTAATGATGGACCAAGGAATAAAATAAAGGTTGAATACAACTCTCATGGGTGTGAAGCCAACTTTAGCTGTCCAAACCAATAGCTAACTTAGCTAACATTACTGAACAAAAACTATTCATTTTAAAGAAGACACCATTATGTAATGCTGTTAAAACATACAGTCCCTTTTCTGGTGTATGTATTTACGTTAGGTAACCAACGTTTTAAGTTAAGTAACCTACCTTCCATTTGGTGCACAAAGTTGCTGCTTTGACGTTCAATTACCAGGGTACAAACGTTATGCCCTAATTGTATTGACCTCTTTGTATATAAAGTTACTTAGATAGCTCAGATATAACTTGTTTCAACATAATATTGTGTTTTGAGAACTAAAGCATGAATAGAATTGACAATCATCTATTGTGCACTCAGGGACTACAGGCAAAATATAGATTTACTTGTTCGGAGCATGTTGGTGATGCTGTATTTGACGTAAACCCACATATTCATGGTCGCCTGGACGTCATTAATAACTGATTTCTAGATGTGATGTAAAGCCTCCACCTCCTTTAACTCCCCAAACACACACACTGCACAGACAGTCACCTCTGATAACAGTGTGTAGAGGATGCATGTTAGTGAGTTTGGAAGGCAGCTGTTCAGTACTGCCCCTGCTCAGTTTCAAATATGGGCACGGCAAAAATGGCAACCTTTGACGTGACAGCAATAGCTGCTAAAAACAGAACTGACACCAGCTAGATAGGAGCCCACACCCGCTCGGACGAGAGCTGCAGGCCTAGGCTCCAGCCTGACTCGGGCCTACAGAAGATAGCTCAAAGAAACGGATTGTTGTTCTCAAGTTCCCAGCTTGTGTGGTTTTATCTAAGTAGGCTTTGCTGTTGTTTTACGTCCTGCTAGAAGCGCTCGTCTAAAATGAACACCATGGATAACCTGGAGAAACAGCTGATTTGTCCCATATGCCTGGAAATGTTTACAAAGCCTGTGGTTATCCTGCCCTGCCAGCACAACCTTTGCAGAAAATGTGCCAACGATGTTTTCCAGGTAAGCAACTGAAGACAAATGCCACTGATCAGTTTAGTAGATAGTTAAAACATTATGAGGAAAGTATTTCTAAACTTGAGGAACACTGCTTTTGGTTTATAATCAGCATATCCAACTAACAGCCGATGTCATGTGAACCATGGAGCTTTGAATAAACTTCCCCTTTATTCAAGGCTAAACCAGTAACTGTTTGGGCAGCAAAGATTACATGTTTATAATATGTATATTGTATTGTATTGTCTGTATAGTATTTCAGGCAGAAAAGATGCCCTTTTGTGTCACAACTGATCACAATTAAACAAGTAAGGCTATGTTTACAAACAATATTTACATATAATGAATCATTACCAGCATCAGAAAACATTGACAGCTTGGGAAGTTTGAGGTTTATTTGTTGTTAGGCGTTAGTCCCTTCATTAGAACAGCTGTGAACCGGTTTGGGATGATAGCAGGGCAGTTCAATGTTTTTATTCTTGGTTTCGGGGTTTCACTTTGTATTATCGACTGCTATTTGATTAGATTCACATTGTATCACTATTGAGTGAAATTATTTAATACATTGTTGCAAACTAGATTGATTTATCAGTTAAAGCAATGTCCCATTATACTAAATATGAGGTTTGAATTGTACTCGTTTACAGGCCTCAAACCCATACCTGCCAACAAGAGGTGGCTCGCTGACGTCCGGCGGCCGCTTCCGATGCCCGTCATGCAGACACGAGGTGGTTCTGGACAGGCACGGTGTTTACGGGCTGCAGAGGAACCTGCTGGTGGAGAACATCATCGACATGTTCAAACAGGAGTCCAGCAGGTGAAACAGATCAGATACACAGATGTGCTCTGTTCAGTTTATCTGAGTCACTCGTGATCATGTCACTACAGTTTTACCTCCAGAGTTCAGAGAAAAGCTTTGTTGATCAGGCAGAGGGCAGTGAGCAGATGATAGTAGAAGAGAACGAGGATAAACTGGTGGCGCGATGGCAAGAAGTGTAGAAGTTGCTGATGTGGCCGGTGGCTTCTGAGTCAGACAGCTGGATGACAGGTTTCTGGTTTTAGTCGTCTATCTAAAGAGGATTTCCCTGATCTGAGTAGTTGGCTGTATTGCCAAAAGGTCTGTCTGATTTAAGATCCACAGCACTCAACAACCTCACAATGGAGCAAGAATTTGTGGCATCATTGTAAGTTAAATGTTTTACGGATAATTAGCTGATATTTTGAATTGTTTTTATGGGATACATTGACCTGACAATGTGAGTATTTGTTATTAAGAAAAGATAGACATCCACAGAAATCGAACACAATGCTATTCAAGTGCACCCACACCTGTTTTCTACACAGTGTAATAGTGACGTATTGATTACAGTGCTGACAGCCAATGTGCACAGCAAGGGGGGACTGATGGATCGTCAATAAGCTACCAAGATGTGTACCTGTGACATTATCAAACCGACATTACATGTCACATCAATATGCACTGAAATGTACGGCCTGGACAGGAAGATAATCAGGTTTTCTCTAAACCTCAACAGCAGCAAGCCGGCGCCGGAGAGAAAGGAAGAAACGCCCATGTGTGATGTTCACGAAGAAGAGAAGATCAACATCTACTGTGTGACCCACGGTGTGCCCACATGCTCCATGTGCAAAGTATTTGGAGTGCACAAAGACTGTGAGGTGGCGCCCATCACAAGCATCTACCAGACAAAGAAGGTGAGGCCTGAAATGCTCACGGAGATCATAAATACTGTCCATCATGAGAGGCACAGACATATTCTTATTAGACATATCATATTAGTATCACTTAAATGGCACTTACTGATAGCACTTTGTAGTTTTACTTTATTGAAGAAATTGTACTTTCTTGATTCTTGTTCTGAGTTTGTACTCATGATTGAATGCACCTATTGTAAGTCGCTTTGGATAAAAGCGTCAGCTAAATGAAATGTAATGTAATGTAATATTCACAGACATGTGATTGTGTTTCACACAAACCGTGTTTTTTTAACCGTGAATTACATTCACATGTGGAACAAGTTTGTCCCAGTTCTGAATCACACTTACTCTGTCACGTCCTTGCCCCCCCTCCAGACGGAGCTGAGTGACGGGATTGCCATGATGGTTGGTAACAACGACAGGATGCAAGGCATCATCAGTCAGCTGGAGGAGGCCTGTCGTGCCATAGAGGTCAGCAGCGTCCAACTGGCCGCTCACTCACGCAGCAAGCCTCGCTCTGAGCACACACTGATGCACCTGCACTCACCTGCACAGACGCGACGTGTCCTTGTCTCCGTCACTCTGTCTGCTTTTTATCTGTCTGTAGGTGGAGAGGGGGGAAATTGATATCTTGCTGCCTCTGTCTGTCTTACACTCTCTTTTTCACATTTTCTACGACATGCACTTTGCGGTGCACTTCACTCTGCCTCTGGCTCATTGACATTAAAAATGAGCAGTGTAAATTGAGGAGAGAGACAGCTTTCTTGTGGTTCATGTGCCGCAGTTGGACATATTAAGGAGAAAACTGGAATGGCTCAAGTCCCACATGTGTCACCCTCAGTGGTGTCACTCAGGACTCACAAGCAGAATGAGCTTCACTGTCCTTTGCTGCATGTAGCTGATGGGCAGAAGATGGCGAATCAGAACATTTTGTGTTTTACAACACTTTCACAACAAAAAAAGCAACAACTATTACAAACGTTCTTGAATTGTCTTAACTCTGTTGTACCCTAGAGTAGCATGTACATACACTTCTCACCCATAAAACTGCGAGGAATGATTGTTATGAATGTGTCTTCTTCTGTCTCGTACACGTGGATGCATAGGAGAATGGTCGGAAGCAGAAGACGCTGGTGTGTGAGAGGCTTGACCAGCTCTACTCCATCCTGGAGGGGAAGAAGAGGGAAATGAGTCAGAAGGTGACGGCCGAACAGGATGAGAAGGTGAACTATATCCGGGGTCTGACCCGGAAGTATGGAGACCACCTGGAGGAGAGCTGTAAGGTGGTGGAGTTGGGCATCCAGACTATGGAGGAGCCGGAAATGGCTTTATTTCTACAGGTCAGAGTCAATACCAAACGGGATTCAAAATGTGTGTATAAAATCCATAGAAAATAGTAACATTTATCAATATTGATCATATGTATATGTCTCCTTCAGAACACAAAGCCTCTCCTCAAAAAGTGAGTCTATGCATCACAGAATACACCAACAATAGCGGAAACATAGTATACAGTATGTAACAACATATTGACAATCCAAGATTATAATCCTTCTCTTGTGAATGATTCACCAAATGTCCATCTGCACCTAAACCCCGAGGTCACACCTGCTCTCCAGGAGCCGTCGACCGTGATTCTGTGAAATGCTGCAAATCGTTATCTTTAGCTGGGGCATCCCGAAATAACTCATGGGACGTGCTAAACATTACAGATGGATTACTGTGTATATATAACAAGTGTTACATTGACTGTCTGGGGGGGATTTTTTTCTTTTTCATAATGCTAATTGCACCTTTTGCACTCAGGCTTGCAGAAGCATCCAGTACAGCCCACCTGGACAAAGTTGAGCGCGGCTACGAGAATATGGATCATTACACCGTGGACTTCAAGAAAGAGGGCACGGCCCTGCGTAGCCTCGACTTCCTCCTAGGTGAACGGACAGAGTGGGTGGAGGCAGCAATGTACTGCTTACAGCTCTGACTTGTAGTAACTCCTCTTTTTTTTTGTGCATCTACAGATGATGAAGATGAGGATGAAGAGGATGATGACGGAGAAGCAGACACAGAGGAAGGCGAGGGGGCCCAGACTGTTTCGGGAGGCAGCAGTGCTGTTACAGCCGCCTCCGTCCAACCATCTGCCCCGCAGCAGAGTAACTCCTCCCCAAGCGCAGCCAAGAGCGCGACCTCGTCCTAGCTGTCAGCCGCTGGCCCCGGATTTTTTTTTTTTCCAGGAGCACAATAAGTTTTGCTCCTAGATTTTGATTTCATATCAGTTGTGATACTTTTCCCCCAGATTGGGGAACACGAGACAGATTTAGATCTGTGCCGAAGGGAAACTCTGAGTTGCAGAGGTAGATCTAAAGGAAGAGACAGAAGTTTCAATTCCCTTCTCTCTCTCTTATATTGTGATTATGTTAGAGTGCATCCCTGCACGGTGACTGATCTCATATTTTTAGGTCTGGTTACATTTTGGCGACTTCTTGCTTTTTTTGACGTACTGAATGACAAGCAGGCTATGGGTGGTTATTTTCAGAATTGATCTTTTTTTTATGTTGCTGACCTTTTGGGATTCCCTGCTTAAACTACATCATTAGCGAGCATGACAAGAGGGCCTCGGGTTTCCCTCCCGGTCGTACTTTTTTATGACTGGTATAACTTTATGAGTAGGGTAGCAGAGTAAAAACTCTCACTGTGACATTTCAGTATTTCATACACTTAACGGCTCATGTAATGTGTTGTATGCTTTATTGTATAACCCAGATATACTTTCCTACATGTAAAAATATCACATTTTGACATGTAACAGTGTATTATATATTACAATTATCATTAAAACTGAATTGTACAAACACTTAAAGTATAGTGTTTCTCAAATTTTGGATTAGCAAAAATACAACTGTTGGTATCCCTGTACTTACGGCCTCCCCCTGGACTGAATCACCAATGACATTTTGTTATGTAACACCTGTGTGTCTGTGTGTACGCATGTACAAAGAAAATTACATATTTTTCTCTTTCTCCCGTCCTTTATCTCTTCTTCAATTTCCATGTCAATTATTTTTGGCAAAGGCAATCCATCTAGAGAAGGCATTAGTGCAATTTCTGTACAGTATGGATGTGTTACCACTCCTGCCTACGTCCTACTGTACACGTCAGACTGCAGGGTGCCTCAAACCTTCAGTTATCTATTTGATGCCTCATCTTGCTGTGACTCCACTATTGAGGTAGTCCACCACAGAGACACATCTAATTATTGTACAGCGTCTCTCAGTGAGTTGGATCCTTTACAAATGGGCTCAATGCAGCACTAAGCCCCAAGTAGCTAAGTGGGCCAAACAGAATGGGATGACTCACACCCACAGCTCTTGTTTAGTTACACTATGGGTCAAGGATCAACACAGCGTGCGCACACACACACGCGCGAGTAAGCGCACGCACGATGACTTTCACACTCATTAGCTATCAGTGGTGCATCTTTCAGCTGTTGTCTTTTGCTGCAATAATGAGAATTTCTTGTTGAGGATTAATGGTTTAGGAGAAAGAATGCTATATGGGTGTTCTTCACCTGCATGACTGCCGGCCCTCTTACAGCACCCTGAGAAACATCTTTGGTAAATTTGTTGTTGTTGCAGCTCTTTTCATGTGTCAGAGAAGAGGCACGGCACTAACCCACGACTTGGCTCCAGAGCAATGCCACGGTTACACCATATAGGGTTTTTATATTCAGTTAGAATCAATATTTGTGGAGGCAAGACTCGAGAGGCAGTGGCAATTTTTGCTCTCTCAACCTACGGTCAACTTATATTCAATTTCTCCTTTGTAAGATTCCAACTCTATATGTCCAGAAACATTAGGAAAGTGTATGTTAATTAAATTAGTGATTAAAGTAACTGGTAATAGTTAATTTACATGGGAGTTATTATTAATTTATATGTAAGGATATCCACAGAGAAGTGTAAGCATTGCTTTTAATTTTTTATTAAAAAATATAGATAGATGTTCTCTTGCACAACAGAAAATGACTGGTTGCACATAAGTTTATTAACAAACATAAATATCATAAATACAAGGATTCATAATTTAAAACAAAACGCCACTTTTTTTTCAATGCAGTATTTCATGTCTCAACCAAAAGTATTTAATCTCAAATATGAAGAACGTGTGATTCTACATATTTGACACCAACATTAAAATGGCAAGGTACAATCGGATCATTATAAGTCAAGCCCATGTACGCTCCATAGTTTGAGTTTAAAGCTATAAATAATACGAGTGATAAAGCAGCACTATATTGTACAGAGCATGTGTTGTGCTGATGGAAAAAATGCAACAACAAAAAAAAGAAAAGAAAAGAAAGAGAAGGGAGATCTTTGGCGGATGGAAAGAGGTCATCATTTCCCGAAGAGCTCCATCATTCTTCTGTTATTTTGCGCTTGCTGGGCCAGCTGTTCCGCCTTGGACATCTCCATCATCTCCCGCAGCAGGTGGAAGGTCAGGTCCAGGGATATCGGCGGGTCCTCGGACCTCCTTCCCCTCTCCATCGACTCGTCCCCGCGGTCTCCGAAGTCGCTTATGAGCGCCCTGATGTTTCCAACTTTCCCTTGTAAAAGACGCCGCGTCAGCTGGAGTTGCAATGCTCTGTTGTAGATGCCAGGTGATCCGCCGGGATACATGGACGACGATGGGAAAGAGTTAGTGTCTCCGCTGCCCAGTCGGATAAAATACTCCTCTCCCAGTCGCTCCAGGATGGGGCCAGACTGCTGCTGCTGCTGGGAGTTTTGGGTTTGGGGAGCTGGGACGCGCAGGGCACCGCCAGGGCTTTCAATAGCCCGACATTCGTAGAGCGGTAAGAAGGCAACTAGCAGAATCACGGTGGTACCAAGTAAATTGAGCTTCATGTCAGGATATCAACAGGAATCTGAGAAGAAAATCAAAAGCTTTGATTATTTTTAAATCCCAACTGTAGTGTAAAATGTGCAGCGTAATGAGGAATTTACGCACATAACACCGGCATGGCATTACTGTGACTGTGTTGTAACTATAAAGAAAAGTGTTGCTGCTTATTTATGTTTTGAGGGATTTTGTGATACACTTAAATCTTCAGTAGTTATACGAAATAGTCTTGGTTAATTGGTCCGGAAAGAGAGATTGGTCAGTGATGGATAAACAGTGAAAGTTGAATTATTATTGCCTGCTACCTATACTTGTTTCCGGCTCTATACAACACAATCAAGTTTGAACATATAAAGCAATCACGAAGGATAAAACCGACTTGATAAATGAATGTCGAGAAAATGAGAAAATTCCAAATATTGCACGCAGAAAAAAGCTCTTCATACCTTTAATCTTTAGAGGAGGTCCAGTAGCCTTGTAGGTTGCCAGGTAGTTGGCGAGATGCCTCCCTCCTTCACTTCTTTGAAGAAACAAGTATACAGTTACTTAAAGAGTAGATGCTGAATGGACTTATATAGCCGCCCTCACGACAAGTGTCGCGCTCCAAACTGAGATTGAGTCTGCGCGTGCTTGCATGGGTGTAACGTGAAGGGACGCCTCTGACAAAGTGCTTTAGTTTAGATGAGATGAGTCATAAGTAAGTGTGCGCGCGCGTGCACCAGCGTTTACTTCTGTGCTTTCAGAATAGGCCTATAGGTGCCACACCTGCTGGCATTTTCACTTGAGAGGAGAATGTTTAAAAATGAAGAAAAAGAGTATTAAGTCAAGATAAGTTTTAAATTATGTTTTTTTTCTGTATCTCAGTCACATATGTGCAGAATATGATTTAAATGTGTTTTGCATGACACAAATATTCCTTATCAAACAAAAAACTACAGTGACTATTCTTTTGATAGACTCTGCAACAATGGCAGTGCCACAATACAGCTATGATAAATAATGAAGAGACTCAACATATTGGAAATGAATCAAATAGTTGCCGGTACAACAGGTATATTTTGGGGGAATCTATAAGACTGACTTTGTTTCTGCATATTGCATCACACTAATGATTCCACAGCAGGTTCCCAGCTGACCTGTGTGTGCAAACAGCTCAGGCTGAGACAGGGGGCATTGACTCCCAGTGATTCATTGCTGATGCACCTACGTCACTACCTCTGCCACTGGGGGCCTCGGACACCTCGCTTCTGAGGGGCCCACCGCCAAGCCACCTTTTCAAGATGGAGAGCTTAATCCCATACCAGCCATTAGAATCTTAAACAGTTTGATGATAAAAAGTAGAACTCTCTCTTGTCTGTTTCTCTGTCTGTTTCACATAGTTCAGCTTTTGTGCAATACAATAGCATTACTAACACCACTGTCTGTGGAAACTCTTTAAAAGTTGGCCCTTTTCCACTGAAGCATATACTCCAAATCTTTGTTAAGTCACCTTTCACGATGTGGGAAAAACCCTCCCATTATTCCTTAACAATAAATCCTAATTACTTTAGTGTATATGTCAAAGTAACTACTGTGCACTCACGGAAAATAATACTAATACTAATTTAAGAGACAGGACAGGAGAAAATCAGATTTTGTAAATGTAGTCATGAAGTACAAGGCAGATTTTTCTTCAGCATATGCCATCTTTAAAAAAAATCACATATTATCTTTAGACATTTCAGGTGCAGAGTGAATCCCACTCTGACCACCTAAAATGTCTAAGGATAATATGTGATTTAAAAAAAAAATGTTTCTCATAGCCTCTCCACTTTGCCACTCTTCATGCGCCGTGCTGCTTCAGGGGTCGGTGTCAGGTCCCATCATGAGAAACACATGTTGGCTGACACAAATAGAAAACACCGCCAGATGAGTGAGTGACTGCTCGTGGTCAACTCATGTCACCTCATTTTCCAATCACTGTCCCCACACAGATCACTGGGAATGAAATCCTCTCCTGTGATGCCACGCAGGCCGGAAAAGACTGAAGCTTTCATCATTATCCTTTTGTTTCCTCAATTAGGCCGAGTCTCTCAGGCGATTAGATTAGAAAAAAACTTTAATGAGTCTGTGTCCGCAGGTAGAAAATACACACAAAAAAATGATTAGATGAAAATCTGGACATGATAGAGTAGAAGTTCATCTCCATAAGTGCTTCTGAGAAAGGATTTTACACAACCAATGTCAGACAAACAAACTCTCCATGGCAACGGATTCTTTTAATTGATCATTTGCCTTTCTAATTGTGATCTGCTACGAACACAAGTGCTTCTCCACGAACTGTCCCTTCCTAAATAATTGGACAGCTTTCCCCAGCGGATTGAGCTGTGTTTTGCCTAATACTTCCGATGTTGTGCTCGACAAACTAATTTTGATAAACAAGGTCACTGTTGAACGGGTATGCTGGTGCTGATCAATGGGTCTGCACACTTACCACCACCTGACCTCCGTACTGTAGCTCAGGTGTCCTTCTGGTTTATAGTCTGCTTATATAACCTGTTATAAAAACACCTCTCTAATAGAAATGGGAGCTTGGCCTTTCATCTCAAGAAAATTGAGATGGAACATTTTTACAGAAATGTCATTTCTGGTTTTACAATTGACAACAAAACAACACTACACAAAGCTTTCATACAACCGGCCCACTAGATATCTAAATGTATGATAATGTTCAGTCATGGCAGTTTAATTAAGGCTAAACAGACTCATTAATAATGCAGAATGAAAGCTGCTGACCAGGATCCCCTCCGGTTTACTTGATGTTCAAGTATTCTTCAGTGCAACTCAGCTGCTTTTGAAAAAGGAGCTGTTTTGAATACGTCTTGATGCATTTATCAAACAAGACATTTGAAATGATAAATTAGAACCATCTTCTAAAGCGCTTTGATGAGATGATAACCTTTTGAAAAATGAAATGTAAGACAGCTGGCTTTACTGAGCTTCACCAAAGGTTTGCATGCTCAACAGTGTGTGTGCGGCCGACATGAGAACGTGTGAAGCAGAGCTGTCCATAGTGCAGAAAACCCCCCAGGGACCGTTCTGGCTATATGAACCTAGCATGTGTAGCTCTGGAGGTATTAACTCAGCGGCTCTCCTAATGCTTGCTCACATAGTGGATGCCAATCTCCTCACACAAGGGTCGAGAAAGGAAAATAACGTCTCTAAAGACAATATTTAATCTTTGTCTAAATTACTTTTCCTATTTGTTCACCACTATGGGTGGATTTTCCAGGTCAAATCTAACACTTAGGAGACTTAACAACCCAATCACTTAAATTTACAAAAGCTTATCTTTAAATTGGATAAATCCATTATATTATAGGTCTTATTTTCAACAAATCCTGTAAAAACCGGCAAACCAACATCTTTCATTACTTTCTGACGTCTCTACTTCGTCTACGGCAGTCAGCCTCGAGCCTATTTGTTCCTCTGAAGCTGTAAATCTTGTAAAACAGGTCAAAACATAGTTCCATCTTTATAAAGGCCCTTTAAAGTATCAGAGAACAGCTGCGTTTTTTTTTAGCAAAGGTTACTCCAACAAATATAGGGTTATAAATGTTAGTGTAAATTGCATCTTTTCAGGGCTATATAACAGACTTTTGGTGTGCTAGTTACCGTTTGTTGTATATATATATATATATATATATATATATATATATATATATATATATATATATATATATATATATATATATATATATATATATACATTGGTGTGGAAAAGAATAAAAGGGACAGGACTATAACATCGTTTTAAACAACTTCACAGGACAAAGACACGGAGTCAGGTGTTAAAACTACAAAATATTTGCCGAACTTTAACTATAAAATGAATAATCTACACCCTTACTCAGCACTGGCGCAGGAAATATATCTCACTACTTAGTCCAAATGAAATGTTCTGGGTTGTCGACTAGGTTACAACGACTTTGCTCGTTCATAGATTGCATATTGCCAATATAATGCGTATTGAAGATATTTGGAATGCTTGCAACTGTGGAAAGAAATCCCTTTTCATTATTTTACCCTTATGTTTGATGTTCATGAAATGAGATATATATTGAAGCGTTTTAGGAATTACATGTTCTGTGTCTGTGGATGATTTCATGTTATTACAGTAAGTGATGTTTTATTTCAGTGATACGTGACAAGTAATGTTTTATTCAAATGCATGAGGCAGCAGATGTCCACTCTAAGGTCGGCTGCTTCATAATGTTCAGGAAAAGTGTCATTTCAAGAAGAATCTAGGGCAAAGTTATTCAGTCCAAATTGAAATCCAGTTTTCTTTGCTCTTTAATAACACACTTTGAACATAATTGACTCTTAGGGGGCCCTTAATCCAAACAGACAATGTTGATTCCTCCCCGCGTCGTCTCAAGACTTACGGTTTGAATCATTTATAACGGATAAGAATCTGTCATTTCTTTATGCACCCTTAAAGTAGAATCAGCTCCGGGACAA
This sequence comes from Taurulus bubalis, assembly GCF_910589615.1. Taxonomy (NCBI): domain Eukaryota; kingdom Metazoa; phylum Chordata; class Actinopteri; order Perciformes; family Cottidae; genus Taurulus; species Taurulus bubalis. The sequence continues at coordinate 10,298,617 of NC_136606.1, forward strand.
CAAAGTAACTCCAGGCCTTAGTATAGAATGATTGACAAACATCATATGCATCAACATTGACAGTTAGCATGCAGGTCCTGACAGAAGACAGCCAGAGAAACGTTTTTTTTCTGTATTTTAGACTTGGTTTGCCTCTGAGCGTCAAGGACCCAAAGAAATCTGTTTTTCTTTCAATGCAGCCACTCATTCCATGTAACAATCAGGGGCATAAAGGCATTAATGGTTGAACACGTTTCTTCCTGTCTATGTGGATGTCTGTCTCTTTGGTCTGCCTTATCTGTTAACCCAGATATAACTGTAAGGACTTTTTATCTGGTTAAAGATCCAAAATAAGATCATCAGACCAATCAAAGTTGCCGTTATACAGATTAAAATGCTCCTTTTATAGGAACCAATTTCTTCTCTTATTTAATATTCTAAAGTGTATCGCAAAATTGTTCCCAGTGATATGCTTTGTTTGAAGCTCAGATGGAGTTTTAGATGTGGGATGTATTTATTGCCAAGTCGAGCTCTAATGAGAGGAAATGTGGTCCTTTCCTTCTTTCTTCAACCAAGCATATCAGCTGCAACTTTCTCTCTTTTTTTTAGACAAATGGAGTCACAATAAGTTACGGTTCAGCATGAGGATAGCCGAGACTGCGTCATAATATAAATGCACATCTATCAATTCAACAGCAGTCACCAGTTTAGTCAACACATGTCAAAAGGCACGTTTGACATCCATCACGTCATTTCACCTTTTGTCTTTTATCTATAAGAAACGTGTTTCCAGGAAAGCCATGCCCTGGCTCTAAATGTGTAGAAGCCCCTAAAGCCTTGTCAACAAAACCCTCAGAGTCCTCTCAGATGATCGCACTGGGTATTTGCCCCATGGCACACATAATGGATGTCGACCACGTTAGACAGGATGCAAGCCAGCGAAGATGCTGTGAAATCAGCTGTGTTTGCGCAAGAAGAGATGCATTGTTGTTTTTCAGAGTGTATTTAAAACAGTCTAATGAGGAAAACAATAACTGGGCTGGGCTGTGTTATATATTATGACAGAGTGGGGTCAAAAAATATCTTGATAGCCCTTGTTCAGAAAAAGGGACGAAGCTGACCACAAAAACATAGTCTTTATGACATCAAAAGATAATTAGATGAGTGTCTGTCTCATACAAACATGATAACTGACCTCATTATCTGTCTATGTTTCGCCCGTGAGTCAATCATCTGACTCATCCTTATAGTTTTCTTTTCTCTGTCTTAGCGGTTAAGATCAGATGATGACCGTGGCTTTTCAACAGTGAGTTCCCAAACATTATTCTTTTCTAAATACTTTGTGCCTATTTTCCCTCCTTGGTTTCTCTCTGATCATCAGCAGGGAGCTAACAGGCACCGATCACATCGTGGCTCTGGGTCAAAATCTGAAATTGAACAATTACCCCAGACTGCTGAACGCTCAGAAGCAACTCAGCACAAGAGAAGAAGATATCTGAGAAAGACAGAGCAAATACAGCTTATGATGCAATACTCCATATACCACAGTTAAGGAAAAGAATAAACTATGTGGGTTTGAGAATCATTGCTGGACTGAACTTTGTTCTCTGTGATTCATTCAATTGAGTATCTGTAATTTAAAATCTTCCTGAGCTTGGCATTAATCAACTGAATTAGTGGAATAAAACTAATGTTATGAATCAATCAGCAGAGATACACACATTAATCTAGAGTGCTCTTCTGTCGGAAGCCTTTCAACATTAGGCTTAAACCTCCAGAGAGGAGGAAGAGTGTGAATATTCAGTATGGGCGCTCATGATAAGAGATACAGAAAAGACACAGAGACGAGAGGAGGAAGAAGTGAGGATGGATGGCAGATAGTCAGACTCGTCTAGTAAACTCATCAAGCTGATTGACAGGAGGACTCAAGAGAGGCATTGTTTCTTGGGATGAACTAAATAGAGAGGCAGCTGTCAGACAGAAGAGAGGAACTGCGCCCCCCCCCCACCCCCACCTCCCCGTTCCCCCTCCTTTTTTTATTCATTTAGCATCAGAGGATCTGGTGTAACCGTATCTCAGCATATCGGACATTTCTAACGTGTGATTTCTTGTTATTCCTACTCATCTGCAGGGTAAAAGCTGCAGGCAATATCAGCTTTCCCAAGCCAACGTATCAGTCGGACTCCATGCTCACGTAACTAACGCTGCACACTTTGCCCTCACAGGAGGCAACTGGAGCCTCTGACTTATCTGCCTGAAACAGTTCAGAAACCTAACTGAACCAGCAAACAAACAAAATGCTTCCCAGTTTATATGCTATTAAAGGTAATTGCAGGAGCGTTAAAGGACTTGACCTTCTAGCAAGGAAAACACACAGCACAGCGATGATATAGTATACTGTACATCTCTATGGTAATTTATAGTTTTTATCTCAGTTTTTCACAAGGATTTCCCATGGATGTCCCAATGTCCTAGCTACCTTAACTTAAGGTAAATAAAACTCTTTCTCAAAAGTAAGTGACTTCAAGGTAAAACATTTTTTTCTGTTTGAATGCTCTCAATTGCAGCTGCCAGGCACTTGTTATGCTGCCAAGCATTTTGACCTTGTGAAAGACTTTGCATCCTGATATGTTTAAGCACCGCTGTGTCTGAGCCCAGAGGAGACGCCCGGTCATGCAATGATGCTCTTCTTTGTTATAAGGTTCACATTGTACCATCTTCGTAATCTTTAGAAAAGCCTCTCCAGTATCCAAAAATTGCATCTTTGCCATGCCGGGTCTTTTTTTCCACCTACAGTTCACCTTGACAAATAAATTACAGCATCTTTTAAAAACTCACTAAGTGCTGTGTGATGGCTGCGGGTTATTTGACCTGGTTCTGCTGCCGAATACTGTAAATAGAAGAAATTAATTTAATCTCGGGTCATTACATTTGAGTACTTCGATAGCTAATTGTTTTTTCCACTTTTACATACTAATCAGTGTGCGGTGAGCAGGCATTCAATGATCATAGCCAAGAGTGTGTGTGTGTGTGTGTGTGTGTGTGTGTGTGTGTGTGTGTGTGTGTGTGTGTGTGTGTGTGTGTGTGTGTGCGTGTTTTCTCTTCTCAATCCGTCCTGATGTGTCCAGTTCACTGGGCTGTGCATACAACTCCACAACTCTCACACAGACGATTGGCAACTCAGGTGGGCTTCCCCAAGCTCCTTGACCTCTCATCATAGAATTATGAATTACATCAGCCACGGTTATGTAAACATTAATTAGATGAGGGATTTGGATAATGGCACAACACCAATCTCTTTCTCTGCATTGAGCTGGAAGCCATCACTCTCTACTGTGCACTCTTTTTTCTTTTTTTATCCCAGTACTCGTGCATGTATCCATGGGTATGTGTTTCTATCATGCTCACAACAGTGAATACTTTACCCTCATAAAGCTCGAGCAGAAAGCAAACTGAGCTGAGACTGCGTATATGCAGCCATCTGCCTGAATGAGTTGTGTGATATAACAATGAGCAACGGGGTGGACGTAGTTTAGTTTAACTTGGGTTGGCAATGACTTTCAAACCGGGCAGAATGAATAGGAGCCTAACTAACCACAAGTAGGTTGTACATAGCCGGAGGTGATTCACACGATTACAGTCAAGACGCCGCTTTGTTGCTCCCCTCCTCCTCGCCTATAACTGCACGAAAAGAATCACAGGATCATCCGGCATCCGTTATCTGTTCTAAATCAGCTGTGACACGGAATCATCAGGTTATATTTGAGTTGAGGCCTTGTGGCTGTCGCTCTGCATTACTTTCTAACACCGTGTACAGAGGCAATGAGCTAATGAAACTTGAATGTAAACTATCCATAAATCTGTGCTCCAGAGAATTCTTGAGAAAAAAATGTAATTTAAAACTTGATAATTAGCACACATGACTTGACTTTATTTGATATGGACTTCACATTTAAAAATAAGCTTTAAGCTGGAATAGTTTATAAAGCTGAACATATTGTGTTTTTTCAAGATCTGACATTGGTGCCACCTCATTAGTTTTCTGTCCATAATGTTGTATGTCTGGTTATACAGTGATATGATGGGTTGTATAGTTGTGTGTGAGGCTTGTGACCAGCTAGTGATGCATGATAGGTGTGATAATATCATGGCATGCATGTAAGCTGGGCTGTACTGAAGGGCAGATACTTTCTGGTGAATCTGAAGCAGTTAAGATTTGATTTAACTTTTTTGCTGATATTACGCACTTGTTTATCAAATCTTCGATGTGAGTCTATGATGATACTAAGTACTTCACATTGTCAACCTCACTGACGACCTCATTCTTTATTTTTACATGGTGATGTTTGTTTCCTCCGTGAGGTGCTTGTTGGAGTGAAAAAGTACATGTGTGAGCGTGTGTGTGTGTGGTAATCTCGTGACAGACCTTCGGCCATTTGAAGTGACTTCATATAATGGAAATGAAAGACCCATTTTTTCCTTCAGAGAATTACAGACTTCTGCCATCTTGATCACAGCTCATTTTTACGGCATTCTTCACTGGCAGCAGGAAAACCACATTTCAAAAAAGCCATTACCTCACATCTAAACTCAGAGCCTGAGCAAGTGTGGACAAAATAACAGAAACACCAAATAATACCAAAGAGGGGAGCAGCATCACACTTTGCTTTGAAAACAGATTCAAACCTTCTTTAGATGCTGTCACGGTCTGAAAGTGTGTTTATTGAATAGAAGAAAATCCCTCTTTGAAGGATGAAGAAGGTGGAAATTTGCTTTGCACGCTGAGATCCCAAACTCCCCTTAAAGGTTCATTGATGTTCAGATCTTTTCATTTCTCAGGGGTACAGGTTTTATGCTCCTTACACAAGGTTTCGCTCCTCTGTGCACAGGCATTAGATAATTTACAAAAGCGGTTTCTGAGAGGCAGCACTTCCATACATTCAAGCTGAGCTTTGCAAGTTCACCACCTACAGTTTTAGTCAGACCTTTTGACACTCATTCAGTGTCACATGCAGCTAAGGCAGTTCAATTTAGTTTTTATATTGGAAGCTGTTCTTTGGAGGCACTTAACAATTATACTTTAAAGTGTCCATTTGTGTCCAGCGCCGCTCTTTGCTGGCACACTTTGACACACTTTGAGAGCCCACTTTCACGATTTCTGTTCAGGGGCTCATATTGCCTTGCAAATGCACACTGACACATTCTGCTAATAGGCAATCAACACATGCATAACTCAACTTTGTATTTGTAATTGTAATGCTGTATGAATGCCATTTTTTATTCGGTTTTCAACTTTCTGTACATCACTTACTAATGCTCACGATTGGCTCTTAAATGCAAATCAGAGCGTTGGCAGTTCATAGTCAAATTAGCCTCAGCATTAGCATTAAAATGTCAGAACTCATTAATCTGAATGTACAGACTAACAACTTCAGTATTAATTGTCAAATGATGATTTAAGTTTAAGATCAAATGTTATTTAAGGAATCTTGGGTGTGTAAGTAGTCTAAACCTGACGATTTGTGAAATTCTTCTAAATTGTTTCACTTACTCAAACTCTAGGGCACAGAGGAGGGGAAAGCAAGGATTACATTTACATATCAAAGCGAGCATACCGTTCCTTGAGGGTCCCTGCATAGATGTATGTGATCCATATTATTTATAGCTCAGGAATGTCCCCAGGGATCCTGATGCTTCGGCGTCTGTCATGCTACAAGAGTGGTTGGGTGAATGTAGCTTGCAATTAGTGACTGTTGCATCATGTCAGGCCAAAGGGTTGTGAGGTGCGTGACCGACATACAATCACAGCATTGATCCGACAACTTTTTGGAGAACAAAGCAAACTGGGCGGGCAGGAATCACTTTGAGGGACACAGTCATGAGAACACGAGAAGGACTACGTATCACCGTCACCGATCCTCTGCTCCGATGATCATATGCTTAGCATGCCAGTGACACACTGACACTCTGTTAGCGATAAGTGACAGTGGCCATGAAGATGAGTGGAGCAAGGTGACTCCTGCCCTTTTGCTAATGAGCACCACTCCTCTGTCTCATTCAACAACATTGACTGATACAGGAGGAGTAGCTCCTGTTGAATGGCTCAAGAGCAAAGTCACTATTCCCTGGTGGTCGTCTTGGAATATCATCCTCTTCAGGGTGCAATGCTCTGCACTCAATATATCATACAAAAGAGTGCATGCAAATAGTCAAATGGCATCACCTGTTGCAGGTGCTAATGGCAATCAAGTGTAAGTAATGTCAGAAATGGACTAATGGATTGCCTAATTAGAGAGATAGAAAGGGGGGAAAATGTGAAAGCTTCGGAGACTCCAGCAGAATAAATTTAAAATGTAAAAATGGCGGTGAGCGTGAAAAGAAACCAAAGGAAGACTTGCTCTATGTGTCACTGATTTGGAACAATCCTATATATCCTGACTTGCATCTCCCAATCAACACTTAGGTAGTAAGTAGTTGAAGTTCAACAGACGGATAAAATGTCCGTATGACTACAAAATCCGTCATGAAACATCAGCAGGGCATGACTTGCAGCCCACGAGGGAGACGACAGCACGTCCTCTGTGTCCTCAATGCATCCCTGGAACGGTCAATTTGATACTTGTCAGAACGCATATTTTGTTGAACAATTTCTATCTGTATAGTTTTTTTTTGTTCTTTCATTCCCCATGGTCCATTGCCATCAAATCAGTCGGCGTCAAGTTGAGTAGCACTTAGTGGCTAAAAGCCCTCTTGTCTTTGATAAAGCATGTGAAGGATACGTTATGAGGGTGGCTTGTTTTCGTTTTATAAGCAACATTTTTACAAAGATTGATCAGTGCTCATTAAATGGCATTAAAATACAGTAATGTGCTATACATATAAGATAAGATGAGATAAGATAATCCTTTATTAGTCCCGCAGGGGGGAAATTGCAGGATTACAGCAGCCTTGCACACAATAGAGACACATAGTAAAAACAATAGTAACAGTAAAATAAATAAGATAACAATAAACAGTAGTAAAAACAGTAGTAAAAACAGTAAGAGAAGAGTACAGTAGCAATTTTAAATGAAATATACAGACTGAATAAGACTATATAAAAGTACTTAAATGTATTTATATTGCACCAGGTGAGTGCAATTAAAGTGTCCACAGTGAATACAGTGTCCAAGTGTCCAACAGTGTCAAAGTGTTCATGGTTTACTGAGAGCTCAGTTGCAGCCTGACAGCAGCGGGAAGAAAGGGCGTGCGGTACTATGCATCCTGTGCAGCTGTTATCTGTATGAACTATATCTATAAAAAGCATCATTTTACCAAAACAGGCTAACGTCTGATTGACCAAATTCTACATCCTTCCTGCAGTGAACAATTTCTGAGAGGAATTAGTGGCTGTCTGCATTCATTAAGCTCAGTATCAGTCTAATTATGCGCCAATGTGCACCTACGGACTAATTAACGGGGGATCAATAGGGGCCCTGGATGCCCCTCACGTATGGGGCCCCGCGCTCAGCCCCCTCATTATTGGAGCTGCACTAAAGCTTCAAAGAGGATTTCTCAGGCTCGACCCGAGATGCTGGATGACACCTGAGGCTGCAGAGGTTTGGCAAAGTCCTCTCTATTTCTCTTTCTGTGTGTATGTCTCATATTGATCTGCTAAATACGAGCCTACAACCATTACTGTTAACTTAGCTTAGCCTAGCACAACAACTGGAAACATCAACTTTGAATCTTTTTCTATAAATGTGTACAAAGGTGTTACTTCAGTAAGTTACTGGGTACAGCTAAGATATTGTCCGGTAGGCTGTAATGCCCCTTAAAACCATGTGTTGTTTTAACACTTAGTTTTTCTGTGAGCTCAGTCTTTCTTACTTTGTTGATGGCTATACAGTCATATTACACTGATGGTTGTATTTGCACTTATCAATTTGAAATAATTATAATATTAATAGAATGGAAACTATACCTGCAAATTCTGCAAAAACATATAGAAACAAGTGCTAGCTGTTGATGAAGGAGACAGAGGAATCTTCTCATCATTTCATCATTACTTTCACAAAGTTGTGGGGCAACTCGGTGAAGGCCCCAACTTAACAGAGTCCAAGGCGTACCCGATGATGTCACTGCGATAAGCCCACAGTGCTGCTGAATACCAAATTGAGGGATGACCTCTGTATGTTGCCATGACACCAGAAACTAACCAGTTCCGTCTGGTTCCAACATCCAGCATGGAGCCACTGCAGCGCATACACACTCACACAAACATGTACGTTGTGTGGTACACACACACACACACAGCCGATGTGGCAGGAATGATATCTCAAGGACTCGCCCCTGCTGGTTCTAGGAACCCAGCCAGGTTTTTTGGGTGCATCTAAACTGTGTCACCCGCGTCACCTGAACGGAGAGGGTGTGCACTTCCGGGAGACCACAGCTGTGTTTCCTGCTCACCTGCAAACAGCACACTAATGTGGCCTGGCTCCTGAGAGATGGGTAATACCTGCCAAAGAAACACAGGAATACCGTTTGTCATCATTTGTCACAACTTAAACGATTTGAAAGAGCAAAGTGAAGCCCCCTTTTTGATGTGCCTATAGCCTGCAAAAAAACAAACAAACAGATAATGTCGTTTATCTTCTGGCGTGTCCTTCTCAAAGTGTGAGATACCACGCGGAGCAGACGGTAGTTTGAGAGCAGCAGGCGTCTGCGGCATCGCACAGGGCCAAATGGTGTTTCTGCCCCAACCACAGCAGATCAATAAAGGCTCTGACCTCAACTGTCATCCAGCTAAACTCTGTTTGCCAGGGGACGCTCATTTCCCTTTCGCCATGGAAACAGGAAGCAGTGACTGTAATAGACAAAAGTGCCTAAGCCTATCAGCTAACAGCTCAGTCATGTGGATTTTTTGTTTTGCATGAGCAGGCTTAGGGTTAACTTGGACAGACAGTCCCTTTTATTGATTCCACTCTGAGAAATCATGTCATGTGAAGCTGTTACCCATGATAGTTACCACAATGGCGGATCTATCCAAAGCCTGCTATATGCATGCCTTGGAAACATGTGTGAAGCTTGAACATCCTCTTCTACATGCTTAGGCACTCATTTTCCTGATGAAAAAGGCAGACTTCACCCCATGGTCTATTATGAATAAAGCATGTTATTTTCTTTAGACGACAAACAGAATGGTGTTCCACAAAATCCTGGAGAAAGAAATGTTTCAAAGACAACTTCTCTGTCCTCCAGCCAAGTAGGTCTAAGAATTATATGTAATAATACAACAACTATAAATACAGGAGCAAACTGTCAGCAGCTTATCACGTCTGATTTATGCCAGGATGGTGCTGATGAGATTTTTTTTGCCCTCCTTTTATATCTGGCCCTGCGGCGCTCTCACCTCGTCTTTGATGCTAACAGGTCAACTTTTTTTGAAGGAGAAGGAAGTTTCAAGCCCCTGGCTAGTTTTTGCATGAATGAATGTCCTTTCTTTCCCCCTGTGATTCATGGATTGTGGTGGGCACCAGTCAGTAGGTATTTAAAGACAAAAAGTGATGCACATAGATCTTCATGACTAAAATTTTCTCTGTGAAGAGATGCAGAATAGAGATACACATTTAAGATCATTTATAGGATTGAAACTCTGTGAAAAGATTCAAATGAAGTGGACAAATGCAAACATTGTAACTGCACGTGCTTAATTCTATAAATATAATATAATATGTGGCATGAATGGTCTTTGTAGTGCTCTGAATAACGCACAACACTGATCCTGTTAGAGTTATGGGTTTGTCCCTGCTTAGTGAACCATTCACAAAATGTATTCATTCATAAAAAGGTCTTCATTATATCTCAGTTATTTCTGGATCTCTTTTAAGCTGAAGATTGGATGACAATTGGTGACACTTATGTGGTAGTGACTGATGAAATAAAACACTATTTACATGCAAAAACTGACAGGGCATCGCCTGTTGCAGATGCAGCTGAATTATGGACATAGGCCAGAAATGTATAATAGATTGTCCAGTCAGTCCAAAATGAAAGAGAAATTGGAATTGATGTGTTTTATTCTGTGTATTTGTCTTTACTTAACAGATACATTAGATGTTACAGGAGAGACCTGGTCAAAATGGCAGTGTAATTTACAGTCACATACAAAAATCACAGAGAGCACATTAACATTGAATCTGAGAGGCATAAGGAGAGTGTGACTGTTCAATACAGGTTTTGAATGTGGCGTTTGAATACCTGATATGAGGGAAAGAAAAGGACTAAGAGAATTTGATCAACTATATCATTTTTAGGTACTTCAATTTTACTTTCTGCTACTTTATACTTTTACTCCACAGCATTGCATAATAAATGTCTTGTACTTTTAGCTCATCTGCAGGTTTAGTTTAATTACTTTGCTGATTCCGATTATTAATACAAAATATAATCAACATGATCATTAAGCTATATTATAAAATATAACATTACCCCCACCTTTACCAATTACATCATGAATAATTACTCTTCTGCATTAAAGCATCAGTAAATATAATCCATTAGACTATTATTCGGAAATGAACCATTCTGCAGAGTGAGTACTTCCACTTTTATTCTATTAATTTTGATGTTAATACTTTTTGTATTTTTACTGAAGTCAAACTTTGAATATAGATTACTTTTATTTGTAACAGAGTATTTCTACACAACGGCATTGCTTCTTTTACTTTTACACAGTATATCTGTGTATACATTATAATGCAGATTTAAACTCCTGAGTGTCCAAAATGTCCATTTTTCAGGATCTCGGAATAAAAAGAGTCTTTGAGGTCCTTTAACTGAAAGTAACCAATGAAAAAATTCTGTGAGGAGGGTTTCCAGATGAAAGCAGCGATGTGTTATGGAGTAAACTATTTCTTAATCTTATCCTTTAAGCACATTTAAGAGCTGTGGAGACACGGACACTGAGAGTGCGAATGGCTTCGCTTCATAGAGGACTTCATTCGGCCTGTGCTGTCTATTCTTCCATAAAAGAAACACCAAGGAAAGTAATCCCGTTTGGCTGAATTCACGCTGGATCAAAATTCAGCAAAACCCCTTGAACACTTGTGGAGACAGTGGGTGACACATGCTGTGACGCAAGCAGCCAACTAGTGGACATATTTAAATTGGGGGCTTTTAGACGATATACATTTCCATCACAGAGGACCTTATAGCCTATTCTAAATCACAAGAGGGACTTTGGGCCACTAATTACGCATTTCCAAACACAGCATCACTTGTGACCTTATCTCTGTGCCTGTCAAAGTGTTAGCATTCACATGGCAAGTGTGGCGATGAATGTAATTACTGGAGCCCAAAATAATAACACCATCGTCTTTGAGCCACCAGCAGCCAGTCAATTGTCCTCCCCCTCCTCGTCTTCTCCAAATTAGTGGAGACAAGGACAAAAATAGAGTTAATCGAGCCCTGAATCTATGGGAGGATTACATACAGAAAATATGAGAGACAAGGAAGGATATTTATACTTCAGTGAATTTAATATCTCATGGAAACACTTATAGTAATCCTATTATAAAATGTATCACAACTCCATAACTTTAAAATGATGTGCCGCCACTATAAGAGTTACAGCACAGAAACTCACAGAGAAAAGAACTTTCACTCATTATTATATCACTTATATTGATTTGTCTCATTGAAGTGTCCCTGCACGGGAGTTTCCACTAATGTAATCTTAGTAATTTGAACTATTTGTCAATTGTGCAAGAGTGTGCACATCCAAATCTGTTTCAAAATCTGCAGAACAGCAACTAAGCACAGAATTGTGTTATTTGGTAAATTAATTACACACGAACAGCATTTTTGTAAATTTACTTTCAAAGTGAAAAGTAAAAAGTGTCCCCCTCTACTCAGATGTTGTGCTCGTTGTTACAGTAAATGTTTGGGCTTCACTGTCCAGAACGATGTATGTTCAGAGTTTGATACAAAAAGGTGGTTTTCACATTGGGGGGAACATTTTTTTATGTGCTCACCTCAAATCTTTGTTTAAAGCTGCTATTTACGAGATTGCAAGCATTTCATTTGAATAGTTTGCTTTTAATAATTTGCTAATTTAATAATTTGCTTACAAACTACCGCTACATAGGGTAGTGCCGATATTAATGCTGTGAATATCCAATTCAGCACCTTGAAGGCGTGTACGTATACGCACAAGATGATTTTGTGACGTCTAGTTCGATAGCCCGTCATTGTTCCAGTATGCAATCAGCACAAGTGTGAAGACTTGAAACTCCAGTGCACACACACTTGAAATAATACATATTTTGCATAATCTGGATTTGTCATTGAGAGAGAAGGGAAAGATGTAATGTTATTGAAACATGTCTGGAGGGAATCGAAAAGATTGCTGAAAAAGATGGCTTTTCAGAAATTTATATTTTTTTTAAGTTGTTAATTTTTATACAATTATATTTGTATTAGGATTGTTTTTGTTATTTATTTATTTGACAGCTCAGTGCTTTTGGGATTATTTCCTATATAACAGTGGCACACAGAATACATGTTAAGACACATCCATAGTTAATGACTTTGGCATTATATATATTTTGGATTTGCACCTTATTGTTATCTTATCTTTTTTAATATTTGCACTCCTCCCATGTTGCATTGCAACTACTGCACAACATTTCCCCTCGGGATAAATACAGTTAAATGTGTATCTTAGTTAGTTTTTCTTACCACAGAACCAACTAAATGGAGCAACCTCCACCTCTTGTGGCTATAAGTGGTATTTCTCCACGCGAACTGTGACCCGGATGTGATCGAGTCTGTTTTTCTCTGCCGCACGTGCAGCGCTAACGTCACCCAGCACTCTACCAACATGGCCGCGTGCAGCGTGGAAGCGCTGCTGGCTAAAGCTGAGCAAGAAGAAGCAGAGAAACTCAAGAGCATCTCCGTCCACAAAGAGCTGGACCTGGAGTTTGACATCGGTAACCTGCTGGCTTTCGACAAAACCCGCATCGAGTCCCGGGACTTCAGGGAGCAGAAGAAAGAGGACTTTCTACGCTCGTTAGCTCGCGACAACACGCAGCTACTCGTCAACGAGATCTGGAAACAGCCCTCGGAGAGGATCGAAGAGGCGATCGTGACCAAACTACCGGACACGACGACCCCGCTGCCCAGAGAGAAACCACCTCCGAAGCCCAGACCTCCCACAAAATGGGAAGAGTTTGCCAAGCTGAAAGGCATCCAGAAGACGAAGAAGACCAACTTGGTGTGGGACGAGACCGCGAAGGACTGGAGGAGGCGCTGGGGCTACCAGAGGGCCAAGGACGACACCAAGGAATGGCTGATCGAGGTGCCGGCCACCGCAGACCCAAATGAGGACCAGTTCGCCAAACGCGCCCATGCCAAGAAGGAGAGGGTGGACAAAAACGAGTACAACCGGCTGAAGAACATCGCCAGGGCGCAGAAGATCAAGCTGCCCGGCGTGGGGCTGGTCCCCATGCCCCAGCAGTCCAAGGAAGACCTGGTCCGAGCCGTGAATGTGGCCAAGACCTCCACGGCGTCCGTGGGCCGTTTCCAGGACCGCCTGCCGAAAGAGAAGCCACCGAGGAACACGGGCAAGAAGAGGAAGTTTGAACCCCTCATCGGTAACTTCTCCAACGAGAAGCAGAAGCAGCTGGAGCTCCTGAAGCACATGGGCAGCAAGAAGCCCATGATCAACATCGACATGGCCGTCAACAAGCAGATGAGGGAGGAGAACAGGGAGGAGGCCGCAGCCAGATTCAAGAAGGGGTCAAAGAAGGGACGCAAAGGCAGCATGGGTGGGAAAGGAGGTGGCGGCAAAGGAAAGGGTGGCAAAGGAGGTAAAGGGGGCCCAGGAGGAAAAGCAGGAGGTAAAGGGGGTCATGGAGGTAAAGCTGGAGGGAAGAGGAGAGGCAAACTTGGGAAGCATTGAGGACTTTGTATCCCGCTGTGTCTGTCTGTGCCTTGGCATCAAAACATCTGGACTCAAATGATGCAATATGAAAAATGACTCTTTGATTCATCTTCTGTGGGTGAGGGGTGTGGTGTGGTGACTCTATTTCGTCTATAACTATCAGTCCCAGCATTCACGTAGGTCAGCTGATTATGTGTGTAATATTGATGAAATATTAAAATCAGTAGATTGTTTTTTTTGTCCCTGTTTTTAATTAAACGCAGAATTGTTTTTAAAGTCAGCTATAGCGGGACAACAAACACTGAATGTATTCACAGAATTGTAATAATTGCAAACAGAGTAGGCAATGGTCATTTCTTCAATGGTTACACGTATGTCAGTGATTTAAAAACAGTGTTAAAGAACGGTTTCTATTTAAAACCAAACATGACTGTTTGTTTGCTTATTTGTAAGTTGACTTACTTTACAGTACTTTCTAAATGTATATTTAAACTATCAAAGTTATCTACAAGTTAAATCTATTACTTAAGTAATCAGTGAGTAAGGTGTGATGGTTCCTAGTCGGTAAAATGATCCAAATGCAGATAAATTATTTTTAAGTGTCCCAGTAGGTCATGCCAGTGAGACGGGATGCACAATACCAGAAGAAAAACTGAGTTTCTGCTGTGAAAAAGATCAAATTATCACGCAGTCGGCCTGCTTCAATGAAGCTGTGCAGCAACTGAGGACTTACATATTGACTTGTAAAACAAAACTATTAAAGCATCAGAGGAAAAAGTTTGTATAAATCAACATTGTGGCAGTCTTTTTTTGGCTAGTCAAGATATGAATAATTAAATCATAAAAGCTTCAATATCAATCCAATATAACCTGCTCAATGCTTTGTCACATTAACCACAATGATCTGCTGAACCCAGACATATTCATGGGTTATATGTCTTTGTATGAATGGCAAGATCTCTGACTGTTTACTAATGCTCAATGTTTCTTGTTATATATTTTCAGATTACCCAACCATACTATGAAAGATCTTTATTTTTGCTAAATCCGGTTGCTTAAATTAAACTACAGAAGCAAACTGTTGACAGTGAAAGCATCTCAGCAACAGATTCAATATATTATGAATGGAGCCACGATGGTAGATGTAGCTAATGCAACGTTTCCCAAAAATATCACTTGCATCTTTGCTTGCAAACTAAAACGGTGATGCACAACAGGTGTTTTTTTTTTGTTGAATTTCCGTGTGCATTTTAAACTTTGCCCTGGTTTTTTCTTAAGCGATAGAAGCTTGAAGCTCCTGAACTCAGTGCTCATGTTTCTCTTTCCTAGAAGTAAACATCAGCTCGGTCTTCTGTGCAGCTTAGCTATCATTTTTAGTTATGTAAAGAATTTGCTCTGGCCTTGACGTCCTGAGGCATCACACTGAATTAGGAGCAGACATTTAATGCATGGGCAGAAAACGCTGAATATAATTTTTCTATCATCCTAGTGAGCACAACACTGATGACGGAAGGCCTTGATCCGTACATACACCTCTGAAGAGACTCGTCTTATGGCCAGAAGGGGGTTCAGACCAAAGAAGTGTTTTACACAGCTGCTGAGGATAAAGATAACGAGGTTAATCAGTTGCCTCATCCAGTTACAGGTGTTTCCACTTTCAGACACACACACACACAAGCTTATGCATTGCCCTCCTGACAGGATTCCAGCATTGCTTGTGAAAATAAAATGCATCCATTTTCCAAGTATTTCTGCAGTTAGAATTGATGCCATGTGCATAATGGCTGCAGGTTTGCAGCAAACTTCCACTGCTGGGATATGATTGTCTGGCTGAGTGATCTCTCATGCTGTTGATGGATGCTTTTTAATCGCTGACACAAGCTCACAGCCAAGCTCCATCGCACCAGAGCGGGAAAGAGGAGGTGTGTGTGTGTGTGTGTGTGTGTGTGTGTGTGTGTGTGTGTGTGTGCGTGTGGAGGGTTCAATCACCATCTGTTGAGCAGTCCGCCACCACGTCCCAAGCCCATTCATCTTTGTCCCTGCTCACCCATGCCACTGGAAATAGGACACAGTCAATAACCATAAATCAATCAAGCACTCTTGACAAGGTGGAATTATTAATTCTCATCCGTGTCGAGGCGAGCAGCGGCAGCGGCCTCTAAACTTCCCTCGCATGTCACCAGATGGTCAAAGAACAATAGGCACTGGCATGAAGATGAGGTGGTCAAGCATGATCTATGAGATGAAGACTGCCTTTCATTCCATTTGCTGAGCAAAACAATATTGAAAATAGATCTGGTCAAAATGTCATCTTCAAAATTAAGATAAGCCCAACAATTACTCTAATAATCACGCACTTTTCTTCAATAAACTAAGATTGTATTCGTGCCTACAGTCTTGTGCTGTGCGTGCTTGTGTGTGTGTGTGTGTGTGTGTGTGTGTGTTCCCCCCCCAAGGAGGACGTGTTGTTGCTTGGGTCCAGCTCAGTCAGTGCTGCAGTGGTTTAGTCAGCTGCATTTAGTGCAGAGAGAGTGAAGGAGCTTCGGTCAGTGCGCAAGTGTCAGATCTTCAAGATGCAGCGCATCTACATGCACAGCAATGAGCACTTTGAAGTCTTCACCACTGTCCTTGCTCCTCAAGGTGAGTGGAATCATATCCGCAGTGGAGAGTGGCTTAGCATGACATCATTTTTCATTGTTAGTGAGGACAAGATGAACTGTCAATGTCAGATGATTAATAACTAACGTGATAGATTGTTTGTTTTCTCTACCGGGGGACTGTTCATGTATTGTTTTGACATACTTATGTCCATGCATTGATGGAAAGAAATTCAGATTTGCATATAAAACATATTTTTTGCTGATTCATTTTCTACTCATTGGTTAACAGGCAGGTATCGATACAGAACAGAAGCTGAAACGGCAAGTTAAACATTCTCCCTTATTCAGATATGCATCTGATCTGCATTGATAAAAATGTATCATCGGCTGCAGGTTGTTCACTGAACATTATGTGTCGGTGCTAAACAGCAGAACTATAATCCCAAAATGATTATCTATTGTTTTGTAAGTCTTAAATACAATGGGGATTGATTAATATGAGTTTGACATTGATGTTATGTAAAGTCGGTCAATTTCCTCTGGCTCCATTATGTGTTCAATTCATCTAATTCCTCTGACAACCACTGACCATATTTAGGTGGAACAGATTATGAAGAGTAGACCCAAATTTAGGGTTTCTATTTCACTGCACAGCAGTTCATCTCTAAATCTTGACGCATAATCCTCTCCATTCACTGAGTCTAACCTGGAGAATGCAGAGTACAGCATGGACAGTGACTTGATCTTTTTTTTTTATCAATGCAACAAAAAGGAACAGGAACACGACAAACTGAACCTTAAAGTCATTGTAAAATCACATCCACACAATCCAAAGTGAAAATAACCGACTGCAACTCTCCCTTTGACCGCTAGATGGTAGTGGTGCACAACTACACGCCCCACTGGCCCGACGAGCTGGAGCTGTTTCTGGGTGACGTCATCCTGGTGCTGCCCAAGCACGAGGAGGAGCGGTGGTTTGGGCGGCTGCAGGGCGGCCAGCAGGGCTACTTCCCCGCCTCCTGTGTGATGGAGCTGAGCCAGGTTGGTTGGCTGCCCAGTGAATGAGCTCAGCAATGCAGCGCTACTGGACTGTGCTGTTGCTGCTGCTGAATGTCACAAGGCAGACTGCACTTTCTATTCTGTGCGTTTCAAACACGGCTTCTTCCCATGAACACATTATATTAGAACATTTGGTTATTTTTACCAACTTCATTTAGTTATTCATTTAGATATGTTTAAGTCTCAGCTGTGTTGTTGAGTTAATTAAGTGGTTTTCCCTCCAAACTTCAATTTTGTTTGTTGCATTTGGTCATGAATATTTAAGTACTGCCCAGCTGGTGAAAAGAGTTGTATAATGTCTTCTGTGGCTTTTTTTCTCAAGACTGAGAAAATAGCCCCGATGATGTCACAGTTGTGTCATCAAGGTTATCTTTATTTTGGCTGAAGAAATTCTAACGAAAAGCCGACATCACATACTGGTGTGGTAATCAGAGGCGTTTAGAGAGCAGGGAGAGTCTAATGAAAAACATTATTGAGTTGCATTATGGGAAGTGTAGTATCCAATATAGAAGTTGGAGCTGTCTGTGAGTTAACTTGGAAGGAAAAAAAGCTAGATAAGAGAAGACACTAGAGGAAGTATAACGTTTATGTATTGCCATCTGTTGAACATTTAAAAAACATGCTCAATGGTTCATATTCGCAGGTGAATCTTCCTCCAAAAGCCGTACGAAGGAGTTTATCTCTGAGAAGCAACGATTCCGGTGTACGCAGTAGACATGGGAAGTAAGTGTAAAACTCATACAGCGTACAAAAAACACAACAACAGGCATAACAACAAACATACACGTCCCCCCCAACAAGTACATGCATAAACATCACGCACACACCCAGCAGCTGTTCAACCATCGAACCCCCCCACACACACACACATCCCCCATTCCCAGATCTCATACTGCTCTCCGCCCAGCGCCCCTAAACAGGTGGCCCCTCTCGTCCCTCATTAGTTGACAAAGCACACTGATTACAACCCCCCCCAACATACACGTACATGGAGGCGTGCACACGCACACACACACACGGACACAAGCTCAAACGCACTATCTAGTGAATCCCCTCTCACTGCACAGCATCTCATTAAAGAGGAGCAGGAGGGAAAGGGAAGACCCTGTAGTTTTCTCTGAAATGTTGGGAAAATGTTTGATCGCCCAATCAAAATAGCATGGGAACATTGAGGATGGATCGTCAAAAAGGAAATAAAGTTTTATCAATGCTACATTCAGTGTTGCCGCAAAAGTTATTTGACAGGGCGCTGTACCTCTCTTGCAGTTTATTTGACAGTAGGGGGCTTTTATTTTTGACAGCCTGCCACTGAACCGTGCTCACACACCACCACCACACAGAGCCCCCTGTACAGCTCCGTGCCTGCCTTGTCTGCTAGCGGTGGAATTTGGGTCATGAGGAATAAACAGGGCCTTTGTGTTTGTTATTTCCTCTTTGTCCCCCAGTGGACACATTCGGCAGGCCCTCAGGAGGGGGAGCAGAGGAGTTGGAGCAGGAGGAGTGGTGCTGGACGGTGGCCAAGGTGAGACCGAGGGCCCCTTCCCGGTGCGCAGGCACCAGATCCCTGTGCCACAGCCCGTGGCCTCCCAACCTCAGACACACAGATCCCCGAGCCTGCTCCACAGGATCTTGTCCAAATGCCGGAAAAAGACTGAATGCCAGGGCGCTACCAACGGGGCCTTCGAGGGCGACTAAGAGGCCCTCCTCTTTGTCCTGGGTGGCGGAACTGTGTTCACTCTGGTGGGGCTGCGTTGGGGGAGTATGTGGGTGAACGGAGGTCTTATATATCCTCATGTGGGCTCTTACTCATTTCCATACCTGGTATTCTTGACTTGGCTGCCTTTCTAGAAGCAAGAGGTGGAATTGTGAGTGTAGAAACCTATCGATGATGTCACAGAGTGTGTTTTGCCCATTCTATCTGATGTATGTGACATCACTGATGGGGGCGTCTGCACAAGTGCAACATGTTTGAATGTGCAGACAGCTGAACATCTGCTGTTTTGCCCTATTTTTCAGCATGGCAAGATCAAATGCAGGCTTTGAATAAATAATAAGTATATTATTACAATCATGGAAACAATAACATTAGAGTTAGCTGCTATTAATGATGGAACAAGATGTTTAACTGATCAAATGTAGCCCTTTTCATGACTTTGATGCTGTTACTTAAGAGAAGTAATATTTATATTGTCTGTACACATTTTGTTTCATTATGCATGTTTCCTGACTTCATCTGCTCAGTCTAATCTAGCGATATGTATGTATTCTGCTGCTTAATCTGTCACCATTTTTTAATTATAAAACCAATAAACCCTTACAGGCTCTCTCATCTTTTTATTTGAGTGAACATGCCTCCCTATATTACCTCATACGTTCGACTACTGTTCATTTTCCTTTGAACACACTGGGCCTCCCTCCTATTTAACAGTGCCAGAGGATGAAAAAAACTCTCTCAAGCGAAAGGAAGTGTGATTGAGGCCTGCTGAAAGCTGCTGAAAGCTTCACCGAAGGACCCGGGATTGTACCAGTTGCCCCGGCAACACTCAAGCAGCCCTCATAAGTTGCATGTCTTCTTCATCAGTGGTGCCTCCCAGCATGTCCCCGGAGCGGGGTCTCTATTGGCTGGGCTGTAGATTACCTCCTTCCCGAGGACACAAACACCAAACCTAATCCCTAACCTTGGCCTTGACCTCGGTGGGGAAACACACTCCTCCTCCTCCCCCACCATTTAATATTCACTGTTGTATAATCCTTTGTAATGAAGGCCGTAGGAGGCAGTCACTCTGGGGCCAGTGTTTTGGGCGGCATGTCTTGCACAAGGAAGGGTGTAAATGTTACAAAGAGAGACCGCTGCACTGGTCTCTCTTCATGAGAATATTTGTGTGGGCCGCTGCTGTTACGCCTTATCTTGAGTTTACGACTTTCACTTTTGACAGGGGGGGATTTTACTTTCATATTCTGACCGACAATGACCCCATAAAACAGGATATGAACGGTGATAACGTGTACCTCCCTGAATGAGATTGACTGTATGTGCATGAGGTGTATAGAAGGAGAAATGTCACTCATCTAAGGTGGCGTATATATGGGGCGATTAGTACTCACATGTTGTTAGAAGTAATTCATTAAAAATCACATTAAGTCACACAGTGTGCAGAAACAAGTTAATGTTGTACTTATATTAATAATCCACTGTAGCTGTTGCTTCAAAACATGGCAAACGTCCACTCACAAGGACTGACGTACCTCACACAGTGACACACACAAGTGGAAACAGTGACCTATTTAGGGCGGAGAGGGCCAGGGTCCAAATTTGAACACACACACACACATACATACACACACCTACACACACTCCCTCAGGGCTGTGGACTCTCCCGCCTAAAAGTGTCCTATCCATGCTGTGTTGTGCTTGGTTTCTTCGGGGGATGGGGGGTAACAGGGTGCCTGCCAGATGACTGCTCTGTCAGCCCAATAATGGGCTGCCATCTGCTGTCTAGCATACACAAAGGCAAACAGTGGATGTGTGCGTGAGCTCGTGTGCGCACTCCTGGGTGTGTGCTCAGAGGAAGAAGGCCGGGGAGGTTTGGTCGGACGCCCGCAGGCTCTGTTTCATGTCTTCAGAGTAAAAGGAAGACGCACAAATGAGCACACACCTTACATCGCCCATGACTGGCTAACCCAAGGACCAGAACTATAGAGGGTACCAGACCTGTACTGGATACTCACAATGGGTGGCACACACTACGGTGTGTCAAGTTTTTACAGTATATGTAATGTAAAAGATGGGAAAATATCATTCACTTTTAATAATTCTCACAATAACAGCATTGAATATCCAACAAGGCTCGTCTGCATACAACAGGTGTGTGTCCAGATGTCAATAACTAAATGTAAATAATAATCTAAGAACGGGTTCCCCTGAATACATGCATGAAGCATAAGGTGTGTGTGGGGGGCTTCTGCCAATAACCAATTAAGTGGCTAAAGGTCCCTGACATCTTTCAACTCTTAGTGCGGGTCAGGCAAGAACAAAAGACCCTCTTGTACGAGGTCGAGAGCGAAGGGAGGACAGATTGATTAAGTGGACATGGCGTGCATGCGACGCCCGTGTGTTGATGTGCACATTGTTTGTATGCATGTGCACTGCTGCTCCTTCAGCATAAGGCAAGTCGGCACGTCCCTTGCCTCCATCCATTTCGGGGGCAATTGAGTGAATGGGCCTGTAAAACCAACAGCCCTGAGGACAATGGAGCCAGGGGGCATTAAGTCATGGGTGAGTGGGCCCCTTTAGGGCCAGCAGCTGACCCTGTGGAGAGGCCTCTTGTTCTGGTGGAGGGGGCTCGTGTCCCTGGACCCCAGGCCAAGTTGACAGTATCCCAACATATACATACACACATCAGCTTAAACCACTCAGCTGTCAACACCACAAGCAAACAATCCACCTGCACGGCTGTCAACTCCACCTGCGGAAACGCGACACAATACGAATAAAGGTGGAGGTTTGCATTTGCATTTTCCTCACGAAAATGTCCTTCGAGGAATCAGTTTTTGGCCGGAGCTCAAAAGGTTGCAATGCCTGCTGGGAGCATGTCAGAAAAACTAAAGGATCATAAGAAATCTTTATTACGTGGGAAATACCATGTAACCTACACTAATTTGTACAGGATCACTTGGCAGAGAGAGGAAGCTCCACAAAAGAATGTAGACACACGATTCAAAATGCCATTTATGTCATGCAACATATTCATTTATTTTTTCAATTTAAGTACATGGTTACGAAGACGGTTGGCAGGATTTCTATGGTACCTTGGTTATGATTTCAAATGAAAATTCTACAAAATTACAGAGTGTTACATCATACAGAGTGTGTGTTACATCTGTGATTCACCTCTACAGTCCAGCATCTTGTGTATTGCTCAAGCATAACTACAGTAGTATATAAGAGCTACTACTATCCTGTATGTGTACTTAATTCCCTCAAAACCTATGATGTTACATGGCCAAATGTTGTTCACGTACAAACATATTAACTTGGACTTAACAAATGGAATGTACAAACACAAGTCAAACCAACAAACAGAACATTAAACACAAGTATATACAGATTAGACACATCTCAGTCACCAGATTAAAAAACAGTCTTCTGTGGCTGTTAGTTTACTTTCTTACTTACTTTCTGAGTTGTATACTGTATACTCCTGATCTTTCCACTTGATTTCCCTGACAAGATTCCCTTCTTATTCTCACTCAAACACTTAATGCAGGATAATCCAGATTATAAATGATACTGAATCTGCTAATGCCGATAATACGAAGAAGACCATTCTGCCGTGATACTTCACCAGATTATAGACGGTTCGTTTCAGGGTGGTTAAAAATGACATGAATCAGCCTGTTAACATGGAAGCACAGTGCAGCACATTTCTTCAGAATTACACCATAATTTGTGCATATTTACAATTAATAAGGCCTTTATTTTTAAGCAGTGTGAAATAATGGAGGAGCGAATTTGGGGTCTTGCTCAAGGGCATTTCAGGACAGCCCGTGTTAGCTGTATTTTCGCTAAGAGCCATCTGTCTAAAAGGTTTCTCGTAAGGCTTCAATGTAGTGTGTTTAAGCAGAACAGGAGAAAAGAACATGTTAAAATCAAGCAGCAGGATTGTAATGTCAGCATTCATTACAAAACAGGAAGACAACTGTTTAACACACACACACACACACACACACACACACACACACACACACACACACACACACACACACACACACACACACACACACACACACACACAAACAGACAAACACACACCCAACAGGAAAATAAAATAAGGACAAGAGCTACATCATCAAAATGAACAAACACTTAAAATTAAATGATGAGTAAAAAGTGCAATTTGTCTATGATTAGAGGTCGGAGATGGAGTCCTGCTAGCTAATAGCGAAGAACACGTTTGAATCAAAGGAAGAAAATGTCCTAGCTATATGTTACAAGATCACAGATACAACTACACGATGGTTATTTGCTAGATCTCGTCTGGTGAGGAAAATAAATTGACGTATTGAACTAGAGGCAGTGCATGTTCTTCTAACTTGGAGTAATGAAACTGAATGGTAGCCCAATCCTGATTTTAAAAGAGAAAAAAAATAAAATCAATAAAATTCTTCAATAATTTCTCTGAAATGTTTTTTTCTTCTTTTTAGAAATAAATAAATTAGTAGACATTAAATAAATAAAACCTACAGCCTTCACATAAAAAGTAAATCCTTCTCAGCCAAATGCTTGTCGTAGAACACTGATGATATGAAAACTGGTTCATTTTCTGCTACAGAGAACTGTTTTAGAGAAAGTGAGGGTTTTTAGGCTGTTTTGTTAGCAAAGTTAAACTTCTTAAAAACGCATGGTTGTCCGATTTATATTAATATCTAAGCTTTAGAGCTGTGAGATAATAAATAAAAACAAACAGAAATAAACATTAAGGTACCCTTCCATTTTGAGGTTTTTACACATTGCAATGAAATACATTCAACCGATGTCTCAACAGACACTATGGCCTTGGAAAGGAAACGTGTTGTTAGAAAAAGATACCATCACAAGTGCTATCCAGTTTGCCCTTAAAAAGGCTGCTCCTTTCTCAGCAGCCAAATCAACTCAGTAGTGCAATACTGACAGTCTCTTTTTTACGTCCTCAAAAACTTCCCATCACCATGGATCGGCATTCAGCAATGTAACACCGCTGTCTCAAAAAACCACGTAACCGCATTCCTGTTTCTCTCATTTTAAAACAATGGTTAACATTATATTCTGTACTGTATGAGTCAAGTTAAAAACCCATGGTGTGATTTAAAAAATACATGGGTGTCAATAAAAAGCTACACATTATGCATGTACGTGGTTTTTATCTGACAACAGCAATGGGGCAGTTTAGCTCAACAAGCTGGAGGAGACACACAATGAGTAGCGTTACATTATAAAATGTCTTTCTCATTTAAACAATATATTAACAATATAAAACTCAGAAGCAGCCACTGCTAGTAATAAACACTATTTCTACAGCCTACTGTATGTGCAGGTTGTTTCAACATTACTGACTAGTGCAGGAAGAAATTCTAGCCTTTTCATATCTGTACAAAACTGCTTACGTTGTCCAGGTTTTGTGTACTCAAAGAAAAATACACGCCAAAGCTAGAAACAAGAAACTACTTGGGCAGTGAAGTATAAATGTGTTGAAAACAATGCCAGCAGCCATGCATTTTGGTGGACCTCCTTGGAAGTGCATTGCTGCTCCAAAGAAAAATAAAATAATTTGTCTTCACTGGATTGTCTCTTACAGGATTCAGTGGAGGTTTTAGTTGTTGGACGGGCGTAGTAGTGTTGCATGCTCAGCGAGGGGACGGCTTAAAGCACCAGGGCCCTTGAGGTAGAGCCAGACGACGTGTAGGGGTTCAGGTACTGACGGGCCTGTTCTGTCATGATCAGCTGGTCCTCTGTCTTCCCATAAACCACAGCTTCCCACTCACTCACCTGCAGAGAAGGCTACAAGTGAGTACCAATAGCTGCCAAAGTAGCTTTGTAAGGGTCACCTCATTAATGGTTTGATTTAAAGACTCTCTACGTACCTGCACCGTGCCGTGTTTTGGTGCTTTGTGGAAAGCGAGAAGCTTCTTCTTCCGGGGGCTACTGAAGCGAGGAGGATGAACGGGGACTAATGAGGGCTCCTCTCGCCCAGAGGTCAACGAACGAATGGTCAACGAACGGCCACACTCAGGGATTTGGTTGACGAGTAAAGAGCCTGTCAGTATACCTTCATCTGGCACCTGCAATATGAGATTCAATTAAACAGAGTAGCTCAAACAACAATACAATAAGTGATAATGCTGGACCTAATTCATATAAAGTAGTATTTTTAAGCGATGTCTACCATTACCAACAAGTCCAAAGGCTTGATATTTAACATTTTATTGATCCAGAAGTTGCATATGCATGTGTTTGCTACTAGATCTAAACCAGTGATTTTAAACTAGTAAACAAGTATCGTGACTTACTTGTGCGTTGTTGAGCTGCTCTTGGAAGAGTTGGACGTTGGGGCAGTCTTTCCCCCAGGGGTCTAGCACGAGAGACTTGCGCACCTTTCTAGCTGGGCCGTCGATCTGAAATCAAAGGAGCAAGAAACAATAAATGCTATAGTTCTATCTAGAGTAGAGTGATGTAGTTTTGTCCAAGAACCACGATTGAGCTCAGTAAAATTCTAAAGTGATTGTATCTGGAAGTATTTGTTTCCTCGAATAACAGGTTCATGTATTTAAATAATAGAAGAACATGCTCCACCTACATTATGTTTCCATGCTCTGTAATCTGGCTGGAGGTCCAATCTGTTAAAGATGTCTGCCCCAGTCTCCTGCTTCAAAACTTCTCGAATGTCTTCTTCTAGAAATGCCAACGGCTGTGGCTGAAACACACAAGCACACACATAGATTTAACCACAAGATCATGTAGCCATATACTTTACAAAATAGTAAAATGTTATCATAAAGAGAGGTAAATAAAAGTGTGAAAACATGCAGGTTAAAATGCACACAGCCACGGTTGACTTCTTACCTCCATCTTTAGCGGCCCATGCATTTTCTCCTGGGCAGCCAAAGCATTTTTGAAAGGAGTCGGTGTCCTCGGGGTTGGAATCATGACAGTCTTGCGAAATTTAGGGGTCCGTGAACTAGAAAGTTGACAGAGAATATAATACACTGAGTACTCGCCGATTAACAATCTGGTCAAATAAAGATTTATTGTGGAAAATTACCACAAAGCATAGCAAGCTTCTGGCTTTTATGCCAGCTCTTGTGGCATGTATACTACTTTTATATATATCAATTTACCCATCATTCTCTTTCTCGTGCTTAGGTGTGGTCTCTTTGTGGAGCGGCGTGTTGAGGAGACATCTTTGGCCACACACAGGCGTTGAGGTGAGGGAGGGGTTATCCAGATTCAGATGCTCCGCCCCTAATATGTTGCAGAACTGGGGAAACAGACAGACAAGACATATTAGCCAGATGACTAATGCAACCTCAGTACATCTACTCAAGAGGTGAGGATTAGGCCGTGTGAGGAAAGAAAGACTTAATTTACTCGTGACGGGGTGAATGGCAGTGACTTTGTGGGCGTTTTCTTGGGAGAGTTTGAGATATTTTCCAAGAAGGAAGAGCATGTCCTGTCACACGAAGGAGACGGTTCCCCCCTATCTCTCCTCCTCCTCCTCCCAATGGATGCCTGGGTGGGTTTGGATGAGTTGATGGGAGTCAAGGTGTCACTGCCCAGACCAAATGCAGCACAGTTCTTATCCCGACCAGAGATGGCAGGCGGACTGTTGACTGTGAAGGCCATTGAATTGTCACCCGTCCTCTCTTGCAGGAGCGTGGTGTAGCTGGCCTGGTTGTGCCTGGGCGGCGTCGCTGCCTCTGACAAGTCGAAACTGGCCACGTCGCTCCATGCAGCGGGGTCCTGCAGAGCAAAACACATCTACAGGAGATCTTTAATACATTCATGAGTTTAGCTCAACAAATTAATTGTGAAATACATTTGGTCTCTGTTCTGTTCCTTCTGTTACTCACCGAATCAATGAGCTCCATGGTTTCTGCAAACTCCGGTATGGTCTGCAGGGTAGAGAGCACAGCGCTGGCCTCTACAGCCAGGAACTTGCTGGGGGAAACAGGAAGCTGTGGTGAAGGTCCTTGGGGGATCTCGGGCCCCCTCCAGGGCCTTCTCTCCTCCTGCTCCTCTATGCTGCTGCTACTTGTAGCCAATGTGTCATCTGACACACTGTCGGACCAGACCGAGTACTGCTCCACACTCTGAGGGGGCAGGATGAGAGGATACTAGTCAGTTTAGAAATGATCTGTGGCGACGAAAACACTGGTGATACTACAACACACCGGACTAATTCACCATTCTATCATTCAGTATGAAGTCACTGACTGTGAAGAATGACAAATGACATGAATGGAGTGAATTAAATGTGAAAACAGTGTCGGTCGGGGAGAGACAGAATAGGAAGAGGAGAGACAGAGGAAAGTGCTTGGTTCAAACTGCTGGCTGAGCGTGGGCATGGGGGTGAGTACTAGAAGGGATGAAGGAGCTGGTTCATGTTTGGAACGATGGTAATGTGGGGAGGAGGTAGGGCGGCTACCAAGCACAGCGCCAGGCCAGTCTGAATGAGTAGCGAGATGGGGAAGGTAGTTACTATAGCAACACTACAGCAAATCAGGCTACAGACACGCATACATGTGTGCCATTCTTGTTTTCACATGAATACACTGCAAAAAGTCCATTTAGTGTCAAGTCTTAAAATCTTCTTTTTTCTTCAAGCAAAGAAAAGTTCACTGAGGAGATGGGATTTGAGAATTGTGTTAGGTCTAAGGTGTAGAAACACCACCTGGTTCAAGAAAGTTCATAATATTCTCTCATCTCACTTGGATTTGATTTTAAGACGATGTTTATTAAGATAATTAATTTAATATGAAAAAAAATGACTTTTTACAGTGTATGTTAGCTACAAACACACGCAGACTATGCTGACTAAGTATGCAAACACACATTCGGAGTGTGTTCTTACACGTGGACCTCTGCACTGCACTTGTCGTTGGACTTCAATCTCTGCTGACATAAGCAGCAGCTCAAGCTCCTTAATTCTTTGCTCTCTGTCAGGATCATCCAGGCAGAACGGCTGAAATAAACAAACGTCAGGGAGGAGAGGTCGAGAGGACAGGAGGAAAGGAAGAGGTTAAGAAGAACCAGACAAAAAAACAGATATACACATACAATATTTACGGACAAATTTTAGATTTTGAATGTTAGGTGAAATAACAGGACATTCAAACGCTTGATTTGAAGTTCAGAGTTAGCGATCGCAAAGATAATTACAGAAAGTCCAGAAAATAAAGAGAGTTTTCTCAGCAGCATGCAAAGAAAACACATAAAAACTCACCGATATGAAGCCAGAATTATCAGAAAGACTGTCCATCAAGTGTCTACTATGAGGGTCATACGGATAGCTCCCCATCTAAAATACAGAGAATCAGACTTAAATAATAAAGACAACAAATAAGAGAATTAAAAAATATAATATGGTGTGGAGTCTAGAGGAGAAGTGGACCTGGTTGGGTCCCGGTATCGGCAGAGGACCTCGGTCACAGTGCTGGAGCTCTGTTGGTGTTGGAGGACACGGTCTGTGGTGGCGTCTCTTCAATCCAGCATGAGAGGAGGTCATCTTGCTGCCATCTTGCAGGTATCCCTCATGCTCCACCTTTCTCCTCATGGTGGAGTTCCAATGGTTCTTGATGGAGTTGTCTGTCCTGTTGTAGAGAAGATCAGTAATATTTTTAGCAAACTAAACAGTTTCCTGACTAGAAGTGGAGCTCTGCAATGTGTGCAGGAGATTATATTACCGTCCAGGGAGAAGCTTGGAGATCTCAGCCCAGCGGTTGCCAAGTCGTTTGTGGGCGTCGTAGATGATTTTGTCCTCTTCCTGAGTCCATGACGACTTCTTCACCTCTGGGTTGAGGTGGTTGTGCCACCGCTCACGGCACTGCTTTCCAATCCTCCCCTGGAGGTGCTTGGCGATCACTGACCAACGCTTCGGGCCGTACTTGTGTACCAGGTCAATAACCTGCACAAATATCCCCAGAGGAAAGTAAAGTCGTTAGTTTTAGTTGGCATCTTTTATTTTATGAAAGGATGGAATGAAGCCCCTAATTGGATTCATTCAAACTACAAGCTGGTGTAAAGAGAGGAATCACATCGTTCTACTTTTCTCATTTACAGCCAACAGCAGAGGCAGATATCAGAGCTTTAATCGTGGCAGCAGCAGCATGTTTGAATGTTCTCATCACTCCTGAAAAATGTTGTGATGTCATCATTGCCAGTACAGGCTGTCATTGATGAGCCTGTGTTTTGGATATGATGCCAAGATTTTGGAGAACTGAAGGATTGTGAACCATTTAAGGAATGCATTGTCATCTTTGATCTATGGAAGATATCACAGCGTCACTTTGTACAAAGAAGGGCTGGCCAGGCTCGAAACTAGTGACTTGGAAAGTCTGTGTTTTATTAGGGATGACGTAGTGGAGCATTTACTTTCCAAAAAAAGGAGCTAGGGCAAAGAAAGTTTTTGGGGGAAGTATCCTTGCGCTTGTGCACAGCCCTGTTAGTCGGAAGGTAAAAAAAAATATATATATATTGTTGCATTTGTGTTCTTTCACTTGGCCTAAGCTGCTCTCAACACTCCCCACAGCTTCCTTCTGTCTCCCCTATCATTTACCAATTTTGTCTTCTCACTTTATATCAAGCACAAGAAACTCCCAGCTCCACTTACCTTTTGATCCTCCTCTTTTGTCCAGGGTCCTTTCACCAGCTCTGGGTTGAGCACCTTCTGCCAGCGGTGCTGACATTGGCCATCTGTCCTCCCCTGTGAGATAGCCGCACAAAGCACAACACCTCATTACACCACTACCTCACAGTTACACCTACTCCTGACAGCTATATATACATCTTCCTCTCCAGTTGCTGCACCCGTCACTTTTAAAAACATCCTGTTGAGAAACAACGTTAATTATAAGATTACTAAATGGTTTGGATGGTTGTTAGGTGTTAGAATGATAAGAGATGGACCAATATAGCATAAAGCAGTAAGATACTACTTCTAGTATTCAAATAGTTTGGGCCTGGATATTATTGCACAATGACGACACATTACATTACATTACAAACATACTTACTGGGAAAAAGTTAGCTATTAGTTTCCAGGAGTCAGGTCCATGCTGCTCTACAAGTTTTTTCAGCTTTTCATCCTGAGAGGAGAAACATAAATTACTTCTGAGGAACTTCAGTCATCCACAATAACACGCTGACAACTTTCATTGTATTATTGAAGAAAATAACAGCAGTGATTATTATGAAATACCAATCTCAGCACTAAGTCCCAATTTCACTCAATGAAAATACAAAACTCCTTTAAGTACAGACGCCACTTGTGCCTCTGATAAACTTACCTCATCTCGGGACCACTTTACTTTACACAGGGGCTTTTTATCTTTGCTCTTCTCTTTACTCTCTTGGTCTGTAGAGTGTAGGTCTTCATCCTCATCATTGCTAAAAAAGAAGAAGAACAGGTTTTATTAGTGGTGCCACATCAGAGCCCAAACTTTTCTTTATGAAGTCAATGACTGTAAGCAGGTAGTGATATGGAAATGGTATTGCATGGAAATTGCTAGGGTATCAGTATCTTAGTTTATGTCAGGACCTAATGCTTAGTAAAGCTGTACCCAGATTATTCGTAACAATTTCTTATGAAAATGCAAATATGAAAAACTCTCTGCTTGTAAAAGATACTTCACAAGGTAAAGGAGAGCACTAGAGAAAGTGCAAGAAGTTTAACTATTACATAAACTCTTCTTCAAATTAATCTGAGTTAACTATGTTGGGTTGTTCCTTTCCGTATTGCATGTGCAAAGAAGTGCATTAGCACCAGGAAATTATAACAAAAATAAATGCACAGGTTGTGATTGAGCGCTAATCTTAATGTCATTGCCAAAACAAGCAAGACAAGGAGGAAAAAAAGGAAACACAAAAACACGGATGGTAGTTGCAAAAGCCTTCAGTTACATTAATATTGCATTCAATAAAGGAACAACCATATGAATACTTAACTAATGTGTAATGATGGATTGAATAGAAATGAGTTTGTCAGACTGGTGGGTCTCAATGTGAGACATAAAAACACAACACAGCTTTCACTTTGGAGATTAAAAGGGCCACTCATTTTGGACAAAACTTGTCAGAATAAAAATAAAATAAAGAAGTTGTAAGTATACATGGCTGCATACAAGAACATAAAATACCTCTTTACTGACACAAGAAGTTGGCAGGGAGCCCTGTACTTCTGTGTTCCCATAAAACATGCTGCTGGGCAACACTTGCTTTGTGGCGGCGGAAAAGAATTTAATAAATTGAGGTGAAATGAAGGTATCTCTTCCTGACAGATGTTACTGTAAAGAAGACCTTCCCCATCACGCGTGCACCTAACACACACAAAAGGGTCTTGTAACCGACTGTGTATGAGAGGTCCTTCTTTAGTGTGGAAACTTGAAAATGGCAATTGAATTTTGTCTTGGCCTGATTCCCTCACCAGAGCTGAGAGAAGAAGGGAACTGAGTCTGGACCTCAGGCTGAACAGGAAGGAGGGGAGGAAAGGGGCGATCCTGATCAACAGGCTCTTTCACCTCAAGAGGTGTGTGAGTGTGTGTGTCATTGAGATGGAAGAGGCGGTGCACTGGGGTGTGGTCTGGGGAATGGTAAAGCGCTAACGGTCCAGTTGTTCGAAGTTTCAAAAAGACGGCAGGCTGCATAACCTCTTCGCATTTGAAGTAATAAGAGGATAACATTAAAATGTGCGTCAAACGTTGTAAAAGGAAAAATTGTAATATCAGCTGAGCAACTTAGTAGAAGTAAAACAAGACACAAATGTACAAACATTCATTGTCTGCATTAGTAATACTTTATCAGTCAAAAATGTTTATGGGGTATTGCAACATGTAGCCAGCTCAAAGCCCGCTTATCTAATATCTAGTGAGATAATAGAGCCGTCCATATCTCCAGATGGGAACACAAAGAGGGGACAAGTGGGAGATGTAAACAATGAGTTAATTATCCTATCTTCAAAAATTTTGTTTTGCCCATCCAACAATTCAAAAATGTATTTTTCAAAGAGATAAAACTGAGAATTGCGACAAATCCAGACTATTGATGAGCTGGAACCAGCAAATTATTGGCAATTTTGTCGGATAAATTACTAAAATGATCCGTTGATTATCAGAATTGGTGGCAATTATTATTATGTTGATAAACTAATCAATTAATTAACTTAACTGTGTATTATATATATAAATAATTATAACACAAGAATTATAAGACAAATATCCTTATGAATGTGCACCTGCCTGTTGTTGAATGTAAATAATCTATACAATGCAACATTGATCACTATAGTCTGATCACAAACCAACACGTTTGTTTTGTCCTTTGATTAAAAGAAAACAATATCTTACCACTCATATTTATATATCTATTATAACTAATCTGACTGGGTTCTCACTTTCAAGTAATGTCTTTCCAATGATGCTGCTGCTACATAACTACTGTTTAACAATAGGCAATAGTATGCACTCTATACTGTATTATTCCACCAATATTTTAAAAAACAATGTAACCCCATGTTTAAAAACGCGATTCACAAGCTATAATTTTCAATTTAAGAGTTGTTTTTATTTGTTGTTTTCTTTCTTTTTCCTTTGTTGTCTGTCTTGTGCATATTTCGTTTTATGTAATTTTGTAAAATTTTAAATATTATATAGGTGGAGGCTTCAAATAAGCCCAGTTGGCTCTTTGCTTCTTCTTGCACTGTGATATTTATTAATTTATTTCTGTTATGTTCGTTTATTTTATTTTATTTTATTGTTTTAATTGTGCCAACAACAAACTACTGGGAGATATAACATTACGTTATGAACTATTAAGTACCATATGAGTATGGTAACGTTACTCTTCATCGTGTATGCCTGTGCAGGTGCACATGCACTGCACGTTATGCTGTCAGAGATGAGACGTGCAGTGTGAACGCCCATCCTGTATTATCATGATATACTACAAGGACCCTGATACCAACACAACGTTATCTTCACCGCAGGCAGTGGCGACTGCGGCAAACAGATAGCGAACTGCATGATGAAGTATCGCCGGCACTCACCTGCGTGGCTTCACGTTGTCCATGACAGTTGGTGGGATGATTGAAGCGTTTCAAAGACGAACCTGTGGCTTGGCAGCTGTCTAAAATCCCTCATTAATAGATGTTCATCCATAGAAATCGCTGTAAGTCATCGCACGTTCCTCCTAAGACGCGGCAGCATGTAGCTGGCAGTGTCGGGCTAGCCAGTGAGCTAACGTAACGTACAGTCCATAACATTACATTCTCGGTGGGAGAGACTCGCTCGCTGGCGATAATATCATCTTCCTAAAGAAACGTGTGCCGTTGTCTTCTGTTATTTGTTTCTCAACAATATCGAGACATACACACGGACATTAACTAGACGAGACTAACACGTTACTTTCCTTCCTCGGTGTCCCGGTTGTTTCTATCGTACTTGTCTGTACTTTTCTATTTGGCGTTATGATTTTTGTCCATCCCGCCGATTCTCGCGCCCAGCCCTCTGCGCAGGCGGCCTCGCTCCTGATTGGTCAGAACTGGGGCTGTGAAAAGAGGAGTCGGTACTCAAACCTGATTGGGTGAAAACAAGGAGAGGCTCGTGTGTGATTGGATAAGAGTATAAGGAGGGTACGTTTTATTGGTTAAAATAATTAAGGAGGCGGGTGTTAAGTGAGACGACTGTACTGTCACCTTCTACAGCAGAAAGGATCTTTTCATCAAGGCAGTGGTGGCTCAAAGTGGGGCGCGGGAACTATCGGGGGCATTTCAGGGAGTTTCAGAGGGTTCCATTCTCCAATTTGATCCCACTCGTCTACAATGCGTAAATGCTATTTTGAGTTCATATTTAACAACACACATTCATAGAAGCATATAGCTGTTATTGTTTTATTTTTACCAGATGGTGCACACCTGACTTGGAGAGCACTGTGCATTGATTATGCCACCTGCTGTTGCTCCATAAAGCCAATGTATTTGAGTTGGCATGACATCATTGTAAAGGGATAGACATTATGATGATGATTCACATATTTGCATCATGTTTGAGAAGATCAAGGCATGTGGCTTGAGAATCATACCAATATTACCTCATTTCACAGTAAGCCATTTTGACATGTAATCTTAGGGTAAACACAGGTGTAATTAACAACATTAAATGAGGCCCTGTTTCATTTAGGTTGGCTAGGGTACTGGTATTGTGCATGCTGGTTTACTGTAATGATCCGCTTAATACAATGGGACCAACATGTGATTCTATGTATTACACTTGTGTAAACCCTGCTATGCCATGTGCAAATGTCTGCTGTGAAAAGGGCCTATTCAGAACATTCAAACTCTGACATAGATAACATAATATTTCCGTGTCGCTTTGACAGGCAGCTCTTGCATTATGCACAATACTCCTTTAAATTGTGTTCTGCTGACACCTTGTGGACACATCTTTGGCCTCTGCACCGTTCTATGCACATAAAGCCACGGAAAATATGTTTTGTTCAGATGCTACATATTGTTCATATATTGCTCTATTCGTTTGAAGTCATCACAACATCTCTGGTTAATATTCGTTTGAGCACCATCAGCTCCAAGCACGTAAATCGACTCGGGACTTGGGCAAGTGGTGCAATGCGTGTGGATGTTGACAACGAATACTAGTACTAAACAGAGTTTGTGTCAGAACAGGAAGAAGTACATAACTCATATATAAGATATATTATATCAAACCAGTCACTTGAAATGAATGAATTATGCATTTGTATATATTCATATAGTCATATTATCAATCCAAATTCTATATTTTCTCTTTTTTTCTGGTGGTAAAATTGACATGTGGATAATTTATGAGTTGGTGAATACTCGGCTTGTACTGTCTTTCTACCTGTAGGTGACACTGTTTAACCGTTTGACTTCTCAATGTTGTCATTCCTGAGTTTTAAGGTAGTTGTGTTAAGTTAACCACAACAACACCGGAGGTTACTTACTATGCTTCTAAAAAATAAAATAAAAAACTCAGCATAAGATATGAGAAAGATCAAATACCTTTTAAAACAGATGGGATTTTCTGTAGTCATCCTTATACAAATGCTATAAACATACTACAAAACTAAACTAATTCAATTTAATAAGACTTCCATTATGTTTCACTTGAAATGTTATTTTTATATATAATTGACAGGGTTGGATTACCAGGCTTATCCAGACTCTCTTAAAAGTCCCAGGTTCAGTATGTCTTTTGGTATTATGAACAACGGCAGATGTGTCTGTTTAGACCTATATGCACAACCCATTACAAGATCACCTCAGATCAATTCAGACACGGGCCTTTACACAGGTACTACATTGTTACCTAATATTGAAGTTTGGATGGGCCTTGTGTCTTTTAATGTTATTTATTTAAGCACACATGTTGCATATCCCTATATACATCTGCTTAATTGGTGCACAACATACATTACAAAGTGTTGAAGTGGGTTGGATCCAGCCATTAGAGGAATGTGTGAGGAATGTGTACTCTAATTTTTAATTTAAGTAAAAGTAGTAATAGCAAAATAATAAAATAATAAATAATAATAATAGTACGTTTTATGTAATATTATCGAAGTATGAACAAAAAGTAAAATTACACATTTTGAAGTGACGGTTATATTATTATACAACTATAGGACTGATAATATGTCTGCATTCATTTCCCCGAAATGTAATTAGTAGAGACAATGTGAGTAGTATGGAGTGACAATACTCAAGTAAAGTACCTAAACATTGTATTAAAGTATTTAAGTAAATTCATAAACAACCGTTGCCCGAGCTTTATTTTGAAACGCAGTACCGGACGTGCTCATGTGTATTGTTTCCGGCCTGATTGGGATTGCAGTTGAGAAGTCCCGTGACAAATTTCATTGGCACTTTTCTACGGCCAAGCAGGACTGATGTTTCCTGCTTCCCCCACTTACTTCACTGACGCGTATGGACAGCGAGAACGATCACATTCACGTTGAGGGTTTGGAGTTTTTTTTTTTTTACCGAATCGAAACTTGTTCGTTATGCTGAAAGTTTAAATGGTGTGGAACGGAAAAAAAGCATCGCTGGAACCTCCGAAAATAGATGAACACCGCATCAAAATACTGTAAGGTACGTGGTGTTCATGTCAACGTTACGTTGTTTCGCTAACGTCGGCTAGCTGTGGGGTAATATCTAACATTACCTCCAGTTAATATACGAAGTTACTAATGTACATATATATGTATAACTACTTATTATATAAGCAACAAAACGTCGTTTGGAGGTAACGTTAGTAGTAAACGGACAACTGTGAGCTATAAAACAACATTAAGTTGTTGTATCTGCTCCAACACTAACGCTCACTAAACAGAAGTTAGCAGATGCTAAAGAACACAAACCAAGCTACTGACTTTACTTTGCTGTACAGTCCGTGTTACATTGTTGTCTCATTTGTGACGGTATTTGATCTGTGTGGGTGTTCAGCTCCTCCCTCCGGCTCATTTTGTTCTCCTCTCCTTTAGCAGGAGACGGAGTGCTCTTTTTCTGTAATACACGTGATATGCGACGAGATTGAGAAACAAAAAAAAACTCAAAAAGTTACCCGTGTAAGTACACGCGCAGCCTCAGGCGAGAGTTTACCAAACGGATCAGCCAAAAAGTAAAGTGAACTAGGCGAGGCCTCTTCAGTGCTGCGTTCAAGGGACTCGTTATCCTCCCAATGTAATTGTTCCCCGCCTGTAGAAATGATGTGTCAGACCTCAGGTTGTCAACATGAATCCCCACGTTGGGTTTTGATTCAGCTGTGTGGTATGAAGAGCGGCTCTCTGCCATTTTTGTGTTGTTCCTCCTCTGATGCTATTTAGTGGAAATCTGTTTATTTTCTGCTTGTAATGGTTTGGAAGGTTCCCAACGGGTTCCTTGATGTAACCGGTGCCGATGAAGAACTTGTCTTTGTTTTTATAACAAGACACTTTTCCCGTTTTTGAAAGAAGGCAAGATGGATTTTATTATTCGAGAGCTGTGAAGACGGCGGTGTGGAAGTTCATAAACACCAACCAAAATGTTGTTCATTCTGTACACATGACATCTATTGCTTCTGTCCATCCGGGGAAAGGGATCCTCCTCTGTTGCTCTCCTGAAGGTTTCTTCCTTTTTCCCCTGTGAAAGTTTTTTTTCTGTTTTTTGGGGAATTTTTCCTGATCCGATGTGAGGTCCTGGGACTGAGATGTCATTTGTGTACAGATTGTATAGCCATCCGAGGCAAATTTGTGATTTTGGGCTATACACAATAAACTGAATTGAACCAGCAGTAGTTCAAATCACGTGCGTAGACCTGATTCACAGATACGTTGCTTGAGGAGCCATCAGCACGGGCAACAAAACAGGTTTTGTTCTCCTGAATTTACTAAAGTTTATGAGCCATTAACATTTTCAGTGTACAAGCTTATTCAGAGCTGTTTGTAAACGGAAGTCTTTGCTACAGTCTGCAGACTGTGAGCTGTCTGGACAGTCCGGTCGGGTCAGGAATTCGTCCAGATGCTGAGGTCGGTTTCACGCATAGAGGTTGACTGAGTTCATGCCCCTCACACTTCTCCAGCTGCACTTCCTCAATCAGAGGTCGGTCTCCGTTGCATTATAATGAGATACGCCTGAACTAGAATAATGTTCACGCTATTCAGTTTCATCTCACACGTTACAGATTGACTGTGTCCAAACTATAAAGGTGTATTCTCAAATGTAACTTTTTTTTAACTGAATCCAAACACATTATTAATGTATTTCTTTATATTCAAGTAAAGTTAAAAGTGCCTGATCATAATAAAGGTTATAATTGATAGCTCCTCTGGAATAGGTTGTATTTTCGGCTTGAATCTGTCTGTATTCCTCTGTTTACATGCCCGATTGAGTTTTCGCATCTGATTTAACATTGTTAAGTTGTTAGTTTTTCTCGCTAAAATTGCTGGTCACGCTTGATATGCAGCCATACACACAGAAAAAAAAACATGTTCAACATCCTCATAGGATATCCACAGGCTAGGATGTGTCTTTGAGCTGAGCAGGAAAAGCTATTTTTGATCCTGTGTAGTAGTCCGGTGTATTTGTGCCTGTCAGCACAAGTTAATTCATGTTGTAGCATGAGTGCAGGGTATGCTGAGATTGAACTGCAGCCAGAGAATGTGCTTAACATTAATCTTGTTCCTTCACATACTCATGCTTATGCCTTTCCAAACCTTGTTTTCATTTTTTATATCCAATTTGGCAAAGGTCTGTTCGTGGGTGTGGTGAGCTGCAGCATTCCATATGCAGGAGAAGCCGTGTCAGCTGAATATGTACGTTGTACAAGTCAGTTATAGGTGTATTCTTCCTTGAGCAAAAATATTTCTGGAATGTTAAACAGCGGGTCCTATCCAGTGACGTACAGAGTCTGTTCCCCTTGAAAATAGGCACAGATGTGTAGCAGCTCGGGGAAATAGCCAACCGTTTTTGTGTGCACCAGCCACAGTTGTACAAACCACGAGCACGCTGTCTCTAATCGCCAGGTTTTAAAACACTTTGTTTCCCCCGGAGAGGCTCGTGGAGGAAACAGACCTGGTAATAACAGTCAACATTTATCATCTGCACTTTGCTGGTATTATTAACTATTACTTGAGTCAGTCTATTGACAAACATTTGTACTGTTTTGTTATTTAGTTTAGTCATTGTTCAAGCATAATATCCAAAACATTTCAGCTTCTCGAATATCAAATTAATATCTTTGAGTTGGAGGAACAAGAGAGATGTTTTTAGATCTAAGAGGCTCTAAGAAGCTGTGTTGGGCTTTCTTTGTGTTTCATAGATAAACAATGTATGCATTTAATCAAGAAAATGATCAAATAAATCAAATAAAAAAACAATTGTGATAGAGGAAATGTTAATGTTATTGGTCTGAATGTGGCCGAGAATGAATGTGAAGGAAAGTTAAAAGGAACAAACGAGAAAAAAGAGGCTAGTGATGAAGAAGGCCTGGCGGTCCCTCTGATCGCACACATGCATTTTAAAGAGGGGCGCTCTTTTGCTGTACCCTCACCCCAACGTGAGCAGAATGAGATGTCTCTTCAGGATGTGTTGAAGATCAATATGCAGAGGACAACGTTGACCCACAGCGGGCTTTTCGTGCATCGTGAACAAACTAGTCTGACCTCACCAACAAAACACAATAAACAAGTCGGGGCAGCAGACAAAGAGCGTTGTATTAAAAGAGACAGACACGGTTACATAACTCGTGGTGAAGGAAAAGAGAAATGCATCTGTGTGTAATTTATTCTGATCACACTGTATTTACCCTCCACATAGTAGTTTTATCATGTCCTCAGGTCAGACAGGGGAGATATCATCTATTCCAATTGATCATAACTCGCTGATTAGACTCTTTTGAATAGTAAGGAACTTCACCCTCTTCTGTTCCTTCAGGAAACTGAGGTCTTGACCTTTTTGTTAATACTGTTGTAAGGGGAAGGAGTCTATTGCAGCTCAGCGATGAGTTTTATTTCTCTCTTTCAACGTGGAAGAACAACTCCGGGGGTCTTACTCTTAACCTATTGTGTAACTCCAGCTTCAAAGGCCCCTGGAAGGTTATTTAAAAATACCTTTGTACTGACTGGAGCAAGGGAGAATGTCACAGACCCTGTGTGTGTGTGTGTGTGTGTGTGTGTGTGTGTGTGTGTGTGTGTGTGTGTGTGTGCGTGTGCGTGCATGAATGGCTTGTATGCGATCACATACTGAAGAGTGAAAAGTGTGAGAAGAGTCTGCAGATATAGACTACTAGACAATCTTACGTGAGAGGGGTTTGAAAGAAATAAGTGGAGTCATGAACCAGGATGTATGTATAATGAGTGCTTTCTCACAATGAATACGCTGATGAGTGGCAGGAAGGAGTGAGTTAACTGGCGGCTCAGGGGAGGAGCCCGCCTGCTGTCATGTTGCAGCTCACTGACCCTCCTGTTGTTGGCTGCATGGGCCCTTTGGCTACAATCACTTCTCTCACAGGGACGTCAAGATGAGGCTCTCAACCAGCAATGTTTTTAACCCTAGAACACTAACGTTACAATAGGAACACCACTAACGTCGGGTATGTTTTACCCGATATAATTTACCTGATAAAAAATACTTCTCATCAAAATATATTGAAATACAACAATACATGGCAAATTGAAGTACTCTTCTTTTAGTTTACCCTATAGAACTTCTCATGAAACGAAAAACACGTATCATGGGGGGACCCTAAAAGAAAGACTAAAAAATCAGGTGAAAAATGTGGGAATCGTCAATAAAACATGATTACAAATATAAATAATAGAACTATGAACTTGTTCTTTGGTCCACCCGTTCATGGGACATGTGAGCCTTGAAACAGTGAAGAAACAGTCTTCCTGCAATGGTAAAACCCATCCGAAATTTCACCCTCTATCCCTAACGCCAGGTGAAAATCACCTGTGATTTACTATTTTATATCTTTTGACAAAAACATAACCTGGAATATGGGCATTTCCTAAAGCCAAGGGAGATACTTTGCATGCAGGTCACTGGTGGTCAAGTGATCTTTTGTGCCACAGACGAGCACAGCTTGAAAACAGCAGCTCCCTGTTTCCTCTGGATGATGAGCAAGAAAGTAGAAGGATAGATTGATGGACGAGCAGCTTGTTTCCACGATCAACAGGACTTTGTCACGGCGAAGAAGTGCCTTACAATACAATAGTGAACAATCAAATTAATAAATAACAAATCTGCTTGCAAAGTTATATTCCGGGATAAGCGTTCATCATATCAGGTGGACAACATTCACACCGCAGACTGAATCGTGTGGAGAGTAGAAGCACCAGTTTCACTTCCTGAATAACAGCGTGGTGTGTTCCTGTTTCTCCTCTGCAGAATTGACCCATGATGGGCCAGTTGTATACTTGAAGTCTTATCCTGAGGAGGACGCCTTACTCTATGACCTTGCACCCTTTGAACGCCGACAGCCCCAAAGATGGAGGAGCAACCCAGCCACCCCAATGTCAGCATACCCTGCCACGACGAGCAGATGGACAAGAAGAAGCGTTACACGGTGCGTACGGAAACTCTGTTCGTTGTTTAATCTGCATGTCTGAGTAGGAATAATTCAACAAAGGTCATTTCAGTGTTGAGTTTTTCAGTTGTCAGTCTGTGAATGTTATTTATGTGAAATTAGTATGAAAATCGAATAATTGACTATATTAGCAAGTATTTACAAAGACGTTCTTTGCCCTTTTTTCAGGTTTACAAAGTAATAGTTAATGTTGGACAACAGGAATGGTTCGTCTTCCGGCGTTATGCAGAGTTTGATAAACTCTACAACACAGTGAGTGGTGGATTCATGTCATACCTAATGCATTATCATAATTCTGGTCATGGGTCTAAGATTCCCTTAGTCTTTGATTTACTGGCTCTTGTGACGCATTGAGATTCAGAATAATTATATACTGTATGTTTGCCTAATTGGATTGTTTTCCTGCCCTTTAATAATGTTCCCTGTTCCCTTATATAATGCAGTTAAGGAAACAGTTTCCATCTATGAACTTGAAAATTCCTCCCAAGAGGATATTTGGGGACAATTTTGACCCTGGTAAGTGTTCACACAGGGCAGATGTATGACATGTGCATCAGGACAGAATCACAAAACCTTTTTTTTTTTGCTTGATCCATGTTGCTAGTGTTTGATTGTTTGTTTTAATCCATAAATGCATCGACCCAATAGAGTTCATCAAGCAGAGAAGAGCAGGGTTGCATGAGTTCATCAAGCGAATCGTCTCGCATCCTCAGCTTTGCAACCAGTAAGTGTTTGTGTTCTCAGTCATTATATTCCGTTCCGTTGCTGAATTGATCAGGATGAATAGGTTCAATCATCTGAATATGAAAAACCTAATGAGATCTAATTTGTTTAGCCATGCTTCACACTTGCCGTGAATTAGATGTAATAAGATGGATAATGTTCCGCTTTGTCGTGCATTACTTGCTGATGTTATTTCACTTCTTGGTCCCTATTAAACTTTACAGCCCAGATGTGAGGACCTTTCTGCTGATGGACAAAATGCAAAACTTTTCCGATGCCTCTGAGGACGAAGATGACAAAGTAAGTAAATTAGCAACCAATTTTGATGGATCAATATCTGTTTTTCTCTGTTTATAATTTACTTGTACTGCCGACTACATCTTTTCAGTTTATGTGTTGGATTGTCCAGATGTGGTATTTAGGTCTTCTAACGCTGACAGTCTATCGAAACTCAAAATAAATATAGATAGCAAACACATTTATGTTGCTATCGTAGCACAGATAAAGGACTGAATACTCAGACCCAGGAACAGTCCTTGGCCGGTAGTTACATTTTGATTGCTAATATCGAAAATGTTTACTTTGCTGTTTAACAGAACCACTCTACCTCCAGAACCATTAACTTGGGACCCTCTGGAAATCCACAGTATGTTCAATTTAGTTCTATTTTATGGCATTGTGTATTTTTTGTATTAGCAAGTTATTGATTTGTATATGCTATATTTGTATTTGTACTCTATTGCAGTCTATCCTACTGCTGCACAACAATCCCTCGGATTGATTTATAGTTACTTAAAATACACTGCAACAGAATTGTATGTTTCAGAGTTTTGCTGTTTCTATAACTTGCAATTCTGTAATCATTTTTAAATGCGCTGTAATTAATGTGCTGTACTTTGTATTTCAGTGCCAAGCCCACAGATTTTGACTTTTTAAAAGTCATAGGAAAGGGGAGTTTTGGGAAGGTAT
Organism: Taurulus bubalis; assembly: GCF_910589615.1. Lineage (NCBI taxonomy): Eukaryota > Metazoa > Chordata > Actinopteri > Perciformes > Cottidae > Taurulus > Taurulus bubalis. The sequence goes on from NC_136606.1 coordinate 10,341,724, forward strand.
GTGAACAACACAATAATGGAAAGAACAGTTGCTTTCTGTTCATGTTTTTTTTTTTTTATGTTTTTACGGGTACACACCCAATTTATGATCTGTTTGGATTAACTATTGTCTTCAATGTCGTAGTTTAATGACGTAGAAAACAAATCTGAGACTTATGCTGACCAATATATTTTAGTTGTACTTAAATTATTACATTAGTTATGTTTATAAATGTTTCTGTGTTTTTCTATTGGGGTAGCAAATAGTTTTAGTTCTGCTTGTGTTGGAAGAAGTGAGAATCAGATCTGAAATTACTGAGCTTACACTGTTGGTGCAATGTTCAACATGCTTTTACTTCCTTGTGATACAGGTTTTCCTTGCAAAACTAAGACATGATGAAAAGTATTATGCAGTCAAGGTTTTACAGAAAAAGGTCATTCTCAACAGAAAAGAGGTAACTTTCCCATCAAATATGACCCTGTGGACCCTATTCTATCCATATTTCAGGCACTTGTACGTAATTGTAATTCTGCTACTAAATCACTCCTTCCAATCAGCAAAAACACATCATGGCTGAGCGCAATGTGCTGCTGAAGAATGTGAAACACCCTTTTCTGGTTGGGCTTCATTACTCCTTCCAGACCACAGACAAGTTATACTTCGTCTTGGATTTTGTCAATGGAGGAGAAGTGAGTGTCGTTTCAGTTTTGTGAATAATGTGATCACACAGAAATGAGTCATGAGTTTGAGAAAAGCTGAGAATGGCAATATTACAGGAAGTTTGTATTACATAGCTTTATTAAGAGCAACACTGCTGCTTGCTAACACGCCTCCATGTGTGAAAATCCCCTGTGCGATCACAACATTGCTGAAGACACTGAGTGTGACTTCCTCTGTACATCTCAAGTGTGACCAGCCTTTTTAAAGCTGCCATGTGTGACTGACTCACTGTGTGAGAGTGACTCACTACAATCTGCATTCCAGTAAACCGGCTTTTTAAATCACCCTTCTGAATAACTTAACTGCAAAGACCCGTATCAGATTCATATTTACGTTCTCCAGTCAAAGTTATCTGGTTTGAGATTAGCAAGGTATATATTTTTTTTTGTAACCAGTGCCAAAGGCACAGCCTACATGAAAGTATTTTTTTGCGGTTTCTGGTCCTTCAATACCTTTGCCATGTAATTCATTCCAGTAATCACATCTGTACATTTTTATTTCAGCTTTTCTTCCATCTTCAAAAAGAGCGGACCTTTCCAGAGCCCAGAGCAAAATTCTATATTGCTGAGATGGCAAGTGCGCTGGGATATCTGCATTCTCTCAACATTGTCTACAGGTATGTTTATTTAAGGATCACATGCCGTTTGGGATTATTTAGTGTTTTAAGGATCAAACTAAAAGATGTCAGTTAATGAGTGTACAATATTTTAGTTGCTGTTAATACATATGTTTACTGACTTTATATTATACATTGACTTGAACATATGTGGGTCTTTGTCACCAAGATATTCCCAGTAAGATTTAAAATCAAAAGCATAAATATTTCACATAAAAGCACAAACAACATACATACAAATAAAAATAAAAACAAGGGGTTAGGAGTGTTTTTTACTGACGGGACATGTGCATATGTTCAGTGGTCAAAAAAAATTCTAAATCCTGTTTTTTGTATGTGTGTGACACATGCTGGCCTCACTCACATGATAATGAGTCTTCAAGGCCATAGCTGCCATTTTTTGTTTGTTTTGACAACCTGAAAACTATATATATATATATATATATATATATTTATTTATTTATTTATGTCTCGGGGATAGGAGGTTGCAATGGGGTAATTTTTGTCCCTGTGTTTTATTTACTGAAATTCATTCATTTGTGTTAATTTTGTTCAGAGACTTGAAGCCAGAAAACATCCTCCTCGACAATGAAGTGAGTATTCCTATTGTTTAACCAAATACACTGCTTTGCGATCGAAATGTAATCACTATACTAGTAATTACTCTGAGTATACCTGGATGGCACGGCACCTACATTCTCATGAAGTTTGATATTACGTTGACCATACAATACTCGTCTAAGTTTATGCAACTACTGGCTGCAGATTTAGTACAAATGTAATTCTGTTCCGGTCATATTTGCACCACCAGTGAGCAACAATGTCATTTCCAGTTCCAGCTGGACCGAATGCGTGTGATTGGATTAGGTCTCACTAATGATTTTCCTGCCTGGCCTTATTGAAAAAGTGAGGGAACGGTGAATGGGACTCACTGAGCTACACTGCCGCCAACATTCCTGAGCAACAATAGAATCCTCAGTCCCCGGGATAATGAGCTGCTTGTGTGGCACATGTTGTCTAAAACCGTCTCTGTGTCCTCTCTTTTAAAGGGGCATATCATTTTGACGGACTTTGGCTTGTGCAAGGAAGGCATTTCCCAGGCAGACACCACCACTACATTTTGTGGAACGCCGGAGGTATTGCAGCCTTGATTAACATGTGGAATTACTAACAGTTTGGCACCAGGATGCTCCAAAGAAGTCTCACCTTCTGTGTCAAAAAGTAATAATCATTAACAATTTTTGGCATGTGGTGGGGTTAATGATTTAAGTATGAGTGTTTTCCATCCTGAGGCTATTCTGCTGTCTGTGTAGGGATATGAGTCACCCTTTCCAGAGAGGAAAATAGGCGTCTATGAGCAGTAATAGATTCTATACATTTGGTTGGTGTAGTTTAAGCCAGAAGTGAAATGTCTGTGTTATAGTATTATGTTTGTGTGCTTCTTCTGACCAGTACTTGGCTCCAGAAGTCCTGAGGAAGCAGCCGTATGATAATACAGTGGACTGGTGGTGTCTGGGTTCAGTTCTGTATGAAATGCTCTTTGGACTGGTGAGTTTTTCCTTTGAGCAAACTTCTGTTAAAATATCATGATGCATTGCACTTAGTCTTGCAGGATACCACACAATTAAAAGTGATTATGTTTTTTTTTATTCTTTAGTAAGTAGCTACTTGTGCAGACAACGCTTTTTCATTTTAACATGATGCACGGGTAAACTGCAGCAAAATGTACCCTTCGTTTTAGCGCTTAATGTTAGAGCACCTCATTGTCCTGTCACATTCGCTTACATGCCCCCTACTTCTCTTTTTTTTCACATCCTAGCCGCCGTTCTACAGCAGGGACACGCATGAAATGTATGACAACATCCTCCACAAGCCGTTGGTGATGCGTCCCGGAGCATCCAGCATAGCCTGGACTCTCCTCCAGGGCCTGCTGGAGAAAGATGGCACACACAGACTGGGGTCTCGGGATGACTTTGTGAGTGGGTTCAGATACAGACGCCTCATGTCCAGCAGAATGTTTGGACTCCCTCTGGTGGCCAATCTGTGTCCCTCACGTCACAGCTGCTAAGACATTACAAATAATCAACTTACTTTCTATGAATAAAATAATAATGTTTCCGTTTTTTAATTTTTTTTATTCTACATTTTTAGCATGAGATCAAAGCACACAGCTTTTTCTCCTCCATCAACTGGGATGACCTTGAACAGAAGAAGATCCCTACCCCATTCACGCCAAATGTGGTAAATATTCACTTTCTTGTCCGATAATAAGAACCATTCAGACATTTTACAGTAACTTGACTTTTTGATGACTGCACCCCAAACTTAAACGATAGGTCATAACTCGCATTGCTTTTGAAGACTACATATTTATAGAAAGTTATATATTGAATTTTGAAATGTTCCTGGTTTTAACAAAAGACTTGAATGAACAACTCTCTGATACTAAAAAAAAACAGAACATTACAAACCTGTTTGCAGTCATGTCCTTGCAGGATAAACACATGTGTAATTAATAACATTAATTATGGCCCAGTTCCATAAAGGTAGGTCAGGGCCGTGTGACACATTTAACCATCAATTAAAGTTCTGTTTACCCTGCTATGTAATGGCTGCTGTGAAAATGCCCTTTTGTATTTGATTGCACTGGATTGCACAGGTGTTTCAAGTTAACAGAGGATGCCAAATTTAAGTACAATCTTTTGAACTACCTCAAAAAAGTATTTTTAAAGACTTCATTTCATAATGTTTTGGAGTTTTCTCTTTTAAGTCTTGTTTGCTGATTTTTGGTTGACAACCTTTTTTTCCTTACTTTACTACCATTTATTGCATATGTTTGGTTCTTAATTGTGTTTTTCTATTTAATATAATTGTTTTATTAAATTATAAGATATAGTGCAACTGTACAATTTATAAAGGGAGGGACCCGTATTTTACACATTTTCACAACATTGTCATTCTAGACCCGTGTCCACTAAATAATACCCACCCCACTAATACTTAATAATAATAATATTAAATAATACCCAACCCACATTCCTCAAAGATGTAATTGACACACATGGGAGCATTGGCAAATTAAGTAATCACAGAAACAGCATGAACCCATTTTAAAGCACTTTGTAAAATCAAGTTCTATCTGCTGTTTTGTTATCAAATTAAGTCCCTTTTATGAATACACATGTGTAATTTGATTTGCATTTTTCCATGAACCCTAATATGATCCATGTGCTCCTCCCTCTTCCTTTTTTTTACAGAGCTCTTACTGCGACATCTCAAACTTTGATCCTGAGTTTACAGATGAGATGGTCCCCAACTCCATCTGCTGGTCAAACGATCATTCCATAGTCAACGCCAGTGTGATGGAGGCCGACGATGCCTTTGTGGGCTTCTCTTATGCCCCAGCTTCTGCTGACTCTTTCCTATGAAACATTCCTAATGAGGGCTGCAGTTGCCTTAACCATCATAACTTCTTTTGACTAAAGGGAAGAATTTATACCATGGATTAACTTGTTCTATGAAGCCAAAGCAAGCAGCTGAGACGAAACAGCACTTAAAACATATCTTGGTTGGAACAAAGAGTGCCAGAAAAGTCTTTATTTTTTACCAATTTGTATTTATATAAATATATATATATGACATATATTTTAAGAATTAAGGACAGCCATCCTCTATTAATGTTATATCTGGTGGTTTCTAAAATGAGCCTTTATAAAGCCTTAAATTTGTCCCTTAAATGAAATCAATAAGCAGTTTTCTGAAAAACTTGAACAATTCACTGGACTTAAGATCACACCATTTGAATGTCAGATGGAAGTATGTTTGTCCATGTAATTACTGTAAAAAATATAATTATCATATTCATTTTTAACAAAGCTGGAAATAGGGATTACTTGAGAGACCACTGAATAAAGCATTTTGGTTTGTAGGTCACATTTGTTACCTCTCAGTTTGTCTTTAAATATTGAGTGCATTTTTTTTATTGGATTGTTTGTGTTCTTGCTATTCTTTGCCTTAACACATTTTTTCATAATTGCAGAAAATAAAAATCCCCAATGCTTCGCTTTGTCTGACAATTAAGTAGGCGTATACTCTTGCACAGTAATAAAAAAAGTATAAAAGAAATATCATTTCAGAGTGTCTGTGTATTTAATTAAAATTGTAGATTTTGCAATCACGTTTTGTTTTTGTCTTAATTGAACATTAACAACGTTGTGAACAGACTTGTAGCAGGTCATGCACATTCTGACAGAAATAAAAATGTGTAAAGAAATAAAAGGAAATATGAAAAGTAAGTCAATTAAATATAAAAGTAATCTACACCTAGCTAAACCATGACATCAAAAAAGTTAAACAGAAAATAATTAAATAAAATGTAGAAATGTACTTTTCTTTTTTAAATGTATCCATGTACACATTTAATTCAACGAGAAAGAGAACCTTGTTTTTCAACTATAATTCAATTATTACATTTAATCTCGTATTATGATCTTTCTGCTGCCGAGTGGTCACCATAGAAACAGGGTTGACGATCACGCGCCAAAAGATAGACATTAAACTTCGTCACTCCCTTGTGGAAAAGATACTACTTTCTCACCATTGAGGGTAAAATGGCGGACAGTTCGTCCTTAAAAGAATCAGTTCTGGTCTATTTAGACAGAAGCGGTGGCCTCCAGAAACTGTCCGAAGATTGTAAACCATTCAACGGTAGGCCTGCTAAAGCTAGCTGACACCTTTAGCTAACGTTAGTTGACGTTAGCTAACGTTAGCCTGTGTTTCTTAACCTTACAAGCTAGCTAAATTAGAAGCGATGGAAGCTCAAATCACCACTTAAACTAAACTACCCACGATAAGCTAGCCACTAAACTGTGCTCCCCATCCGCCCCTCCTCTCCAGGAAGCCACCAAATTGAGGCCGTCTACAGGTTCTGTATCGGTGTGAATCCCTCTGACGTGATAGAGGTGGATCCTGTGTTGGGTGACTGTGTTCTGTGTGATCCTCTTGGGGCAACAGCTTTGTTTCAGTCTGTAAGTGAAGACTGAGCTAGCTCAAATGAAATGTCAACTTCTACTGTAGGATGAACTACATTTGCCCCATTCTTCATTCAGGTGTGCTTCCTGGCCATAAAGACACTTTCACTTGTGGAAAAAATACACACAGAGAGTCAGGTATGAATACATATTGCAGCAAAACTCTTTCTCCCCCACTGGTTCTGAGTACCAGAACCCTAACCCGTCCTGTAACAATGTGTCATCTGATTGTTCCCTTTGAGGTGAATGTAATTCTGAAGTTGACACATCTGCCTCCATTCCCCGAGTACACGTTGGACCTGTGTAGTTTTCCTCGTGGCCACGGGCCCATGAGGCCCGTCTCCATGGAGGGCCTGGTCATTGCCATGACAAGGGTCACTAAATACACCCAGGGGGCCCGGTACCTCTGCATTAATGATGAATGTCCCTGTTCTACAGGTACTGCAGGGGAGACACACATTGTTTTTCTCTTTGCGTCTACTAATTGTAAAGATCAGTTGGTTGTGTACGCACAAAATGTTATGTTTTTCAAGCAATCTGACATTCTTAAAATTGGACATTCACATCTAATTTAATTTCTTGGACGCCGACTCTAGGGTTTCGCCACATCCGTGTCCATGCACCGGGAGCCACAGAGTCGGCTACCGTGAGAAACAACTTCAGCTGCAGGATCTGCAGCTCCCCACTGAAAGAGGATGTGAAGCTCCGAGTGTTGGGAGGTGAGCCTCTGCGATGCCTCTGAATGTCGATGGAGATGTCTGAATTTAAACACAAGGTCAAAAGAGAACTGTGTGCACTGTTCTGATTAGTATGTTTGCAAATGTGTCTTTGTGGAGACAGACAAACAGCTCGTGGAGCTGATCCACGTCAAAGCACTGGATATTCTAAGTGCCCATCAGCAAAGCTCACTCAGATACCAGTCTGTCACCCTGTTTCTCAGAGGTAAGCCTGCATCAGACAAGTTTACTGAATGTCTTGGCATCTTGCTCTAACACAGCTCTAACACAGGTCCACTGTAATTGCATAAATATGTATTCTGTAACACACAGCTAACAAATAGATTGATTGCTGTTGCCACGTAAAATATTAGTGGGAACAAAGCTAATAGCCTAATACCTTCTGAGAGAAGGGGTGTACACCAGCAGCATGTGTTACAGCACATCATAATCAACAAAGCAAAGACATATCAAAGGTTCACATCAGAGTAACCTAATCTAAAAACAACAAAGAATACAGAATGATAGCATAAACAGCAGTGTGTAACAAGTTCTTTTTAAAGTTCACCTCCAATCAGTTCTTTCAAACAGGATTTAAAGTTGTTTGTCTTTTTTGGCTTAAAATCTCTTTTTAGTCTGGAGAGCAGCTGCCGAACACACAAATGACTACTTCCCTTAGCAACTGCTGACCTAAACAGCACAAAATCCGTTGCTCTCCCTCTGGTGGAGTATGAATAGCCATCCCTGCCACATTCAATAGATGTTTTTAACTCTATCATAAGCATACCCATGGAACAAACACCTTGAATTGTCTCAAGCTTTTATTTTAAAAGGGTTAGATGTCAATACCTTATTATTTGATTGGTTTGACAGTTTACTGTATGACAGCTAAAAGTTGCAGAGCAATGACATTGGTATATAGAGATAAATGGAGACCCGTTTGTTTGTATATCATAGAATAAATGATAACTTTTTAGTTTAACTGTGTTAAAAGGCTCAGTTTTCATTTGCAAGTCAAAATCTTAAAGGAGATACTGTACGGTAGATTAATGCCCTCAACATTTTAAGGCCTATTATTTGTTTGTAAAATTATCTTCTCATCTATTATAGTCACTCCCAGTGCTGAATAATGGGGTTGTAATAGCATATATTTGCACACAGTCAGATGTATTGAGGTTTGTCATTAATTCTCTCCGGCTTTGTAAATGAGGCTCACTTTTGGAACACAAACTTAGTGGGGGAGAGTTCAAATAAATAGATTTGTGTGCAGCCAACCGCACACAGTGCCTCATGGAGGGATATTAAGTGTTTCTGTCCCCTCTAATAACATTGTCAAGGCAGCACCCCTGGGAGCTGAGCAAATCTCAGCACATGGATTAACATATTCTGTTGACCCAGTCCTGTAGAGGAATTCAATACACAGGGTTCCCGTTACTAAACATATATGTTAATAAGTGCAAGGACCACTCATTAGCTGGCTGTGCCATTCGCACACAGAGAAATCATTGTTCTGAAGGCCTCCCTATGTTTCTCTTGGCAGTGGTTTGTAGGTGGTATACATGTTTCTTCAATAATCACCAGACGGCACTGAACTACCCTTTTATTGCTTTGTTTCCCCCTATTCGTACAGATGAGCTGTGTAATTCAATGAGAATCGGTCGACTCTACAGGGTGTTGGGCATTCCTGCGCATGTGCAGCAGTGGCCCGGCATTACCTGGAGTGTAGAGGCCAACAGCGTCCAACCGTGGCAGCCAGAGTGTAAGGCAGTAAATCTCACAATAAATCCTGCTCTAAATCCACAGAAACGCCACCCAAAGGCGTACTGATAATGTGTGAATCTCAACACGTGTCGATGCAGTATATTCTAATTCTAATTTGACGCAAACACTTCGCGTCATCACCATAATAAAACATCTGCCATGTCTCACAACTCTACAGATCCCCATGAAGTCAGTGCCAGCTTCCAGGCGCTGTTGAAGGCCACAGCTGGCTATCGCTGGAGGTTCTCTGCCATTGTGGCTCACTGCTTTGGATTGGACGTGGCTCCTCCAGGCCTCTACAATACTTTAAAGCTCAGCTTGTTGCTCAGCTTGGTGCAGAATCAAGCAGATGCAAAAGACACGTTTCACAATTTGGATCTGCTAGCTGTCACCACTGACACTCTCATACTGGACAGGTAAAGTGGTCTGCAGGTAAACAGTGCATTTGAAACCTGCCATTGAATCGTCCACATTAACTTGTCATTGTGTTAGACTAATGACTTACAGCCTGAACTTGGCGCGTCACGGGGTCAGGCATCAGGCCTCGGGGGAGATGTTTGCGTCTCTGTCCCGGGACGAACACGGAGCAGGCACTGCTAACATCCACGCTGGCTCTGCCCTGCTAGCCACTGGTGGCATTTGCATGTTGGGAGATCTGGGCTGTTACAAAAAGGAGAGGCTGGATGCCATTCAGTCAGGTAGAGCACCAAAGTGATTCATAATAAAGTATGGCATTAGTTATAAGGAGAGGCTCCTGTCAATTCATATTATGGATTAAAAAAATTTAACACAAAAAGCCAGCGTACTACTTGCACAATGTTCTTTCCCCCCTCTAAATGTTCCTCAGTTCTGGAGAGCTGCACAGTGTCTGTGTTCATCCCAGGGAAGAAGTACGGTGAGGATGCTGACCAGCAGCTTTCCTTTCCAGTCCACTGCAGCTTCTGGGCTCTCTCAGACTCCACGGATGCGTCTCGGCGGTCTGGGAGGGCAGACTGCGCCTTATTGGGAACAGCAGTGCGTTCAATCACAACATGGAGTTGTATTACCTTTGTATAGCTCTCTTAAAGCGTGGTTTGAATGTGCACTTCCAGGTCTGCATGGAGTTTTTTTTCTGGAAATTAACTGTGTTATGTTAGTGGATGTTAAGTTTGTGTGGTGTAACACTATGGGTTCACTGTCCCATTTCACTCAACTCAATGTTTGTAGATAGCACAGATAAAACAGGAAACTGAGACTATTTACTTTCCTTGAAGGAAGTGCCCTGCCCAGACAATACTTAACAGTCCTTAAGAATAATTGATGCTGTTTTTTTTTTCTTTTGCAAGGAGGGGAAAGGGTGACAAACTGTATAACCAGTCAAATATAAGTTTCAGATATGGTTTAGATTCCAGGTTACTTTCTCACATCTCGGCATGTGAACGCTGACACATTAGACAACTTTCCAATGCACCGTCTCTTCTTTGTGAGCAGGAAATGGGTCCCGTACCACTTCAGTTGGCAGACGCCTTTGGCCTTGTCATTCAGTGCAGGGATGTGGTGGGAGAGCAGGCCCTGCTTGCCCAGACCATCCACATCCTTCAGCAGGCAGTGCAGCCAGGAAAACCCCTCTACCCTTCCTGCTGGGAGTTTTCTTCTCAAGAATACAAGGAGGTTAACAAATGTTACATTGCTTTTGTATAACAGTCTTTGTTTATCAAATTATAGTAAATTGCACTTGCTGCCCTTAATTCTAAACCTTCCAGCTGGTAGCTCATGCACAGAGCGTGCAGGTGGAGCTCAGCTCTGGCGCAGAGAAGATAATCCACGGTTACTACATGGCCAGCCGTAGAGTCCGAACACAGAGTCAGGGTGTCAAGATGTCTGTCGCCTCGGTCAAACTACTGTAAGCGCTCTACTGCAAACACGTAAATGATTCCATTGTCACTTTACCAGACTACATGTCAAATTTGAGTCACTGCAGAGGGTAATTTCACCATCGTCCACTAGGTGGGGAACTTCAAGCAAAATTTTATGAACTAAAAGCTATGGAGATAAAATGTAACTGCAGACCCAGCTTTAAAATCTCAACCAGTTTACTTATCTGCCATTGTACTTTTTAAAAACTTTGCTACAATGTTCAAACTGTATTTTTCCATGTTTGGTTGAAGGATCTCCTTGGCAGAGGCCCACTGCAAGTTATGTCTCAGGACACAAGTTCTGGAAGAGGACGCTGTGATTGCTGTGCTCCTCTGCGAAAACTCGGTCACTCTCAAGCACGGTAGAATATTTACCACCTATCTCCATTTTACTGAATAGTTTATATGAACTTAGAAATCACATCCTACAGTTCGTACAAATTTAGATACATGTCTGGATAATCATTTAAGGCCATGCAAGTGGTCGTCCCATTTATTAAGCATGTTTGTATATCAATAAGCACCATGAAGGGCTTTCGGTTGACTGAAAGTCTTCTTCCTACAGGGGCCTCTGCACTTGTTATTCCACCTGAGGCAGTATTTCCTTGTGACCTGGGAGATGTGGATGGTTTTGACAAGAGAGACAAGACCCTGGATGAGCTCCACCAGAATATCCTACGCTTCATCTACACCTATGCACCAGGAGCAGACGCATACATCAAAGAGGAATGAGACTCCATGAAAGTTTATAAAAAAAAAAAAAATACAGGTAAGCAGCACAAGATTGAACCACCCAAATGAAATTAGTATTTTGAATTCCTTTATAACTGTAGATGGACACAACCTTTAATTTATTGCAACACTTCAGAAAAAAATAAGTCAAGCCACCTTTCTTGAAAAAAGGTTTATTAATTGAAAGAAAAAAAATCCGATCTCTTTCAGCTGATGATCCAACAGCATCTGCTTTGACCACAGCAGAACTTATGAAGCCACTAAAAGGGGAAAAAAAGACTTAAATAAATCCATTATCCACATCAACCTTACACTCATGTACCAAAAAAAAAAAAAGTCTCAACTGATATTATACTGGTTTTTCAGTTAGTCACAGTTTCACCATCTTATTGTCTGATGGGTAAACGGCAAAGTGTATAGTCATCACTATTCCAGCAGCAGGACTGACCTATACCATTTAAAAAAAAAGAAAAAGAAAAAATTATGGCTTACCTTCTGATGAGCACAGGATCAAATCAGGTGCATCTCCTTTGACCACAGCAGGACTTATGAAGCTGCTGAAGACAAAACGAGGACCTAAATAAACCATTATCCACATCAAATGTGCATACATGTAAACAAAAACAGTCCCAGATGACATTATACTGGTTTTTCAGTTAGTCACAGTATCACCATCTTATTGTCTGATGGGTAAACGGCAAAGTGTTAAGTCATCACTATTCCAGCAGCAGGACTGACATACCATAAAAACCAACAACCTGTAAAATACTGAAGGCTTACCTTAAGGTCCACACAGTGAAAACCAATAGTTGGCCATCTGTAGTAGGCAGTGGTGACTTCACATCTGCAAGAGGAGTAAACAGATTCTACTCATCATTTACAGTCCTTTCAAAGCCTATTTTATTATGAGTGCTGAAATCTTGTTTAAATCTGAAGCAGCCCCAACTGACATTATACTGGATTTTCAGTTAGTCACAGTTTCACCATTTTATTGTCTGATGGGTAAACGGCAAAGTGTAAAGTCATCATTATTCCAGCAGCAGGACTGACATAGCATAAAAGAACAAACGCCAAATATTTAAGCCTTACCTCCTGATCAGCACAGGATCAAATCAGGTGCATCTCCTTGAACAGCAGGACTTATGAAGCTGCTGAAGACGCACAAAAAGACCCAATAAACCATTATCCACATTCAAATGTACATGCATGTAAACAGAAACAGTCCCAGATGACATTATACTGGTTTTTCAGTTAGTCACAGTTTCACCATCTTATTGTCTGATGGGTAAACGGCAAAGTGTTAAGTCATCATTATTCCAGCAGCAGGACCGACATACTATAAAATAGCAACAAACTGTCAAATACTGAAGGCTTACCTTAAGGTCCACATAGTGAAAACCCAATACTTGGCCATCTGTAGTAGGCAGCGGTGACTTCACATCTGCAAGAGGAGTAAAGAGATCCTACTCATTTACAGTTCTCAAAGCCATTTTATTATTGAGTGCTGAAATCTTGTTTAAATCTAAAACAGTCCCAACTGATATTATACTGGTTTTTCAGTTAGTCACAGTGTCACCAGCTTATTGTCTGATGGGTAAACGGCAAAGTGTAAAGTCATCACTATTCCAGCAGCATGACTGACCTATACCATAAAAAGCAACAAACGGTCAAATACTGAAAGTTTACCTCCTGATCAGCACAGGAGCTTCTCCTTCGACCACAGCAGGACTTATGAAGCTGCTGAAGGCAAAAAAATAAACCATGATCCACATCAAATGTGCATACATGTAAACAAAAACAGTCCCAGATGACATTATACTGGTTTTTCAGTTAGTCACAGTATCACCATCTTATTGTCTGATGGGTAAACGGCAAAGTGTTAAGTCATCACTATTCCAGCAGCAGGACTGACATACCATAAAATAGCAACAACCTGTAAAATACTGAAGGCTTACCTTAAGGTCCACACAGTGAAAACCAATAGTTGGCCATTTGTAGTAGGCAGTGGTGACTTCACATCTGCAAGAGGAGTAAACAGATTCTACTCATCATTTACAGTCCTTTCAAAGCCCATGCTGAAATCTGCTTTAAACAGTCCTTACTGATATACTGTTTTTTCAGTTAGTCACAGTATCACCATTTTAATGTCTGATGGGTAAACGGCAAAGTGTAAAGTCATCACTATTCCAGCAGCAGGACTGACCTAAACCAGAACACAAGAGATAACTAATCTTACCTTATCAGGTGTTGTTGAACAAACTTTCCATCTGCATATCTACTAAACAAAAGCCATGTCAAAACGTTAGCGTGTATACGGTCTCAAGATATAGGTGATGTTCATTATGCAAGACTTGTCAAGGCTATCCCAGTAACCAAACCTCACAGATAATTACTCTAGGGAGTGCACCATTGATTTCCAGCTTGCATGAATAAGACGTACTGAAGAAATAACCAATAATGTGAGTACAGATGATGGATCACCCGAAGGTCAAAAGGCTCCTGTGTTACACAGCTTGGGAGCTTGGCTAATGTCGCACGTTTGAGGACAGGTTCAACAGCAGTTCACGACCTCTGCCATGACTTTACGTCCTCAGGGGGATCAATGATGACTTTCCCCAGTGAAATAATGGGAAGAGGGCAATTTCCTGACCAGCAGCTCATCTGCTGACCCAAGGACACAACCAGATATGGCCAGGGCTTGCGTTTTTTGCTTTTTAGAACTGTCTCAAAGAATGATTGATTGCATTACTTCACAGAGGGGAGCTTTCTATAGAGACATCAAAACTGGTCTGGTAGTCGCGATAAATTAAGGATGACGGTCTAACGTTTTATGCAAGTCACCGATTCATTAGTTTAATTGCTGTAGGATTTGGCTGCATATACCGTGAGGCCAAGAAACGTTGAACGTGATATATACCAATGATATTAACACAGGTGCGAGAATAACTGCAGAACGGTAGGCCATGCATACGTCAACAGCCAACGCCACGTGCGTTAAGTTTCACTGCTGCGCTACAGGACAAAATTAACTAACAATATACAAATATAGTAATCTTAAGTAACGTAATCGTACGTGTTTGGTTTGTGTCATGACGAAGACTCCTATGAATCAACTGTTGCGCTGCACTAGTGTCGCCCACGTGGCCGAGACATGAGCTAAGCTAGCTGTTAAGCTAACCGGTAATGGTCATTTAAGAGCGATTTGCGAATCTGCCCAAAAACGCGTCTACGATATGCAAAAAAAGACACCAATGGGAACTCATAAATAATCGCGGTGTACCTTTGCAGTGACGATTGAGGTGGCGAGGAGCAGGGCTGCACTCTGCTCGTGGTTGTGCCTTGAAGGAAAGAGGTGGAACTTCCGGATCCGGCTTCGGTTATATGCGCCCCATAGTTGCGCACTGAAGGTCACGTGGCCCAGTGCACAGCTGAGCAATAATGGTGTGTTAGCGTCAGACACTTCCTATTTAGTTGTCGTTCAAATGTAGGCTATACAATGTACATTATCTTTATTTCATTAGATAGAGGCACAGTGTTTGCAACAATTTACGGTGTGAAAATTAATATTCTTTGTTTTCTCCAGGTCTGCAGATAAAACAGACACAGGTCTCTCATAATCATTTGTATACGCCTACCTCATTTCCATCAATCTGGCTATAAATACAATATTCCCTCTTAAGGATGTTGTGATTTGTCAATGCATTTATCAATATTTTAGGAAGCAACATATTAAAAAAAAAAAAAACTTAATATCACGTTTGCTTTGCCCGAAATGATAAATTGTTCAAACTTGTAATGTGAAGAAGCTAATTTCCTTAATATTTACGCATGTCAACTGTACAAATATAGGTAATTGTTGTTTGCTTTCTTAAACATGGTGACACTATAAACACAGCTGAAACTAGCGTATGCATATATATTTATACATATATACATATATACATATGTGTATATATATATATATATATATATATATATATATATATATATATATATATATATATATATATATATATATATATTATCTTTCGGATTTCTAAAGTCAGACATACTCAGCCAAAAGGCCTGCTGCATATTCTTCAGTCTGGTGCAGTCATTTTGTGTTGTGACATAAACAAATGCTTTACACCTTGAATTCCAGCGAGCACCACAGCTGCTCTTTGATTGATTATTGTCACTTAATTAAGCGCCTTTCCGATCACAAGAACAATCTTCTTTCCAGAATATACCGGAATAATAATAATAAGTATTATTATTATTAAATAACAATACTTATTATTGTTATTATTATATAATACTTATTATTATTATAAATATAAATTAACAAATTATGCCATGACAACTTCTGGACTTTCAATAATATATATATATATATATATATATATATATATATATATATATATATATATATATATATATATATATATATATATATTCCTATTTCCTTAATGACACAAGCCATTTTCGGCAACACCTTAACAAACTTGTCGTCTTTCACTTAGGTCATTTATTCACAAACACATTTACAACCATGCATGCAAAAATAAGAAGGAACACGAGACGGAGAGCCTCCATTGTTGACTCTCTGACAGACCACTTCACATGACAGATGTTAAGTTATTCACGCATGCATTTAGTGCAAATGTTTCAACTGAAAGTGCACACCTCAAGCATGACGGGCTCAAACCCCGTGGAATTTCTACAAATATCATACCTGGGACATGTGCGGAACTGCACAATGCAGGCCAAACAGGATTAGTCAAAATAACAACAGAGAAACATAATGTGTGCTTTCTCAAAATTTATACAATAAATTCACGTAATAAATTAATTTACAATGTCTTCCTCGTGGTACAGGGCTTTAGTGGAAGTAAAACCCGATCTATACTCATAATGCATATTCTGCTGACAGAGTAAACAGCATGGACTCGTGCCAATATGAAATGGTTTCATACACATTATTTAAGCCTATTGTGTGAGGTGGACGATGATGGGCCTTGATTCTCTGACTCTGAAGGCTTCGTGGTGTTGAGGAACTGTCCGCTGGCTCCGACGTACAGCCTGGATCGCATGGGCCATTTCTGTAAAGACGTTACATTTGTTAATAGGCCTAAATCAACCTCTACAATTAAAAGTTGAGAATGGAGAGGATGATGTTGCCTCCTTTGAAAATGTGTTGCATCAACTCGGTAACCTTTAATATTTTGCATTGTAGCAGTGAGAATGTTCGTCCAGAAACAAAACAATTTAATTAGAAAATACTTAAATCGCAATTGACAACAATAACAGATTCACCTACAACATTATTAGTATTATTATTGTTATTATTGTTATTATTATTATTATTATTATTATTATTATTATTATTATGATTACTGACCTTCACTGGGTGCAGGTAGCCATCACCTTTCAAAGAGTGCAACGCATCTGTCTTTTTTTTGTTCTCTCCCTCCTCCGCTCCTTCTTCTTGCAGTGTTCGAGTCAAGTGGGCAATATAGGTGGTGGCCAGTATCAACACGTCGAGTTTGGACAGCTTGGTGTCCGGCGGCACGGACGGCAAAGTCCTTTGTAGCTCCAGGAACGCGGTTCTCAGGGTCTGCACTCGGCTCCTCTCCCGCGCGGCGTTCGCTGCTGCCGGGCGTCCTCTGCCGCCGAGCCCGCCGGCCTGGAGGTCCCGACGCGGGCCGTCCGGACTGGAGCTCGGACTGGACGCGGGGCTGTCACCCGCCGCCGCCCGGGAGCAGCTGCCGCTGTCCACTCGGAGCGTCTGTCTTCCAGCCATCGGGCTGCACTTCTAGACCTGAAGAATTACATCAGAGGGATAAAGAAGTCACTTTTAGTTGGTTAACCTGCAAGTTATAATCGAAAAAAAACACATTATTATTATGAATTATTATTATTATTATTATTATTATTATTGTCGTCTGTACAGTATTCATCCGTTGCTTGCTTCTAAGTTAAGTTATTGCTTTTGCATTTATTTATTAAACCATAACTTAATTCATAACTTAATGTCTGTTGTCAAGTCCTAAGTCATGTCCCTTCACCTTCAACAAACACGATATTCTTGAACTCATCCTCATAAACAACGTGAAAAAGCCAAATGACAGGACGCAGCTGCGCAAAGTTGCACGAAAGACGCATGAATTTGTGCTCATTCGGTAACTTGCAGTGCAAATAGAAGTCATGCATGCCAGACATGTTTAAACAGTTGATATGAAGTTTTACCTTTGGTATCTTTCAAAGGCGCTGTTTTAAAAACGACATGAAGGCAATCCAAAGAGGGCTTCGATGAGATAGAGAACGTGTTCCTCAAGTTATCCTGATGAAGTGGTGCGTCTGCAGAAAAAGATGCGCAGCAGTCCTCATCCAACACTTCACCTGTGTGCGTAAAAGTCTCACTCGTCGTTCATTTATTGGCTAGACGAAGCCCCAAAAACTCCGACGTAATTAATCACTCGCCTCATAACACTCCCTCGTAGTGAAGACGGCTCTTTCCCTTTCCTCACTTATTTCTGTCTGAGCGCAGCAGAGGCTCGTTTTCAACGCCAGAGGCAGGACTCTCTTCCCCTTGAACCCCGATATGCGCTCTGCCATATCGCACTCTAATTGGCTGCGAACCTGACACTGTATTTTCTTTATAAGCCTATCATAAAGTGGCAACGGGAAGAAAGTCAAAATGACCTCAAAAAGCTGATCGTCAAGGTCAGAAATAAAGGTTACTCTTTCAAAACGCTGTTTGCAATACACCATGAAGAAAGGCTGACAAGTGTAAGCTGATATGTAAAACATTTGACTAATTGCCAGGCTGTCTAGAATTGCAAGCTCAATGGAACAGCTAATAAATAAAGTCCAGCAATGCAATCAACAGGCAGGCATCGAGGAAATTCTTGTGAGACTCAGAAATTAATCACTCTGATTTGCAAGGCTCCAAACGGAGATGTCGGCAAATTAATGAAAGGAATTATTCATAATATGCACATCCTCGGACTGTTCTTAATAAACATTGTTTTTGTAAGGATGGAGTAACAGTATTGCTGCGGGCCACTCATTATAAGGAAAAGGAAAAGAAGGTTAAGTAAGCTTGTTTCCCTAATAACCCCGCATCTTTCAGGGGTTACAAACGTGGTTTCCTCACTGAAACATTTAGTAACAGCCATGATAATTAATACATCCGTAGTGTTACTGTATTTGCCATAAAAGAGGAACAAGTCATTTATCACAATTGTTTGAATAGAAGCATATACTGTTAGCTTTAGATAATTGTAAAGCCGTGGCAGGGCAGAGGGATCATTTAGATTGTGCCACTCTGCATCTCCTGCATCACTTATTTGTCGGAATGCATGCAGAAGAAAAATGACACACGCCACAGAAAATGTAGCACTGACTAGTATGGTTGGTAGATTATTTATATCCTCAGAACACCAAAAGGTAATTAGAAATAAACCAGCTGTGAGAGTGAGGAATATAAATGTGCACAAACCATTATTCATTGTTTTACTCTTTAATTTCGTAATTCATTTCTAACACTAACATATTATTTCCAGCCTATTCATTTATAGAAATATATATATATATAAGAGACAGATACAATGAAAACATTTGTTGTAAAAAAGTAACATTTTTAAACCCCTATAATCCACTATAGGTTAAGGATAAATTCCTGCAGCTATCGACATCATCAGCGAGTAACCGTGACTCTTCTCTGTCCTCATAAATGTACAAGTATGAAATATCCGCAGCTATCATACTAAGGTGCTTAAACTCGGCAATAGCGAGGGTTCGTCCTGCATGTGTGGAGGAGGTGGAGATTTTAGTGGACTGGTAGGTTTGTCTTAGGCATCCACATGGCTGCAGACGGGCGATGAGGCAGCCACATGAATAAGATGTCCGCTCGTAGGAATCTATAATTTTAGTGCCGTTTGATTTCTGAGAGGAAAAAAAAACATTGTCATATCATCAGAAGATTTCTTTGACTATTACTTTGTGGCCTAAAATGTAGTGAATATTGCATTGAGACTGACAACACGGCTAATAAAGAGAACATGAGGGAAACTAAAATAAGTGATCGGGCAAAATAATTACACCAATCTAAAAAACATTTCTTCTTGAATTTGGGAAGAATTGTAAGGTGGATCAGGATGTGAGATGAGTTCAAACCTATTAGCAGTCATCATTTGTAATTTGTACATTTCATCATGAAGCACACAAATTCTGTATGACAGCTGGTTAACGCTGCTAATTTAATATCCACAGTTGAATAATTTAGTAAGTAATGAAATGGAGTGAGACACTTGTGCACTTCTAAATGCTAACTGAGATCTGTGTGATTCTGGACCTGAGAGGCTGCTGCTTCCATCTCTGCAGGCCGGCGTTGCTGTAGATGGAGCCAGGATGTCCACCCTGACAAGCGTTAAAGTCATCTGGAATGCAGACAAAGTCTCAGGAGAACACAACACACGCATACGCACAAGTCACACAAATTCAGATGCGTAAAACCCGACCCAGTCCAATAAAGTAAAGAATGACAGACGTGAAAACAACAGAAACATCAGGTCATTTTGGTTATATGGGCAAAGATGTAACAGTAAATTGAAAATAACATAATTTAGTGACATACTTGTTAACGATCCCATCATCAAATGTTTGTTGTTGTTCTTCATCTTGGCCTCTTTGGATGCTTTCCAGTTAATAAGGAACTGTCTGGTTAAATCATTAATTTCCTTGCCATCCAGAACCTCTAGAAAAATAAAGAAATAGATTCAACAAACAAACATTTCGTTCAAAATGTAAAAGTGAACGGTGTATACAGTATTTCTACTATCATTAAGTGGTCTCTTAATTATTACCCTGGGCAAGACAAAGAAATAAAGTGCATTTTCATATTAGGATGCCATTGAGAAGGAAAATGAATAACAACTCACTCAGGCTATGGACCGCGGTTATTACGTGGTCTCTGTACTTATCTTTTTTACACACAGGATTTCCACCCAAATCCATTTGAAGCAACTGAGGCCAGTGGCTGAACACATCCTCTAACTCCTGAAAATACACAAGAAGAGAAACTTCACCTATACTATGTTGTGTTTTCATTAACAACTAATGGCTCAAATGGCACCAGTGTGTCTCAACAGCTGCTCAGTAACTACACATGGACAACCTTTTTGTTTTTTAAACTAATGTCATGCATTTTTATAATCACTAATGTTCAAATTATTTAAACTGAAATCTGTGCACGGTTTTCCTTTTTCCAGCAAATAATTTTGAACAATTTAAAAATTAGGAAAACTTTGAAAGACTCGGTATCGGTGAATAGTAATGTGGAGTACAAGGGCCAATGGAAAGTTCATAAACAACACATCCGTCTATTTTAATAAACAGTGTCGCCGGTGTCATGTAACTACAAGTTTTCTCTTGGGGCGGTGTGAGGCGGGCTCCTCCAGCGAGTTGCCTGCAGTTGTATGTTTATCTAAAGGCACATTAATCCAAGCCTGGAAATATGAATACTCTCTGGACACGCTCTGATTGTTCATTGCCTTCCTGTCTTGGCCAAAGCGCTTCCACTTTTCCAGCTCTCGCCGCAATCAGTTCAGAGGGGACCCCTGAGCACCGAGCGCTCCCAGGCTTTGATAAATGATCGTGTCAGGGCCGTCACTCAGAAGGCCGTCACTGAAGAGCAGCCCAGCGCCAAATTGCCCCTCGCGCGGGGGCGTGGAGAACAGCGAAGGCTGGATACTCACTTCGTTCGGCCGGCTCTCTTGCCTGGACTAATGATGGGCCAGTTATGAACCTGCATTTGACCAGGGCTTCGATTCCCCTGTCCTCTCTGCCCTGCACACAGCTCACGGTCTCTGAAGATGCTCCCCATTTGTCACCCATAGCTGACTGCCTGTCATAATCTATTTTAAAAATCCATACCGTTTCCTCTGGATTCTGAGCAAACGCCACAGAAGAAGGGATTGATCCTTCGGAGGGCTGTCTTTGCAGGATCAATAGTTGCAGACGGGTTGTATAAATTATAGGAGATATCTGATAAAAAATGACACGTGTACAGCAATTACCTGCATTAACGTTCTCAAAAGAAAATCTTTCCTGTTGAAAAAGTAGCCTCAGCAATGTAGTCAATTCTAAAGTGCTCTTGATGTGTCATCATAGTGTTTAATGGCACTAAGAAAGAAGAATGAACTCCTTTTAAATTAAGTTATCAACCTTTTCAGTGAAATAGCAGAAAATGAAGGTCAGTGAGGCTAAATCCTATCTCTGCCTCCGATGACTGCCATGAAGTAAAGGACTGCTGGGTTAAGGTATCACATAGAGGATTCTAAAGCAGAGAGGAAAAATCAGCCTCCCAAGGAAAGAGAGAAACTCGTGCTTGTTTAAAGCTGTCAGCGAGAAAAGTCTCAGGGGGATGGCTCGCTGATTTGTTGAATAATTCTGACTCTGAAAGAGTCATGGAGACTGGGAACCTATGGCGGGATTTGCAGGATTTGGTTCTTTAGAACCCTGTTCTCCATATCATTTCACACATCACTGCAGAAATCTACGGAACAATGTTAATGTTGACCCGATCAACTAATAGCCGGTATGCTGACTTTAATACACCTTAACATGCATAGTTGCTGTGCTGTAGTACTATTTACTTTGACTGTGCATCACATGCAGTCACTTTCTACTTCACTGGAGAAAAAGTCTTGAATTGGTTCCACAGACATTATTAGTTAAGTAAGAGAAAAAATAAGCTATATTTACCTCCATATTGTACAATGTATTGTCAGCAGCAGAGAAATGCCGGAGTTCCTTCAGCACTGTCAGGTCCCTGATGTCATCAATGTTGTTGTTATTGATATTCAGGACACAAAGAGATTCCTGTGCAACCATTCAGGTTCACGAAGAGAGAAGAGTTCATTTTACAGTTAATACAGAATCTTACATACATATTACACAGTGAGCCCTAAGCCTAAGCCAAATGTTAAACCAAAAAGGTAACTTAGTCAAATACAAATTATTTATATTACAAAATAAATGTACACTTTACAGTATTTTCCTCTTTCTTTGCCTGTGATCCATTTGAATTAAGCATTTACATGTGTTCTCTGTATACCTGCACTATTAGAATCACGTCCACATCAGACTGTAGATAGTGCTGTTGTTCAATATTCATCTTAGTTTGAAGTTCTATAACGACACATTTATACATACATACATTTATACTGGAACTCTTTAAATTTGCTCAGCAATTTCTTTAATTATCCAAACAAACAAGCAGAGACTTTTGGTGTGTTTATCCATGGCCTGGGCAGTAAACAAAGTAAACAGACCTAACTGATTTGTCAGACCAGAGAGAGCAACAGAGGTCTCTTTGACATCATCAAACCCAGCACATTACTGCTTTTACATGGATTACTGGCCTCGGAGAAATCTGAGATCTAAGCTCGATGTGATAACCTACCAGGGCGATACACCGTGCATAACCTTGTGTATGAAAAGAGGAAATTAGGCTATCCTCTGAACCTTTTGATTACTTAAAATATAAAGTGTTCAATAAAGATATCCCAATTATTCTGCGGGGGAAAAGGAAGATCCACACATCTTCCTTTTTCCACATACTATATCTGTACTAAACAGTGTAAAAATAGGTCATACAGCCAGTGAGAGGAGCGTCATGGGGTCAAGGAGCAACTTTTCCCCTGGTGCCAGCCTCTGATTCTCCAGATGAAGCTCTTTGAGCTCACAGAGGGTCTCTAAGCCCTCTACTACAGCAATCCTGTTTCCACCCAGATACCTACAGAGCAGGAAAACCACACACATGTTCAGACACACCTTTGACTTTACCACAGCACAGGGCAACAACCGGTTTAAATTCTTTACTCACAGTTTGGAGAGCTTCTGCAGATTGGAGAGATTATCTATATGAGTGATGTTATTGTTCTGCATATAAAGATGGGTGAGGTTGGAGGCAAAGCCAAGGTTGCAAATGTGTGTGATCTGATTATCGTACAGGTAAAGAACGGTGAGGTTTCTACACATGGAGAGATCCCCCTGAAAGTAGAAGTTAAAAGTGAGGCACATAAGATGAACAGCACAGAATTAATATGTCAGCGTTGATACTGGCTACTCACAATGTCTTCAATGCTCTTGCTGAAAAAGTGGAGGTGAGTGAGTGTCTTGAGGTACTCTGGGAAAGAGAGGCCCCTTTTCTTTTTGAAGTGGTTTCTAGATTTAGCAATCAGATCTATGGTCAGGCGTACCATGGTGGCTCAGGGCTTTAGAGAGGATCCTTTTCAGCCTCAGCCAAGCATTCAGCCCACAGCAGTGGCTAGAACTGTCTGTTTGGGAGGACAAATGACAGAAAAGGACCTTAGCAGGCAAACAAATGTTCCTCAGAAAAACAATGTAATAATGCCACTTTACTTCAGCATTTGTAGTCCCAAATGACAAATTAACCCCCATACAAAACCTTAAATGGCCTAAAACCTAATTGTCAATTCACAATTAGGGATAATTGATGGGGGAAAAAACATCACTATCACTATTCTCCAGGAAACTTGCTCAGAGGCCAAAGGTTGGGTGAGCACTCAATTCATACTGTGATTAGAATCCCCCTGGCAGACTAAGCAGAGCTTCATTCAGTACCCAAGGGGCTTGTTTATTAGCTTGACCTGACATTGAGATATGACAATTTGCAATTTGATTTTACTTAGAAAATAGGCATTATTATACGTGGCCTCTCCTCACCTGCTAATTGCACTGCGTTGAGTGTGTGGAGCTAAAATAGAGAAAGGTAGAGGAAGGCTGAGGTGTGACAGCAGGTATTTTTTACACTTGATCTCAAGGCGTGAGGCCGAGGTCACAGGAGACAAGAGGCACTGATCGATCCGCAGCTGAACAGAAGCTAACGGCTAGCTGAACTCATACAGACTCTCCTCTCCGGGGACTCGGGGGCAGCACTTTATCATTGTCAAAAATTTAAAAAAAAGTGCGACACTCGTACTGGCTGTCCGGGTGGAGTGCGTCCGAGGGGAGGGACAGGAAAGAGACACGAGAGGGAATGCAAACAGCCAGTGAACGAAGGGGACGGGGAGGGAGACCCAGAACAAGAAGTCCGTAGGGTGTTAGCTAGTTAAACATGGGCCCTGATGACGTAGGCTAACTAGATAGCGATAGCTAACTCATAGCTAGTTTAGGAGCCACCACGAACCGTATTCTCTCACCAAGTTTAGCGCAACACCCAACATGGTTGAAGTTGGAAAGGTGTCAAATGTTAATTAAACGTTCCTACCTCTCGACGTCTTCAGGAAATGTGGACATGCGAGCTCGCCAAACTGTTTTAAGTTGTAGCGTTAGTTGTTAGCTTAGCTATTTAAGTTACATGAACCGGGAGGCTGTTTTGTTTGGGACAAGGTATATGTTGCCATGGAAACCACAT
Source organism: Taurulus bubalis (assembly GCF_910589615.1). Taxonomy (NCBI): domain Eukaryota; kingdom Metazoa; phylum Chordata; class Actinopteri; order Perciformes; family Cottidae; genus Taurulus; species Taurulus bubalis. The sequence goes on from NC_136606.1 coordinate 10,366,599, forward strand.
CATCTGACGGTTCAGTATTTAGTCCAGAACTGTTATCACAACTCTAGGGGAAGAATTCTAGTTGCTAAACATACATTATTTTAATTATTAATTATGAATATAATTGTTGCAAATACAATTCATCGTTTTGACAAAAGGGAGGGACTACCTAAATTATGCTTTATTATCAGAATTGGAATTTTAAAATGTTTTTAAAAGTGTAAGTAAGTAATTTATGGCCTCATCACACACAAATCACATCCACTGAACTAAATGTTTCCTGAAATGTGTGCTGTTTATGTTTTCTGACTTTGCAGCTAAGATGACATTTGTCCAAGCTATCTTTCAAGACCACATACCAAATCAGGGCCACAGCCCCCTTCACTCAGTGACCCCTGCAGTGTTAATCTATATCATGTCAAGACCTGGGTTTCCTGTAAGGGAGTGGCTTGCCTCCACTTATGCAGGAGCACATGGCGGAGAGGAAATGTAGCACCTCCAGCTTCTTCACACACGGTAGGGGCCATGCTTGTGGGGTTAATTCCTCTGAGAGCCAAACTAAACACAACATCTCCAAATCTTAGTGTGGTCATTAGATCTATAGGGCCTCAGTACTGTAGCAACCTAAAGCTATTAATCATGAGCCTTGTCAATCTGCTGCTCTCATATCAGTCATTGTTGTTGTTCACTCCTTCATTTTTGTGTGGACAGCAAGGGAGAAGGCATTCCTCTGCAATCTGTGAAATATATTTGTATGTTAATGGAGAACATACTTTGGAATTAGAAAACTGCTAAATGTTATAAGAGTAAGGTAAGATACTCAAGTAATGGATTTTTGGCTGCCCACAATTTGACTTGATTAGAATTTACATACATTTTCCTATTCCACCTTTAGTCATGCATACAAATGTCCATCTGGTGATAATCACAATATTTACATGTCCAACGAGTTCAATATGTTTCACTGATACTTAAATCACCATGGAAGACCAAACATTAGGTGGAACTATTTTAGGAGTGCATACTCTAAATACTTTCTCAGCACTGTGACAGTCATCCATGTAATACATTTAAATATTTGGCAAAAATACAAGCTATTCAGTAGACTGTGTGCACCTATTCAACTATTTCACATTTCTAAATTACATTAAATATAATCTAATAAATGTCCTCTTCTAAACCTCAACACCGAACACCCTCCAATTTAGGACATGGCACAAATAATGGTAAAAGAAAATCATTATAGAAAGTGGTGCCAAAGCTCATGTGCATGAGAAAAAACAGAAACCTCCACAGCCCCAGTGGGATTTTCTCCTCTGCGATACATGACATCAAAAATATACATTTAGCCATTACAATACCGTTAAAAAAAGACATGACACAAACCCAGGCCAAAGCGGCGGCCTTTAAAAAAAGGCAGACTTGGTGAGTGTCTGCTTCGACGGAGAGCAGACGCGTTGGGTGAATAGACTCCAGTGTGTACGGCTTCTGTTTCTGCGCTGCATCACTGCCACACCACAACCTGAACGCGGTGGCCACTATGCCGGAGTGTGTACCACCGAGGGCCAAGCTGTGCTGGGAGTGACTCCGCAGAGACATCCCACACATTGCAGCCGATTCCCTTTGAGTCTGTGCAGAAGCTTGAGTTTGTTGTTCCATTATGTAATGCTGTGACAGGCTACACGTGAATGACTGACTGGTGCTAGGTAAGGCTGTGAGGTAAATGCAACCATGGTGTGTGTGTGTGTGTGTGTGTGTTCAAATGTTGGGCTGCAGAAGAATAAAGGCCCCATGTACACACAAACAATGTTTTAGTAACAGCCAAGGCATGAAGGGAAAAAACTATGCTGTAGTCAGAGTCCCACATCTTAAGAATACTGTACTATATTTACTAAAAGACTGAATATGTGACAACAAATGTCCACCTTGTATTATACACCAGGCCAGGTGTTTATGTTTCTATGTGCTTGATGTTGCATAATAGAGTAAAATAAAATGATATAATTGTTTCTGTATGAATTAACCACAGGCAGCAGTTGCACTTTTTATTTTTGACTGTATAACCCTGAACTACTTCTAGAACAAAATAAGAAATACAAAAAAAAGCAACCCCAAGATTCTACCCATAGAAGTTAAACCATAAACAAATTGGTTCTAGACATGCACAAGAAAACACTTCCAGGTAAAATCAAAATCAGTTCGTATTTCCGGTTTAATTGCCAGATGTGTTGATTTGATTGAAGAGTTTGTCCTTGATGACTTGAGACATCAGGCCATGAATTGCCTCTATGGTTGTCTTGCAGCTAAAACAAACCAGAATGAAAAATGGTTATTAGTTCAGTTACATAAGCAAAACAGACACGACACACAGATATGCAACACGTACACTGCCATCAGAAGACTATCATGGGCAATAACTAGTGACGATGTCGTTTGTGGTCATTTGTAGTACTATGTCTCTATTTGTGTAACAGATATTACAGTAACTACTATTAATAAACAGATTAATAGGCTGAACTTTGATGTTCTTTTGGTTGGTTTGAATCATAAATATATTTAATCAATCCATTATTATAAACTAAAAATATATAATAATGCTGCAGGTTAATATTTTTCCTGTTCCGTTTTGAGTCACACTACTTTGAAAAAAATTACAGATGAAGAAATTAGTTGAATTCTTTGTCAATTAATTGACAGCCGGAAAATGAATTTGCAGCTATTTTGATAATTGGTTAATTGTTTGAATCAGTCTTTATATTTTTTTATATAATTGTCAACTGAATCTCTTTGGGTTTTGGACAGTCGGTCAGATAAAATAAGACAATAAGATAATTGTCTTTTTGGAAAACTTTTAAATCAATTAATTGAGCAAATAATCTGCAGTTCCAAATCGGTGCTAAAAATGATGTTGGTTGTAACCCTCAATCAAAGAATTTGATAAATTTTAAATTTAATTAAATTTTAAATTGACACAAAACAATATATTAGCAACTGTTCTGTTCAGTGCCCTAATGAATTTTTTTTTGGTGGAAATGGGGTGAAAACAACACATTGTTAACATAATACAAGGACAAGAATGTATTATCAACAAGCCAATTTAGTTGGCAAATATATCACACAGTAATAAAATATAATGAAAGGAGTTAAAAGTAATACTCTCAATCACTTTCTTTTTAGGATATATAATATACAGTAAGCAATGGGAAACACAGAAATTATAGTTCCTTAAATTAAGGAAGTTTACATTTAAACCCCTCCAGCCATTTCCCCAAGAGGAAGATTTACCTATCTCGTGTTGCTTTGGCCAGTTTGTCCTCAGACTTCCTGTCATGTGTGTCCAACCCGAGCATGAAGCTGCCTCTGCCCAGCTGGGCCTCTGACTGCTCCAGCTTCTCCGACAGGTCAAACACCTGGCCCGTGGTGTAGTCTGAGTTCTGACCAGCCAACAAACCAATTCATGCACAATTTGCCAACAAAAGGTAGATAACAGACTTTACACAAAGAAACAGAATTTTGCAGGATGGCAACAAATCTGTCTAACAAGCTGAAGGAACACTTTGTGTGTTGTGGTGAATGAAAAGAAGTCAGTGAAAAGTTTGCTCAAGGTGAGGCCGTGTTTTTAGTGGAAAAGGTAATTAAAACACAATGACACAGGGGCCCCTGACTAGGGTGACAGTGTAGCAACTGACAAAGCCTGTCACCCAAGGAGCAGCTCGTCCTTGACATCTAGTCAATTCATCTTCATCCAGAATGCCAAAGAGCATACTGTTTGGATAAGCCCGATGCCTATTTAGACTGTTTAGTCAAGCTCGGAACAGAGTCACTGCATCCATAATGAGGGGATTTCAATCTTTAGAATGAACTTGGAGGGGGGAGCAGAGGAATCCATGGTGAACCACGACAGCATCTCAATCACTGGAGTTGGGTCCAACTTTAATATTTATCTCCTATGTTAAAAAGTTTAAATTAAGCGCATTACTAAAATCAACAAACAGCGACTCTTACCTACTAAGCAGCCATAAATCATGACATCACAAGCGGGTGACCGAATGTCTCAATGAGTTATAGTGTAATAATCAACCATAAATCAAAATGTCAAACGATTAGCAGTCATTTAGTTTTTTGAAGTTGTCTACATACCGTGAGGAGACTTGAGGAACTTAAGGTATTGACCCAATATTTGTTCCAAAGGAGTTCCAGAAGCTTTCTATCAAGGGAGGACTTGAAGTAAGTTACCTCCAAGGCGTAGTACCTAAATAAAACAAATCAAAGCAAAAACATGAGCCACGTACAACACACAGTCATATAGTAAAGAATACACTACACAAAATACTGCAATCAATTTAGAAACTAACAAATATAATTTCCATGATGTATGTTATAAGTAGTTTTAGCATACATATCTGTAAAATCGCTATATTACAGACACTGACATACATCAATACTTACTGTTTACAGTGAACACCAAAGTCTTCAATCTTGTTCAAGGGGATTGTTTGGTATTCTGAGGGTCCCTCATCTGGAGGTTTGTAACCCTGAAAATCCAAAGAGTAAATACTGAAAATTACCAACAAACTAAAACACTTTTCTGTACTATAATTGGATAATTATTACACAAATAAGGAATCAAGAAATGCAATAGATAGGCAATTACAACATCATGAATTATAGTTCATATAGTAAAACAAATATACAACAATGAAATACAAATTGTAAAAGGATAAACATGGATCAAAACACACATGTAAATTAATCATTAATAGCAACTTATTTTATTACTATTAGAATTACAGTCTCAGGAGAACTGCCTCTGTACACAGTCTTTGCTTTACCTTTGGGTAAGTCCTGAAGGCGCCAAGGTTGACTTTCCCTGCTGAAATGGTCCGAGTGGGGTCGATCTGTAGGAGGCAAGATACAGTAGAACAGGAAAACAAAGTCAGGGGTCACACAAACCTCCAGGGAACACTCAAATCCGGCCACCAGGAGCATTTTACTGTGGCTGTCGGTGTGCTGAAAACACACACTTAATTACATGACGCCCATGGCATTTAAGCACCGCTCAACCAAATGGCATACGTGGTTGAAATAGCATAACATTCATCAGTACTACATGGAAAACCTACAACCAATACATCAACAATCTCACCCCTGTCTCTGTTACATGTACATTAACTTGTTTTGTCATCGTTGGAGAGGAATGGTTTACTTCCCTGAATACCATGCAATTAGAAATCACAGTAAACTAAGCATTTGGGTTGAAATTAAAACAAATGATTACTATTTCCAGAGTCTTACCACAACAGCCACAAAAGGCTCCTGAAACTGCTGGTTGAGCATCTGAGTGCTGACATCTATGCCAGAAAGCCAGCAGCCGTAGCCTGGGTGACTGTGGTACCAGCCAATCGCATTCTCCAGCCGGCCAACCTGAGGGACGAGAGATAGATGTTGGTTAACAAATTAAAGCCTTACTATACAGTATTCCTGCTTATTGCTTTGGAAGTTTTTTTAATTCACTTTTTATTTAGTTTTCAACAACATGTATTTTCAGACAGTCACATTCTTTGTCAATTTTTCAGTTGTATGTCTTGGTAAATAAGATATTCAGGCAACAGTGCCTTTAAGAACGTAATACAACTAAGGATAATAAATCAATAGCTACCATAGTAGTAACTTTAGACAACATTGATATAATCTGATATATAGTGTCAAACATCAATCCTACAGTAACACATCACATCTGAGTATCAACTTCTAAACTCATGTGGGTGCACATTACAAACAAAAGTAGTTTTTTTTTTAACAAATGTCTCTAAATAAAAATATGGTCGCAATAAATTACATCTACAGAAAGTGATGAACAATAAATCCAAATGATGGAACTGCACAGTGTGTATGCAGAGTTTGGTTCCTCCTCCTCTCTCAATCATGAAGTCTGTGAGCTGCCCAATAATGAAAGTCTGTGTCCGACCTGTTTGGCATTTTCAATGTAGGCGGCCATGTATTCATACGCTGCAGCCTGGGCGTTCACTCGGGTCTCTGTTCCCTCCACGGGCAAGGCGAAGCTGTCCATGATGATCATGGTCTCACCGTCCACCTTCCCCAGCATGAGGCCCATAACCTCCAGGTTACCTCCGGACCTGGCGTGCATCACCATCTTCAACAGGGCCAAGGCGGAGATCTTGCAATACTTGAAATAGTGATGACTACGGGTCAAAGAAAGACACACGTTCAATATACACACACGGTGTATGTTAGGGACACTACTAAGGAGTAAATACACGCGTGTACGTGTACGCCACGCACAGTTAACGCGAGCAGCATCGCTGTTGATAAATAAGCCAACGCTAGTTCGTTAAGCTATGGAGGGGGTTTCTTCTAAAAAATAAACCCACCGTGACACAGCACACGACAGCGAATATTTAGCTCAAGACTCTCTTAGACTGAATATTACATTACTGTTTTGTACTTACTCCTTAGTCCATGGTTTAGCGGCGAGGATTTCTTGCTGTTGTTTTTTGTCATATTTGTAGATTTCGTCTATGCTCTGAACTTCCTGCATGCTGTTAGATAGCTCCCATGTTTTCTGAGCCGTGCTGCTCCCCGCCATGACGAATTATCTTAGCAAAACACAACAACTCAGTCGTTAAAACCCTTATTTCTGCTAAAGTGAGCGAATCAATGTTATATTTCTCCAATAGTTTGATCTCGTAACAGGGCTAAATGTCCACTTGGTCAGGGTGCCATGACAGTGAATGATACCAATATACCAAAGTGGGATCGCAGGGACGTTTGTCAAAATGTTACACAAATATGATGTTGATATAATTGTATTATACACTATAGTTTATATGTAACAATTGTAACTATATGTACAATAATATATATCCAACTGAAGTAGTTTTACTTTTATATCACTCATATTAAAGTGCATCCACCCCTCTGCCAGAATACATGGTTTAGTCCGGGCAAGACTCACAAATAACTGTCGAGGACTCGCTGACATCTAGCGGCGCTTTTCAGAAAAGCAGATTCCTCAAGAAGGTTTTGGTTTCCAGGTCTTCGACGCAATTTAAAGTGAGGCCGAAGGTGTTTGACGAACCGACAAAACTGCAGCTTCCGTGGTAATGAAACTAAATACTTTACTAAAAGCCCATGAGCAAAGCGCAGAGTAAGGGGAGCGTAGTCGGTGCCAGGTTGGTACTCGTGTTATAGCGTTTGTTAGGATGTCAACTAGCAAGCAAACTGACATTTATAACGTTAATACCACTTCAGAAGCCAACTTAACTTAAAATTCAGAGCAGATGTCATTTGATGGGGTTATAGACGTGAGCTCGGTTACATCACCTCCTCGAGGAGAACCGTCTGCATCCTGGTTGCCTATAGCAACAATATGACGCTTTGCGCCTGGCAGTCAAGACAAGAGAACGTTTGACACTTTTCGGTGTGTGAATAAAAATGATAATACTATGAAAAATACTCATATGTGATAGTATTATGTTTGACTTCATAGGCAGAGCGGAGTTGTGTGGTTGAGCTTTGATGGCTTTTAATGGACGAAAGATGGGACGTTTTTCGAGGAGAATGAAGAGGAAACACCCAAAGATATATCACTCAAGTGAAACACATGCAAGTCAAGGTATGTGCAATATCAATGCTCTGATGATTACCTAATATACACGGAATGTTTTAACATCATTTTTTCAACAGTCACAGGCTGCTAATAAAAGCAGCAAGCTGTGGATATGCCTCCAGCATCAGCAGCACACAGAATAGCCCCAAATCCAGACAGAGGTATTGTGCAGTTCTCTGATACTGAACAGATTACACTCTTTATAGATATAGGTTTATGTCACACATTGTATGTGTTATGTACTGTATTTGATACTTTCCAGGTTTTGGTTTAAGTTCGCTGCTAGGAAATGACTATGAAAGGAAGAAGAAGAAACTTCAGCAGGAGCTTCAACTGGAATACAAACATTATGCTGCTAAGGTCTGATGATGTATTTGACTAATTATAATTTTATAGTGAAAAGACAAGTTTCCCTCTGTTGCCTCTTTGGTGGATTTAGCTGAGTAACCATCCTGTGCTATGTTTTCATGTTCCTCCTCCAGATAAAGGATCTGAAAACTAGTGAACCTCCAACACAACCCCAGGTTCTCTCCCTACCTATCGAGGAGAAGATATCGGTTCAGGTGTGTCTCTGTGTGTGTCTGTGTGCCTGGGTGGGTACTTTAGTGAGGACATTTGTATGCATGTCCAAGTGTGGCGTAGCAGGAAACAAGTAACTCTTCATGATCGTCAAAGTGGGACTTTATTACCTGGCATGACATACATAGCTCACAACAACACTAACAGAGTTATATTACTGCACAGTGAATTGTTGATTGTACAGCGATTTGTGTCTCATGGCAACTGCTTTTGTTTACAACTGCTTACAGACCTGTTAAAGCTTAGGCCACGTGGCGTAATGGTTAAGGCATCAGCCTCCAGAGCTGGGGATTGGTCCCACCTCGGTTATGAACAATTTACAGTATCTTTAAATACTATTGGTAGGGTGCAGGTTGAAGTCGGAACAACTTTGCTCAGTGACATTCAGGCCTATCTTAGTTTAATACATAATGCAACATTGTATCTATGATACAATTAGTTCAGTTGTCACAAACTGGCTCAGGGAACGTGACAAGAATGGAGTCCAAAACCAAACCCAATTTGTTAAACTAAGGTTAAACGCAATTGAACAATGAAGTGTGTAGATCAGCAATGTAGGCAAATTAAAGCAGGCCATGCATGGGTGCTGTGGAGGTGTTGACGGTGCCAAACCAAACAACAAGCAGGGTTGATGACTGCTGGAGCAAGGGAAAGAGACAATGAGCATGTGGACCAGCTTTTATAGCCTGGAAGACCCAGGTGAGCTGAATCAAGCTGGTGACTCTTCCTTGGCAGCCCACTGCCTGCTGATGTTGACCAGGACAACATCAACATGCCCTGTAAGCCATTAAATGTTGAGTTTGTGGGTCGATCCCTGGCCTTTTTGGCAAGAAACGGAACTCGAAACCCGGACAAAGCATCTATTGTCTTTATTAAGTTAGAATAAATCGTGTTGCCCTTAAGCAGTTATGGTAAACTGAGAGCTGACTGTGATATGAGAAAGGTACAGTGGGGTGTCTTATATTCAAAAGATCAGTTACTTTGTATATTTAGCTTTATTGTTATAGTTGAGTTAGACATCAACAGAGAAATTAATGAATGAAACTAGAAAAAAGAGAGCGGGTTACACATAATATTGCTATTAATAAGTCAGATTCAAACACAGCAGCTGGTGCATTGTCTGAATGAGATGGCTGCTTCAGATGCATGACTCTAATTTTGTTTTTCTCACAGGAAAAACTAAGCGAGGAGAGAAAAAAAGAATACAACCTCTTCCTAAAAGAAAAAGCTCAAATCCAAAGGTTTAAGAGGGGAACACCTCTTTTAACTTCAAAGGTAATGTGAATAATAAATGAACACATTAAAAGTTAATCAATTTGCTTTCTCCTAAACAAAATACATTGTTTGTCTCAGAAGATTTTTGCTATCTGCTTTAAAACTTTTAAACCACTAAGGTATAAAGTAAATATTTCTCATATTACATTTTCTTTTTCAAATTTCAAATTTTCAGCCCGGACAGGTTCAAGCTTCAGATGCTGTGTACATTTCTTCTCCCGCTTCTCCTCTGCCTTTCCTCAACAACACCCATACAAACATACACCCTCCTCCCAGGGAGCACTGTGCATCCAGGAGAGATGCCGCCACTCTCACTGAGGCAGTGGATAACGGAGAACGCACAGGGACTGGGGTTCCAGGCCATCGGAGTCGAAGGCGTTGGCAACTTCCCAAACCAAAAGAGCCCTATAGCTCTGAGGAGGAGCCAATCACAGATAAAGAGGAAGAGTTGGAGTTTAGACACAGGAGACGACAAGACAGACACACTCTAGAGCCAGAGTACAAAGAGGAGAGGAGAACCAGAGAACACAGAGCTAACAGGTGTAGCTTTTTTATGTCATATGAATTTTAGCTATTTTTGTCCGTTACATATATACCATAGATAGAAGAGTAGATATGATGATGTAATATCTCTTTACTTGTCTGTCTCTATGGCAGAGCTCCTCGGGGCATAAAGAAGATGGAGGCCCCTGGTGCTCGTGATCAGAACAACAATGAATGGGTTTGGAAGTCCGAGTAAGCAAGATGAATTTATATGTACTGCTCTGGTGGACAGCAGCAATGAGCTTTGTAATGCTGAAACAGAATCATCGTAGATAGCAGAAGTGTTTACATGCAGAGCTTAACAGCCTTTAACATCCTCTTGGAAAGTTGCATATATTTTCTCAATCATTAAAATAATCATATTGAATGAGCCAACACAGGAAGGCAGCAACATAAGATTGCTACAATCATTTCTGCAATATTCAGTTACTGCTCTTCAGCACTTCTTCTAATGCATGCCGTTGCCTTTCATTTTTTCTGTTTATGCCAATATGTAGAGCCGCACTCATTAAGCTGTTAACGTGTGGAACAGTGATGGTGGGTGAGCCTTGGCCCAGCTCCAGGCAAACAATTACTCACCCCAGCTCTACCAGAGTAGCTGGATTGATTAGATAATGACGCTTCACCTCCTGTCTAGGAGACCAAAAGCTTTGCAGGCAAACTATGAGGCAGTGCATGATGTGAAATGGTAGCTGAGTGTGATTCAGACCGCAACTGACTGTTATGCTGTTACCCTCATACAATGTCAGTAATTGGAGGGTCTGATTTTGTCCGTATACAAACATACACCCTCCTCCCAGGGAGCACCCTGCATCCAGGAGAGATGCTGCCCCTCTGAAAGAGGCAGTGGATAATGGAGAAAGAAGAGGGACTGGGGGTCCAGGCCATCGGAGGCAGAGGCACAGGCAACTTCACCAACCAAAAGAGCTCTATAGCTCTGAGGAAGAGCCAATCACAGACAAAGAGGAAGAGTTGGAGTTTAGACACAGGAGACGACAAGACGGACACACTCTAGAGCCAGAGTACAAAGAGGAGAGGAGAACCAGAGAACACAGAGCTAACAGGTGTAGCTTTTTCTTTGTGATTTTTTATGATTTTGAGCTATTTTCGTCTGTTGCATCTATAGTATATACCATAGACAGGAGAGCAGGTATAATAATATAATATCTGTTGTTGTTGTTGTTGTTGTTTGCCTCTATGGCAGAGCTCCTCAGGGCATGACAAAGGTAGAAGCCCCTGGTGTTCATGGTCAGAACAACAGTGAATGGGGTTGGAAGTCAGAGTAAGCAAGATTCAATTCTATGTATGGATCTGGTCGACATTTACATGCAGAACTGGACATCCAATAATATCCTCATACAAAGTCACATTTTATAATCTGATTGAATGGCTAAACACAAGACCGGTATAGCTCATTGATGCTATTTTCAGCACTTCTCATGCATGCCGTTTCCTTTCATTGTTTCCGGTTATGCCATTAAGTTGAGCCTCTCTCAGTTAGCTGCTAATGTGAAGAACGGTGATGGAGGGTGAGCCTTGGCCCAGCTTCAGGCTAAACAATTACTCAAGCTATTACCCAGTCATACGAGAGCCGCTGGATTGATTGCAGAAGGAGACCAGAAAGCTCTGCAGGCAAACTAAGAGGCAGTGTATGATGTAAAATGGTAGCTTTGTGTGACTCATATGGGAACTGGTTATCCTTACAAAATGTCAGTAATTGGATGACTCTAGTGGAGTGTCTGATTTTGTGTATCTGTGTTTAATAGTCTGCAAATGCCAGACAGCATGAGGAGGGCTGCAAGATCCAGACCTGCCAGCGAGGATATAGCCGAGTTTGCTACGGGACTAATGATTGGTAAATACCATTCTTATTGGATGGTGCTTTCGGACACATATTGGCTTGTGGGATTATTGTTGGAATTTGTCACTTGAAATGCTTTTGAAGCATCGTAGGTGACCGCACTTGTTTGTTTGTGGCTCTCTGTTGTTATGCAGGAGCAGCAGAAGAGCAGACAGCCTCTCAGATGAGGAAAGAAAAGTACAAGCAAGAGCTGTTGAAACAAATTGCTGAACAGCAGAGAAACAAGATGAGGTGAGTATTGATTCACCAAATTATCATTTTCTAGAATTGTTTCAGTTTTCCTTGTGAGTCATCAAAACACAAAGGATGGGTGGACTTGAACAGTTTTGTTTTCAGGGAGAAGAAACTTGAGCGGATGGTTGCCACAGACCTGGAGAAACAGGTAGATCCAAATGACATGAACAGGCTCCAATTCTAACAGTTTTTAGCAACATTTTCCATGACGTGAATGTCTAGATCCCATCTTACTTTAGCCATCACTCAGCAGATGTATCAGCCCTGTGTCTGGAGGGTATAAAGTAAAGTCAATATTGTAGAAATGCCTCAACAGCACAATAACAACACATCACATGACACAAACTATTTATCATCATCAAAGATGATGATTTTATTATTTTTGTAGTGACGCCTTGAGCAACACCCAATCTTGAGGTTTTCTCAATATTTGCTGCTTCATTTCCTTTGATGGATACCTTTTACATAATTCCTCTCTTCCAGTCTGACCGACTAAACCGGTTTGGGGCTATAAATCGTCAATATGGCAGCTGGAGACGAGACGTCTCACAAGAGGACACGGAACAGAGAGGCCCCCCAGGAAAGTCTCATGTGGACTACAGTACAGCTCTCAGTCAGCTGACAGAGAAGGCAGCGCTTGGATCTGGAAGAAGAGCAGCACACGGTCTCCCCCCTCTCGACTATTTTGATGAGGACTACCACAGGGACTCCTCAAGCATGCGGGCAGAAGTGGCCAACCCAAGGTAACTCCATGTTGCTTTGTGCTGCCATATATGAATGATATTAACAACTCTGCTGTAAAGTCACTGTAGTTTATGTGATTTTTGTTTTTTTCAGGATTGCTGGTGTTCCTCCTCTTGTTAATCCCACTATAACTAATAACTACAATACTCCATATGATGCCGCTTACAACTACTATGGAACCAGGAATCCACTAGATCTTAATCTTCCTTACAATCAGAGTACAGTATTCAACCATCTTCATGTTTTCTTTCCCTCTTTGCACCAATAATCCTGTTAACTTTGCATTACTGCAATCCTGGGTGTTTTCCCCACATATCAGACAGACACTGGTTTCCAGTAATTTCACTGTAGTATGAACATTGGCTGTCAAATTCACATAATCATTGTTATCAAAGCAGTCACGATTTTCACTGTTATGGATCATTTACTCCATCTTAAGGTTCAACTCTCTGCAAGTTGATCTTCATATTATATTGAAATGAATGGAAACAAATGGCTGCTTGGAGGTAAAATAATGCAAGATGTTTTGGGAAAAGGTCAGCAGTAATGTAAAGTACGCATATTTGTACCAAACAATCGGATGGTCCAGAGTCATTTCTGTTTCTCTCGTCTTCAGAGTCATAAAGTATCTGTCTGTTTCAGATTAGATGGGAGAGATTCACATCGATTTAAATAAACTCCCAGACCTCACAGTCGAAAACTATTGCCATTTATTATGAAGCCACTTTATCACCATATCAATCAAGAGGACTTGGCATAACAATTCATGTATCTCATTTTCCAGCAGAACTGATTTTATTACTAAGGGGATATACAGTTTATTGGATATGAGTTCAGCAAATCCAGATGGATTTCAATTAATCCCGCGGGTGTGTTTGGTTACATTTATTTTAGTGTAGCCAAATTCTGGCCTAAGTCTGAGCTCACAAATATTCTCAAAAATCTGTCAGACGTAGCAACAGATAGCTAACAAAACTGTTCAATCTGTTTGTATTCATCATCTTGTATTTTTGCATTTTCTTTATTAGATCTGCCTGGAGGGATGCATCCATCTGGGAATTTCTACAGTCATTCTCAAAGACCACCTACTTTCAGACCCAGCGGCCACGAGTCAGTGTCCATTTCTGCAATAGTAGTTTATTTATGCAGATGATAAAGTCAATGTCCACAATTAAAAACAATTTCTAAATTTGTGAAAAATTCTTTATACCGAAAATCAATTTGCAGAGTGTGAGAGCTTTAACATGAGTAGATGGTCATGAGACTTTTTGTTTTTCCTCCAGAAGAGGGCCCTCACTGCAAGATAACTGTGGGTCTGCACCCTCACTGTCTGCTTGTCGAGCAACTGACCAGCATAGTGCGTCTCCCCTGGATGGTGGAGAGCTTCCTGCAGACAAGTCCCAGCAGAGGAGAGAGAAGGCCCTGATCTACCAAGACGCACTCAGACAGCAGGTACGACATCAGATCTACAAGATAGCATCTGATTGCCAAGGGTGGAGCAGTGAGCCCCCAATGTTTACAACACCTGGCTGCGTCCCTCCTGATCGCTTGAAGCAGAGCCCATGCTTTCATATTTAATAGCTAACTTCACAAATTAGTGATGACAGTTTGGAACCAAGAAGTACTTGGGGCAGTGTGTTCTCTGGCCCACCTTCAAATGCTGTTAGCTGGTAGTTAGCTGGTTTTGGGGGTTTGGTTGGCTAACTCTGTCAGAGTTCAAGGAGCACCACATTGTCTGCCATGCTTACTGTCACATTGACATGCTCGTGATTGCTGTAACTGACTGTTTCCTCCATGCTGACACCAGAGGAAAACCAGACATTGACTTTAGGGACAGACCAGATATTTTGACAGTTAGACCAGACCATGGTGCAGTTAGCATTTCCCATGGGCAAAGAACTGTGTTGCAGCAAGACTATATGACAAACATAGACTTGCATTCCACTGAAGCAGAACGTTTGAAACATCTTGCCTGCCTTGTGTCCAGATCAAAGAAAAAGAGGAGCGTAAAAGAAGAGAGAAAAACGAGAAGGAGCAATATGATGCTAAGTTAGAGGCTGAGATGATATCATACAACCCCTGGGGGAGAAGTGGAGGAGGTGCTTCGCTTAAAGACGAACAAGGCAACCTTGTTAGTAAGTTCGGTTTCACTTTGTGTTTTAATGAGGTCTACTGAACTTGAGATAATATATGATGACTCATGATGAGTAGTAATACAGCTTGTTTGAGGTACATGTATATCTTTCCATGCCCGCAGGTGACTTAACTCAAATGCACAAGACCAACGAGGAGTCATATCGGAATCCTGTGTCCAGGAAAAGTGGACAGACACAAAGCTTTTCGACGACTAATGAACCCAATCCTGTGCTTGACGGCAAACCTCCCCTTTCCCATCCACTACCAGGTACACAGGACACATGGGGGAGTAATGTTTCTGGAGTTACTATTATTTTCCTCTAAAGGAGTAATATTTCATCATTTTGGAGCGTAATTACTAGCCGTAGCTAGTAGATTAGGAGAAAATAAATCTTATATTTGAGTACATTTGTTTTCAATTTGAGTAAAATTTACTTTGACAAATTCACTGTGTAGTGTTCAATTTCTCGGAGTCACTGCGCCACAATTGTGGCAAACTGACTCTGAAACACACAATTGCATACATTGCTCTTCTTTCTAGATGGATGACTGTCTTATTTGTCATTGCAGGTTTCAATGTCAAGCCAACTCCACAGCAGCTCCACACGCAGGACAGATACAAAGAAGACCTGAAACAACAGGTAGGTCCTGGGCCACAACCTTCAGTCAACGGAGGTAACGTCTTGGATGCTGCTCGCATGCCTCTCCTTTCTTTTTATTGAAATCAGAATATTTTTTTATTGTTTATAAATAAAAGAGGTTTTAAGAACTTTGAAGAAGTTGTAAATAACTATACATGTAACTTGTCATTACCAACAGATAGAGGACAACAAGCAAAAGCAGACAGATGAGATAGAACGGATGAGGATTGAGGAGGAGAAAGAAGAGAAGAGGCTGGCGGACCAAAGGACTTGCATAAAGCAAGAATATGAAAAGGAGCAAAGAAAGCAAAAGGAGATGCAGGTGAATTGTCTTTCACCTCTGTCATTCCTCCTTCCTTGACAGTGAAGCGGTCTCCTCACACTGGGCTTGCCATTGAGAAGGACTTGTCTTTATTCTCTGCAGAATATTAAGGAAAACACAGGTTGGATCCAGGAATCTAAAAGACAACACCAGGAGGAGGAAAAGAGGGAGAGACAGGAAGAAGAGAGTGAGAAGAAGGAACCTGAGAGCACCAGGGACAGAGAGGAGAAAAAGGCACATTTTATTTATGAGGTACAGTAAGCCTGAAGAAACATTGGTGCTGTAGCTTTCCGTTTTATTCAACATCTGTCAAGTAATGTGACTCTGCTCCTAAACTAGCAGAGAGAGCCATCTCCTCCCATCCCAACCTTGCAGAGGAGGCAGACAACTTTTGAGGCATCCAGACCTTCGTCTGTTGAGAGCCAACTCACCACCAGCACTGTAAGTCACGCTGGAAAACGGATGCACATATTTTCAAATCAAGACTCCTTTGATGTAAATCTAAAAATGATCACAATTTCCACAACAGGAGCGCTATGTGTCAGCACCACATTCCCGGCCAGTCCCTGAGGAAATCTCTCCGCTACAAGGTAAGCCCCTATGAAATGGCTACCTGCTTGTAAATCATATATTGCCACTTAATCATTTATTGTTCCCATCCGGTCTCCACTCACTCCTTCTGGTCGGTTCAGACGGTCAGCAGGAAGTGATCAGAGAGCTGTCAACCCTCCGTAAGTATCTGAGAAATGAGCAGAGACAACTGGAGGTTCAACTGGGCCAGACAGATCTTCAGGAGAGTCACTACACTCCCTCCAACAGGTATTACAGCCCGACTCCCCTGAACAGCAGGGGTAAATTGCGTCGGTATATCGTGCCCAGAATGATGAGGATTGTATTACTTTCTTCCTGGCGAAAAAATTGCCATTTAGAGAACCTATTGGTTTTTAGTCCAATTTGACCTAAAACCCCCTCATCACATTAAGGTTAAGACAAAATGCTAATTCTGACGTGTTAAATGGCTTGATTAGCTATTTGTATGTAAGGAGGCTCTCTCATGTTCTGAGTTAATGAAAGTGACCCAGGTCTGATTGGCTATCTTCTAATCTCCATTCAGATTTGTTTGAGGGATTCATTACTGCAGTGATGTAACGGTATGATCCCAAGTGGACATTTTCTTTTCATCCGTCTTCACCTTGCAAGATCAGCAGGGTCACCTGCAGTGCAGGATTCAGTAGAGATTCAGAATGTTGCTAAATGACAATTCAGCAGGACACGTGGCAGTGTATTACCTCTAACCATCAATCTTGAAGAACTCATGTGAAATTCCACTCCTAAAACGGGCAGGACTGTAAGCAACTTGTAAAATCTCTGCTTATCTTCAAATTAGTTTACCACAAATCATCAGAGAAATGCCTTTGAACTTGTGCCAGTGTCACAGTTTTTATTTGGTTCCAATATAAGCTGCTTACACAGAAAGCCCCATTCTTTATGCCTCATAAAAACATTTGTTCAGTCCTTACTTTTTTAAAACAATACTCACTTAACTTTCTGAATCGGACCTGACTTACGAGGACGAGTGTATCAAGTGTAACTTAATGCTGTCGTCATTGTGCACAACTGAAAAGCATTCATAGGGAATTATTGGGGCATTTTCCGAAAGGCATATGTGTGTGTTATTTGTTTAAAGTAGGGCTTTTCCTCCTTTGCTCAGACCCAGAGGTCAACACAGAGGAGGGACCTTAGAATCAGTGCACCAGCAAGCTGACCATCCATCAACCAGGAGTCCCTTCTCTGGTGCTGCAGGTGTTAATATGCAAAATATCAGGGAGTTCAACCAGCTTAAATACAGAGGTAATGACACCTTGACTGATTGGACACTGTTTTTTTTTTAAAGAAGCAACATTTGTTCTTACGAATCAGATCACCCTTAGCTCGATTCAAAAATAGTCAGTTTTCTGTGTCATCTTTTTGCCTCAATTGCGCCTTCTATAAAACCAAGCGGTCCAAGTGATGAACTGAATATGATCCTTTGATGAGAAATCATTTTATCGCATTGAACTTAAACCAGTTAGACTCTGCTTACTTTCCTCCTGTACTCTGAAACAACCAATTTTTCTAACTTTAAGTAAGTGGTTAAAAACCCCTCCTCTAATTGCCTCGGTCATGATGTTGATGTAAGGACAAGAGATGAAGAACACTGTGGTCATAAACCAGCTGGGCAATGCCAGATGGTTTAGACTTTCCGGAGCTTCATCAGTCATCTGTCTCCCTCTAGCCACACTGAAACTTTAATCTCATGAGGTCATGGGAGGCGTCCATCAGTAACTGGCCATTTGGCAGCATATACAGAGAATGTAATGCAAGCAACCAAGGAAATGGCTTTGGATTGGTTCCCAGACCAAAATAATGCAGGAGTCTGAAAGACACTCAGAGCTCTGGCTTGTAAAACAAAAAATAGGAAGAAATGCTAGTCAGTGACGAATTGACCAAATCACTTCTATAGTCAAACTTCTAGATAAAATGATGGATTTATGCCAACCTTACATCTTAAAGCTGCATTAGATCCATTCTGTAAAGTCAATCCTTGATAGGATGTGCTTAGTGAGGAGGCTGTAGCCTGTGGATCTGCTGAGTCACAGCCAAGTTGCTGTTTCGGAGAGTAGAGGAAGAAGGGGGCGATTATAAATCACTCAGACAAAAATGAAAAATTGTTAGTTTCTCTTCTAATGTCCACCACTAGTCTGTGCCTCCTGACCTTATCTTTCTCGTTTATTTCTGTGCTAATGCAACAGTTATTGCCACATCAATCCAAGAAAGCCACTTGGTTGCAACTCGGACAAATATGGAACAATAGCTCATTAGATAATATCTATTATTTTGTCAGACACAGCATCTCGCGAGGAGGTCCGTCACATGTACCCTGACCCTCCCGCTGACGAACAAAGTCTGGACATCCAACAGCAGGCACTACTTCGTGAACAACAACGCAAAATCAGGCTCATGAAGAGAGAGGAAGAGCATGGTCAGTTGGCAGACACACTCTCAAATTTCTCTTGTTGTGCTCTTTAATTCATTGTTCTGTGTGTGTTTACAGATGTTTTGGAACAGCAACTGAGTCACCATCGTTCTGTGAGTGTTCGTCACATAATTAAAACTCATTTTATTGTGACAGGCTGGTTGAGCACATCTTGCATGTTTCTAAGTTAATTGGTGCCTGCCTGTGTTTATTTCTTCTCTCAGAGGAACAAACCTGGACGCTACATCCACAGAGACTCCGTACTGCCATCTGAGGCTGCTTTTATTGGTAAGCCTGACTAAACATAATCTGTTTGTTAAGCCCGTTCCCTGTTCCTTTTTTTTCTTCTTGTTTCAAGTATGAAGAAAGTGTTTACATCAGTGGGGCCCGCAATATGCTTTTTTTCGGAGGCTCCAGACATTTTCCATAAAGGTGACATGGCTGGGGAAGTCAGCTACATACTCCCTCACAATACCACACCACAACAGCTTCTGCGCCAGGATAATTCAGCTCTGTGTCTCTGTGCCAGGCTAATTGTGGCACATGCCAGCTCATGTCTCTGTGTTGCAGCTGGTGCCAATGCTGGGTGCAAGGGGCACATGCCAGCTGTAGGGTGGAGATAGCACAGTGCCAGCCATTGGGAATCAGGGCAGTAGAGACATTGTTTAAAAAGTCTGCTGCAGGAAAAGAGGCTTTTTACATACTTACCCTTTTCCATCTAAACTCCTTCCAGGAAAAAGTTTTCTTGCGTGAAGAGAGTAATATAATTTTCATATTACAAATATTTGAACTGAATGAACTTTTGGGACTGTAATCTCTGTCAAAAATATGTTTGTGTGGCAGATGTTTACGGTGGTGATGCACGTGAAGGGCAGGTTCATCAACGGAGACACCGCCAGCCCTCAGCAGAGCGCCACGAGAGGACAACCTCACGGAGGAGACACGACTATGATGTATGGGGCTGAGCCGTAAATTCATTATTTTTGTTTGCTTTGGCTTTACTACTTTTATCACGTTAAGTTGATGAGAATTGTAGTCAATCTCCTCCCTCTGATCTCTTTTGTCCAGGAGGAGGCTGAGTCCGTGGATCAGTGGGACCGGAACAAGCAGCCAGATGCTCAGTCTTTGCAGTCGGTGACTAGTTTGCGCCTTGAATCCAAAGTCAGGGACAACAACCAGCACCGCATCACGAGACCAGACCCTGGTGATCATAACGGCAGATCAGGTAGAGAAAATACTTAATATTTATATATGACTGATCACGGATGCTAATATAACAAAAGCATAACAAGTCTGGCAAATGGGTGCTTGAAGATGTTGCGGTCCACAGAAAGACTTGAGCAGTGGTACTAATAATATCTCTGTCTCATCTTACACATATTGCACCGGTAAAGTAACAGATCAACTAAAGAGCATGCAATTTATATTAAAGCTGGCTCTTAACCAACTATTATTATTATGCTATTTTGACAGATTTTACACATGCTTTGCCTCTTCAATCAAAACAATAAAATGTATGAATGTAAAAAAGTATGTAGTTGTTAAATTTGAGTCACTTTATTTTGTGATTGCCTAAAGAAATGTATAATAGATGATGAACTCCTGTGTGTCTCCAGGCTTGTCTGGTGATGAAGTGGATGTCTCGTCTCTGCGTTCGGCCTTGGAGAGGCGTGTCTCCATGGAGACTGTTGCCACAGAGGCCTGGCTGCGGCCCGGCACGTCGGATACTGTAAACCGCGCCGGCTGTATGACGAGACCGAACAGTGGGATGGATGCTCCACCCTGGCTGACACACCGCGTCTCATAGCTCCCATTGGCTGGTCTCCAAACGAGGGAGGATAGCGCCGCTTTTCTTTGGCCGGCTCTCCTGAGAATTAACTTTGTTGCCGTGTGATGCTGGAATCACTTCCTGCTGTTTTGTTACACCGCTTCAAAAGCTTGTGGGAGTCTAACTGTGAACATATTAGTTATTATTATTGTGTCAGTTAGTTTAGACAAGAACCATCTTACACGAGACAGTTGGTTTTGCTCAGTGTGAAAAGTACACTTTTTTTAACCTGCAGTAGATTTAGTCCATGAACGTTTTGGATGGAGCAGATCTGTGAATACACCATGAACACGTGTGCGCGTGCGTGTGTGTAGTTATTTTTGTTAGAAATATGACAGAGATTTTATTTTATTATAAAATATTACTGTTGTCCTAGCTGGTCATTAATGGGAAAAAAATAAACGGCTAGCAGTTCTGTCACTTAGAAGTCAGTGATTCAGCATTTCAAATCAAACAAGTTCAAAAACTTTATTGACCTAGAACCTGATTAGAATGCCAGATGATGTATTGTACAGAAAGTTGTACATAATCTTTTTTGCAACATAGAAAACTTTACATTGCTGTATCATATACAT
Source organism: Taurulus bubalis (assembly GCF_910589615.1). Taxonomy (NCBI): domain Eukaryota; kingdom Metazoa; phylum Chordata; class Actinopteri; order Perciformes; family Cottidae; genus Taurulus; species Taurulus bubalis. Next base: position 10,387,962 of record NC_136606.1, read on the forward strand.
TTTGTTTTCTACATCCATGAGCAGGAATGCATCCCATTCATACTTAAAGCACAGCTAACATTTGTCATTTTCTCTATACATATACCTTTTCCCGCAAACCAAAGAAAACAAACATTAAATATATTATTAACTTTTGATTTTGTACACAAGAGTGAAAACTAAACTCAAACAAGAAAACAGACTAGTGACTCAAAAGCAGCTAGCATCAGGTTGCTCTCCTAGCTTCCAGTTTCAGAAGCCCAGTTATCGTGTATCTCCGATAAAAACCTAAGAGCATATAAAATGGAATAATTTAACCCTTCACTTTCCACGTTTATGTTCAATTACAAATCGTACAATATAGGACAATCTGCGGGAGATGGTACAGTCAAATAAATTATCACAAAAGTAAAATCTCCAGTGCATTCAAAAAAGAGATCAAGTGCAGCAAATCCAGAGGAGGAAAAGAAAAAATAAAGAAAAATAAATGAAATCTAGTGTTATAAGATTATATTACACAGCGGCAGATCTGTACAACTAGTTTCAACCAAGAGGCTACCAATACTAATGTTAGCCATCTGCGGTGCAGACAGAAAGATCATTACTATCCATGTGTGACAAATGTCACATTTCATAGTTTCTAAATATGTCCTTTTGCATGTTGTTGGATCCATTCATTCTTTACTTTTCAAATATACAGTAAGAAGCACATCTTTTGAAATATATTCCTTCTGAGCAGATCAGAGATATGGATAACTGTCAGTTGTTGATTAGTATTTGTATCCAGTGGAGGCATCGCTACACCTTGTACAAGACATTACCGTTTTCATCGTGATATCGACTACTCCATCAGGGCTGTTTGTGTGAATAGGCGTGTGTGTGGGTGTGTGGTGACAGGGTTAAGGGTGCGGGTGGGTGGTAGTAGATAGCCGATTGATCATCAGCTGTTAAGAGTCAGGCGTAAACCCTGTGGAGGGCACTGAGGTGACGCGAAGTCGCACAGATCCGAGGCGGAGGCCCCAGTAGCGCTCTGTGTTCGAGGCTGTTCGTGGTGCAGCGTCACTGGGCCTCCTCCACAACCTCTGCGTCTGCCTCCTGCTCAACGTGTGCCGGCTGAGGCTCTGGCTGCTGTGCGATGTGAAACACGAGGCCGATGCGCAGGTAGAACCTTCTTAGAACCGCCCGCAGCTCGGGGATCAGGTCGAACTGCATGATCTCACACAGAAGATGGTAGTATCTGGACGCGTGCACCTTGAACTGTGGGATGAGACAGAGAGAGTGATGCCACAAAGAATAAAAGGAACACTTTAAAGCAATCAAATCATATTTAGAAGCTGGTTATTTGGTACAAAATGGCCGTAGGTGACAAACAGCATAATGTTTTGTAGAATAAACATAGGATTCAATGTTGGGCTTAACGGTGGAACTGCACTGGTACACCTTTGCAGTACATCAGTTTTATGAATCTCAATCTAAATATCGAAATAGTCGCAATGCAATATTTTGCAATGCAATATTTTGCAGTGCAATCACTTTTGCTTATGCTCTGCCGCACTCTGCTCCATCTAGACCCTTATTGTGATTGGCATATAGATTCCCAATTTGTTGTTTATATTTATACCATGGCTGTCAGGCATCACTTAAAATATAACAGGACACCCCAACCATAGCGATGGTAAACCACACATTTGAATCAGTGCACAACTGCAAACAAGTTACAAATGCAACAAGCTTTAAAAGTGGATGAAGATTTGAACATACCTCGTATTTCGTTACACTAACGTTAGAAGTGTGATAATACACTCTAACGCATCAAAACGGAGAACTAACTGCCCCATCTGTTATTTTTTGGGATGTCAGACCTAGTTGTAAAATGTCTTACCCTTTCATCGCTGATCTTTAGCACCCTGGTGAGGAAGAGCAGCAGCAGGTTGGTCCAGGCCTCTCTGTGGCTTTCTGAGGTCAGAGCCAAGAAGTATGCGACAGCCTCGCTGCACACACTGCGTCACGCAGACAGAGAGAGAAGATTTCAGAAATGTATAGTATCACTCCGGGAGAACATTAAACACAAGGGAATACCGGATATCATGAAATCAATTAGACAGTTAGAGCTGTGCTGCTCTGCAACTTATTTAAGCAAGAAAGCATCTGCTTCTCCGCTTCGCTTATCACATGAGAAATTGCCAGGACGGGGATGATGAAGATTGTTTTCGCTCAGTAACTGCTAATTAAAGCCACGGACTGAGGCTGTTGTGAAAACAATCAAGCACTTTTCTTCACAGTTTAAGCTCGAGAAAAAAAAATGACGCAGCCTCTGACCTTTCTCCTTCCACCCTGCAGCCTTCTTCTGACAACAGAAGCCCCCGCCCTCCCACACACACAGTAACCTAATCGCCTCCCAAATCTACTTTGCACACTGTGTTGCTTCTGAACGACAGGATGAGGTGAGTTTCAGAAAGTGGGAAGGAACATAAAATATAGTCATGATGACACATAATAATGTCTCCACAAATTAGGATTTCTGAGGCACCATCTTTTCTCCTCTTCCTCCCCCTGTCATCTTCTCTCTAATAATGAATGCAAGTAGGAGAGACAGACCGTGATTCTGCTTTATCTTAATATCATCATCAATTCGTGGGTGAGGCTGGCAGAGGAAAGGGGGTGAAGCATGTTTGCGAGGTGCTGAATAAAGATGCGGAGATGACAGCAGTGCTGACTGAACAATGAAACATCAGTGTGTGTGTGTGTGTGTGTGTGTGTGTGTGTGTGTGTGTGTGTGCGCTGATTCCTTTGGATCTTTACAGCGCGCAGCATCCGTTACAGAGAACTGCCGAGCTGTGCACACGCTGTGCCTTTGTCACGAGTAACTGACTGTAAATAGTGTCTTTTCATTTCTCCTCCCTCTGAGGAGGCTATTGACGTCTGTGCGATTTCTTCATTCCCACATTGGAGCGAGTGTGCGAGAGACGTGTTCGGCTTTGTCTTATGAAATAGTCCTCAGAGAACATGTGCTTGAACTCAGATGCACACATAGACCAGGGGTGGAGCAAACGGATGAGTCGATATTAATATTTCACAGATGTATTTGCAACAACATCCCTGATATGGTGCCAATGTATTCTGCATGAGTGATGGTAAAAGGAGTCTTTAGGATCTGGAGCATTTTCAAGAACTACTAACTGCCCCCTCAATATTATTTAAATCCATCATCTATTCTCGGATTTAACTTTTGAAATCATAAACTTCCAAATCATTCATCTCACACCAAATTTAATTATTAAACCATTAAACTTTCTTTGCAGAAAGACGTCCTGTTCCAAAAGCATTTATCATGTTTTTATTGCCAACTACCAACAAAAAAACCCTTCAATTAGTTGCTGAATTCTGTCAAATTGAGAGCACATGCACACACAAAAGTATTGCTACAACTGCAGATGAACCCACGTTTGGCATGAATAGTGTACTATAGAGACAGCATCGTTGGTGGGATGAGAAAAGCAGCACATCAACAGAAATCATTACAAAGAACTGTACTTTAACCTGTAAAGGTATGTGTGGTGGCCACTGAGAAATGCATGTGCACTTCAGTCATTGTGTGTGGGCAGATTGTGGTACCGTCACAGAGTTAACTGCAATGATGAGTGTCAGAACAATATGAGAAGTGTTTTCTATCCACTTAGAAATCATGCCAAATATCAAGGGAGGTGTAATTGTCATCCACTACAGCTGATGGATCAGCAGTGACAGCGGTGATGCAGTGGCCAATGAGTGAGTCACATGTTTGTCCCTTACTCAAGCAGTCGTCTTTGGACCTCCTCCCAGGCGTCCTGCCGGGTCTCGTCTGTGTACATATGGAACAGGATGCGCAGACCACACGCCAGGCTGCTGGTCTCCTGCTTCAACAGGTTGGGCTTCGACTTTCCTTTGAAACCTTCAACCCACGCAGATGCTCACAGTTACAGTCACAGCCATTTAAAAACAATGATGATCATTATTATTATCCCCAAACTGGCCCCCCGAGAAGCGGCACAGCGTGAGTTAAATGCTAATCGCGGCGGAGACGCAGGGATTTTGTGCCCTACCTGCTTTCCACAGTGAGGTCCGCTGCTCGTTGTTGGAGTTGAAAGCCTTGGCGAAGCCGTGCGACTCCAGCAGGCAGTCCAGCAGCTTAAAGAGCTGTTCTGAGGTCAGGTAGCTGTACATGCCCTGGTTCTGGCTCTTCACTGGTACGTCGGCTGCACACGGGGCGTCCCGCTTCAAAAAGGTAAGCACAAGACAGCTTATTATTTTCTTTAAATCACATACACATTGAAATATAGAAACAGAGGTCGAGTGAAACGACTTCAGAGAAACACAAGCGTTCGTACCTGAGCAGCAGCTAAGTTCTCAGCATCTTCCTTCTTACTGGTGGCCGGAAAAAACACGATGTTATCGATAGTCTGGATCAGCTCAAGCTGCACGACACACTTTATCAGCAACGCCGCGAATAAGCGCTGCTCCTGGACCTCTGCGGAACATAGAGCGAGACTTCAATCAGAGCGATTACTCAGACGGAAACACGAGCAGTCGGTCTTTGAGCAACGCGGCGTGCTTACTTATCGGGGTCCTGCTCCTGGAGCCGTCTTCACACATGCCTGAGGCCGAGCTGTACTGACTCTGCCGACGGTTCTCCATGGCAACCCTATCAGCGCTGCTGATGGAATGCTGGTCGTCACAGCGGGACTGAATATCCACGGACTTCTGGGAAATGGAGTCCTGAGAGCGAAGTGGGCAGAGTGACTGGAAGGCCTACACATGTGTATACACAGTACTTGAATTATACAAACAGTGAAAGTACTGTATATAAACTACATATGAGAAAGTCAAACAATGTGTCAAGGCTAATATACTTGTAGTACAATTTTCAAAAAGATATGCAAATCACATGGAAATAAAGTTGAACACATACAGCAACCGCCCAAAAAAAAAAAGGACAAAAAGTGATTAATTCACATGCAAATCTTAATACTGGTTTTCCTTACCAGCTGTTTGTCTGACAGGCTCTGTGTTGTCAAGTGTTCTCCCTCTGCTCCTGCTGGTCTCCATGTTAACAGCCTGAAAAACAGTGTACCCAGTAAATCACATACATTCATGGACAGAATGACAAACAACTATCAACTTTCAGTCTAGAAAATGCATCAAGCTAAACAAAGTCTTAATTTGGTTGAAGTCTTTGTTGATTGTCCATTCCCTTATAAATATCTGTTTGGTTTGCATTCCCATTTCCATTTAACAACTAATGCAGGCTTATTTTCATCTAAATGTCAAAGCGTGGCTTGTTTTTTGACATTAAAAGAGACGCGGTTCTCTATATTCAGTGGAGGCGCTTACGCGTGTGGGATGGTGGTCTTAAAGATGTCCAGCATGCAGTTGCATGTCTTGTCCCAGGTCTCCAGGGAGAATTTCTCTCCATTCAGGATGACGACGTTCTCTAGACAGTTGGTGCCTGAACGGGCGAGCTGCTCATTATCTACAGACACACAGAGGATGAAAAGGAGGAGGAGAGGTTGTGCCGAGGGAAGGGTAAATTAAAAAAATGAAGTGAACGATGGGTACGATGGATAGGTGTATAAAGTCTACAGAGATTTCTGCCTTTTTATATAGTTTCCAACAAACAACTCCAAAATACTAAAAACATTGATTGACTATTTACTTCACCGTTGTATAAAGTGGTGGACCAGTATTGATGCTTTATTTATTCAGAAGCGAGCTCCGTCACTGCTGCCAGGCTCAGGTCATGACTAATGCCGCTTATTATTTTGACCTCCATAAACTGCTTTAAGACAAGAGGACAACTTGACCCCACCGCTGTCCACTCAAAGACAACCACAGCAGAAAAGAGAAAGCAGTTGCTGCTCACCTTGCTGCACACACCAGTAGAGCTGAGCCAGAATATCATCCAGCAGGACGTCATTGAGGGCCTCAAAGTATTGGGTGAAGACGTCAGAGATGGCATAAAGTGCATGGTTGCAGGTGGTGGTCATCCACTCTGCTTTCTGAGGGTACAACACAACCTCAGTGAGAACTCCTTCAAACTGAGAACAAATGCTGCAACACAATGCTGCAGCTTGGAGATTACATGTTTGTTTAATATGAGAGTCAGCTGTAAAGCACAGCATTGAAACAGCTGTTGAGGATGAAAGACTCGTCATGCACCTCAGTCTGTTGCTCCGGCAGCTTCATGTTGTCAAAGATCCTGAAGACAATTCTGAAAAGGTCTTGCCACCAATGTTTCTCAAAGGTGTGCCCATAGGTCTTCATCACTTCAAACATCACTGTGAGCCCTCTGGGAAAAGCACACACAGAGACACACATTTGTCCTTTCCTTGATGTTATAGCTGATTTTATATATATATATATATATATATATATATATATATATATATATAGTTTTTACAACATGCCGGATCATGCCTTTTATCTTGCTATCTTTGACTTGCAAACATTGGATGTGCGGCAGCATGTCTTTATAGCTCTCTCCCTTTAAATCTAAAGTAATAGGTGTTAAAATATACAGCTTTAAATAACAGGCTAAAGGTGAACCCGCCTACCTGGTCCTGACATCCAGCTTACACCTGTTGATGATGCAGGAGAGCTCGAAGAGGATGGGGAACCACCCCCGCACCCACACACGGTCCTCAGGCGCTACATTCATGTCATCGCTGGTGTAGTCTTTGAAGGCCTGAAAGAGAAATGAGAGCCGTGTTCACAATTGTTTGCCTCTGGGAGACAATTAACCCTCTTAAACAAACACACATTTCCATACATACTGTACGTGGCCCTGATTTGCACTATCACTCTCTTTCATGCGTTCCTGATGCCCACATTCTCCCTCTTTGTGATGTTATGGGTGAGTAAATTAATATAGTTGTATGCAAAAGCTGTACCAGTAGATATTTGCACAAGGAGCATTTTGATACACTCTGGATGACGTCCATAGACATTAATTCATCCTGCCAACATGCTTATAGTCTGTCAATCTTTAGATGCGAGTAAGGTACATTCATCTAACATAAATGTGTTGCTCACATGCATTATGTTTAATAAGAGCTACAGTGACTGCATTAATCTCTGCATGAGGGACCTTTACAGTGAGGAATTAACCGTTCAGTACAAAGCAGGCCTGACACTGACCTGTGGCCTCTCTGAGACGTATTTGGCGCAGTGTCGGATGAGGCGGATGGCTTCCATGCTGGTGTCCGGGAACGAGGCATTACAGGCAAACTCTGACAGACACTTAACGGCGTCCTGGAAGGAGTCGATTGTGGCCGCAAAGTGTTTTTCAAATACATTCGCTGGGAGACGGATGGAGGGAGATTAAGGGAGAACAAAGGAGGGGTGGGTAGAGGTAGATAAAGATAGATGAAGGGGAAAGAGAGAGAGATATCAAGTCCCAAATCTGACGACCACAAGACGAATGTAACAAAATAAGTCAGGAAGGTTGTCATTGAAGTTATGGCGTGCCGTGTGTGTGCTGGACTTACTGACGATATGGCCGGTGGTCTGGAAGGCCAGCTCTACAATGCTCTCGTCCTGGTCGGAAGCAGCCAGGTGGAAGACGGAGAAGATGTTCTTCCAGCCCGAGCGGATGTTCGCTGCCTGGGAGTTGACCATCTGGGCTATACAGCGCACCACCATGTCTCTGATGGTGGGAGACCTGGACAGGAAATATGGAGGCAAAAGAAGTGGATCGTAAAAAGGACAGGGGTAGAAGAGGAACGGAAAAGATTGAGGAAGAGGAGTGCATTCAAGGGGCGATAAGAAAGTAGGAAACATAAAGACTAAATAAAAGAAAGAAATTAATTTCTTCATTGATGTCAATTATTTTTAAAAGCTCTTCACAACCCATTATCAGGCAGCAACATGAATCCAACATTGGCTATTCTTAGCATGACTGTTGCCATAGTGAAGAGCATTCCTAATTGCTCAGTAGTTATGAATGAGAAGAGCTCTCCCTCTGCGCGCACACACACACACACACACACACACACACACACACACACACACACACACACACACACACACACACACACACACACACACACACACACACACACACACACACACACACACACACACAACATGGCTGCCTGCCATCTCATCTCTGTTGAACCTCTCAGCCTGTTCAATCTGTGGAAGGATTTATATTTACACTGCTACTCCTCTTTCACATGAATGAAAGATGCGCTGCAGTAAAACAGCTTGCCTTTTGACGCGCTGCACGCTGACAATTACGACCGCAAATTCGAACTCATTTATAACTGATAGCTATTAAACAAATCCTTTCAAGGCTGAATTGGACCAAGCAAAGGTTTTTACATGAATTTAAAGAAAGGTTATTGCAGACTATGCAGGTTATTGAGACTGAAATGGCTCATTCCCTTTTCTCCGAGTGAACAGTACGCTGTATGTGAACAGACACAGAGGAAGAAAGAGGCAGAATAACAGACGAGGCAGAGAGCTGCCACAGAGGTTGAGGGGAGGAGTGGAGTGTGAGTCTGCAGCCATGTGAGAAAATAGTAACAACTCAAAGCCACAGTACAGGCCGTGTGTTTGCACCGCCCGGCACTACACATGTACATGGAAGCAGCAACATCAGTGCTCGGTCACAGGCACGTGTACTACTTTACCTGTTCTTTTTCATGATGTGCTCAAAAGGCCTCAGGAAGTCTTTTTGGAATCTGAAGTTAGCCAGCTCCCCCTTCTCCAGAAATTTCATGGACAGTTGCCTGAGAGAGTCCACGGCGAAAATCGCCACGTCTTCATTGGAATTACAGCCAACCTGCACAGAGATAAAGCAAATTTCGGTTTATACAGCAGAACTATACTGTATCCATGTCTTAACAATGTGCCTCTGTAACCGATCTTCACCCACCTTATTGAAGTGGTCTCCGATAACCTCCCAGATCCTGGACCACTGCAGCCTGATGCGGCCCATGTTGTAGTAGGAGATCTCCACTATTTTTTGCAGGCTGAACATACGTGGGTGTGTGGGCGAGGCCAGCTCATCCATGGACACAGCACACAGCCAGCGCACAAAATCCACTGATGAATAGATAGAAGATGTTGGCAATGAGCAAGGAAAGGGTGCTTTGCACGGCAAAAAGGATGCACGCCGATCAAAAAAATAGCCAGAATGCACCTGTATATAACAATATGGAGGCTAGATCAGATAGACTCACCTATTGCGTTACCATCCAGTCTGGTAGAACCAGTGAATATCCTAAAGCAGAGACATATGTGACAATTAGTATTTACAAATACATTGCATGGCAAGAAACACAAGGGGATACATAACAAACTGCCTATATATTTCAAGTTGCTGCCTTTCAATTTGTTTTCAAACTTTTTTTTTTTTACTCTGATAAGAGGTGGTCTCTACTGCCGTAGATTGCACTAGAAACTATGACCAACATAATACATTATTGGGCTACTTGCTATGTTGGTCAACCAAACTGTTCAATTCATTAATTTTCACCGTAAATATTGAAGCATGCGTTTCCTTTTTGTGTGCATTGGTATAATGGTTTGAGTCCGTTGCCTTGTTTCCTCTCTTTCTTTGCACTTGAACTGAGCTACCATGCTGTACCAAAACAAAAACAACCAACACTGTGGCAGGGCAATAATATAATAAAGTGTTTTGTATCTTATATGAAAACAGAGTTTTCCTGTTTTTCAGTACCTGTCCACAGCCACCACCACACTCTGAGAGCTGGTCTCTCCGATGGACTCCTGAATGCTGGCAATCTGCTTACGGTCCACCGTCCCTCCAACTACAGAGCAAAGCACAAAGCTTGTTTTACTGTCAACAATTGAGTGTAGTTTTCACAGATTTACTAACATTCAGCTCCACTGAAAAACAACAACAGGTCAAGGCTTTGACACTGGACTTGCTCTACAATATGCTTGTATGAGTTGGTGCTGACCTAGACCCAGGTACTCGTCGTTGCTCTGCTCCTTCGTGCTTGTAATGAAGCCCTCTTTGCCCCGCACCGTCCCTGAGATGTAGCGGGCCTTCACTCCTGTACCGATCAGCTGAGCCAGCTCCAGCTGACTGATGCACTTCATGATCTGAAAAGGGAAAATTGAGATGTCGGGAAAGATCCAATGACAAGCTCAAACTGGTAGCTGTAAAATACCCCAAAACCCAACAAACAAACAGCTATTACATGAGAAATCAATGCACTACCATTATCATTCAGATTCAAATCAGTAATTTTGAGAGGTTCATCTAATTTATCAAATGCAATTATATAGATATATCGGCCTCTTTTTTATAGCTGTAATTTAAAAACCTGTCCTGCTTACGAAACAAATGTTAAATAGAATAAAATGCATTCCAAAATGTTTACTTAATTTAGTTTTTAATACGAGGTTTAGACCTTTTTAAATTAATAACCCACAAGCGGCCATTTTATTTTATTCATGTTGTATCCAGCAACAACTATCTGTTCTGCATATACAATGTATCCCATTAAGATTAAGGCCTATTATGGCTTACTGCCTATTATGGCTTACTGTTTGAATCGGGAAAGGAAGATATGAGGAAAAAAGATAAGGTGAGATAGTTTAAAGAATTTTATGAGGAAATAAAGCGAGTAAAAGTGAGACAAGAGGAGCAAACCTCGTGCCAAGAGTTGCCCAGGTAGTTGCCATCAGTGTGGGCTACAGTGATGAGGGTCTTGATGGTGTCAATGTTCTTCTGCTTCATTTCTGAGATGCCAGAGCTGGCCGTCAGCAGGGTGAACCTCGCTAAGGCCTGCACATAGGCATCCCTCTCCAACTGAGACGAAGTGAGAAGGCAGTGTGTCAGAATACTGCAACGTAGGAGATACAGTCAATAATCCTTCAGTTAGGACTGCAGTACCTGTATGCAGAAGATGCACGCTATCCTGATGGCAAAACGGATGCCCTCCAGACACAGAGAGGCCACGTCCGTGTCATCGCAGTCCTGGAGACCCACGCTGAAGGCTGCCAGGAAGGGAGTCCATGCCAGCTAAGGAACCACAGGCGTGAGATTTATCATTTGCGTGTGAAACTATGCGTTAGCTTCGTGTGTGTGTGTGTGTGTGTGTGTGTGTGCGTGTGTGTGTGTCTGCTACCTTGAACATGGGCCTGACATGCTCCAGATGTGTGGCGCTGGTGAAGGGTGCTTGGACGTGGCTGACGGCCTCCATCAGAGCCTTGGCCGTCTTGGCCATTTGCTCCATTTCCACGTTGTACAGCAGACGCCTCTGCTTCTCGCTGGCCACACCTGAGCAAGAACACACAAATACACACAGTCACACACACAACTTTCCACAGCAACCAAACATTTTCAGCAAGGCAAACACTGCAGCTTTTCCTCCAACAGGCTAGGAGGCTGAACTATCACGAGACAAAAAGGCAACAATAGGCCTCTTCATGCCGATTAGAATTTTAAGCTGCAAGTCAATAAAAAAGTTCCAGCGTTGCACATAACTCTTCTATTGAATGATTTATGTAATGCATTTGTCCTTGTGTCTCATTTAAAACCATCACGGCAACAAAGACATAGGCAAACGTCTCGAGGTAATAAATGGAGTCCTAGAATTTATTACATCTTTGAGACAACTAGAATTTATTACATCTTTGAGACAACCTAAAGCTGCGAGACTCACTCTGCTTGTTGGATTTCATGGTGAGCTCTTTCGTCTCCTTCATGGCAATCTTTTTCCCAGCAATCTCGTCGTAAATGGCCGAGAGATATTCCTCGGGTAGATCTTTGCTGTCGTTGATGCCGCGGTTCATCTTGATGTATTGCTCCTTTGTCATTTTATTCTTCACCTTTGTAGACGGGAACAAGGATATGGATCAAGAGCCGCTCATGCAATCCTGGTGATTTATGCTGCACTGATAATGGAGTGAACAACTGCAGTCAAAAGACATTCCCAAAGGCCGCCCCCTCACTGAGGTGGAGTGCTTACCTGTGGACTGTGAAGGTCTGTTGTCAACATAATGATCGAGTAGGCAAGGACGTATGCCGTGTCAGCACTGGCAAAGAGGGTTTGTCTGGAGAATTGACGGGAAGAGGAGGGCAGGGAACAGACACAATGCATATTTAGAGCAGCACCTTATATGGGGGAATGTGAAATCAAATTCAGCTATTTCCACAGTCGGGATTTTCCGGCCAGAGATGTAAACCCACCCCTGATTGCATTCAAGATATCTTGCTGCAAATTTCTCCATGAGCCGGTCGATCTTCTGGGCCTCACCGGGGAGCCGAAAGCCCTCCAGGAACGTCCTCAGTGCAGACACAAAGTCTTTGCCATGGAAGTCCATTTGGTCCACGTAGGCGTACATCACCTCTTTATTGAAACGATCATTATCTCCGAGGAATTCTCCCACTTGAGTCTGGGAGAGCAAAATTGAAGAGGTCAGTCTTATTTTAACATCCTGGTATCTAACATACAAATCAGAACAACAGAAAATCCTGTGATGAAAACCAAAAGTCTGTGCTGTTTGGTTTGAACCGCCTGAGAGTTGGACCCTTGAACTAGAATTGCAAAAAGTTGCTCTTCAACTACATTTCTCTCATAAGAGGGAAAACCAGACAAAGAAAATTGATTTCAACAGCATAAAAGAGAAATGTATTCGTTTGCCTTTCCACCATTTACACTTTCTACTTTTAAGAAGAAGGACTCTCCAGTCAATGTGGATTAGATAAATACTTGTTAGCATTCATGGTTATCCACTCGGTTTGCCGCTGCTGTGGTACCACTGCATCCAAGGGCCCTTGTTTCTGATTAGATGTTATGAACGCTCTTTAATGCTCATAATCGCAGCACACTGACACCCTCGAGGCTGTCCAATCAAAGCCAGTGTGCTCCTCATTAGAGTTAACCTTTACGCTGTTGGTAGACCGGCTCTAGATTATTGCTTAGCTTCTGTGTGGTTTGGCTGGCTGAGGCACAAAGCAGCGAGTACAGAGTTTGTCGAGCTCAAATGGCCATTTGTTTATTTGCCAAGCATTTTGCTGCCACTTCAGCTGGTGGATGCTCATTTTCTTGAAGAAGCCTCCCCAAAACAAACACAACAAAGATATTGGTGTTAAATCAGCTGAGTATTGTGAACTAAGCTAAGTACAGGCTTCAAGACTTTTGCCACCATTTGCCCGTCCCAGACACATTTCTTAGATCCGAGACAAAAGCCCTCAAATCGGCACAAAGGTGGAGGCTGGACATGAATGATGTTCCACTTGAATACTGAAATGCATTCAGTAACAGTAACACAATAACAAGAATGCAGCTGAGCCTGTAATAATCTTAACAATATGTGAATGTCATGTTCAAAATCAAAACCAGTTTCCCCCTCATCGGTTTTACATCAGTCTTCTCTTTCATAAATACAACACATATCTTTGGGGTGTAGAATTAATCATCTGCACCTCAAACATCTGCACGGTGTGTTGTTGATTAATGCATGAATATGAAATCATTTTATAATAAGTACACCACACTGAGATAAGTTGTAAATAGAGTCATGCATCCTTATGTTTATGGTTTAGCAAGTATTGTGGTCTGCGCTTGGCTTTGGGGTAACTTCTTACCGAATCAAGCCTCTCTTCCTGGTGCAAGAACTGAGCAAGATCCTCTGGGGTTGTACCCAGCATGCCTTGCTCTTGAAGGTACTGGATTCCTCTCTTTGGTTTCTTGTTGAACCTGTTTAGAGAATCCAAAAGACAAACAGCGAAACAACTAGATCAAATGAAAACAATCTACTGTGTAGTTGAACTTACAGGTCAATGCCTTGCTCGATGATCTCCTTTTGCTGTTTGAGGACCTCAAACTGCTCGGGGTTGTCAGTACCTGACATCTGGGTGCTGTAGCTGCCGATGCCAGACGAGGCCGTGGAGTCCAGAGAGTTAATGCTCCCATAGCGGTTTATGGTCTCCGGGGCCTTGGTCTCTGTGCTCTCCTGTTCCGATGGTTTCTCTTGGCCTTAAGAGCAAAAAACACGCGATAAGATAACCTAGAAGGGATGATAGACGAGTGGAAATAAACCCAGTATTTATATTGTTACTGTCAGAGGCAACCCCTCTGAAAAAAGATGAGCGAACTTAATGCTCGTACTATGGGACAGACTTCAGTAATTGAAAGGGGAAACTGCAACACCGAGAACAAACGGACCCTGAGGCCTTCTAGCTGATTGTTATTGGCAGGGAGGTTATGCACACTGGTGTTACTCACATGCACCCACGACACAGCCGAACCAACTCCACAAAACACACTTATTCACACAGAGCAAGGGCAGGGCAGGGTTTATCTGATAAGCTCCAGTCAGCCAACGAGAAAGCAGACAGAATTTAGAGGCCAAGAGAAGTGTTTTGTATTTTTTTTAGCCAGGCAGAAACGAGACTCGCTGCTGCTGGAGCGGGTCCACCCTGTAACCCAGTGTCAGGGCCAGGTATCCGATTACCGATCGGAAACTCTTTAAAACATTCAGGACAGTGTCACAGTAACGTGAGCTGGAAGTGTGCTCCCCATTCCTAGGCTGACAGCGTAGAGTGAAAAAGGTGGAGGAATACAGAGAGGTGGGGAACCTTAACTGAGGAAAGACTTCGTAACATATTCCTCAGATTAACAAGCAACATTTTTACCCATGGAGTTCAGAACAAGTGTTTCTACCATTCCTTTAAATAAAACGGACATGGTTCTGGTTACAATCTATTTGGTGTCAGTGGGTAACAGGAAACCCAACAAACAACACAGGTTTTAGAAGGTGAGACTTGGACAAAAAAATCATCTCAAGCTACAGACACAACGGGTTTAAAACAAACGATTCCTATCACAGCAACACGTTCTAGCAAAAACTCTGTACTCTTCTGCATTACCTGCTCTTGCTTTGAAGACATACAAAAGAGGGAGAAAGTGACACAACAAGGGATGATTGAAAGAGTCACAAAGTGCTGGAATGCGTCACACAATTCAGTGGATTGTAATCACAAATAATATTGCAGTTTGATTATATGAGCAATCTTCGTCTGAAATCCTCAACAGCCAGCGTGAAAACAACATAAAAAAAATTAAAATCACGAATGACAAACGTTTTGCTGAAACATCGCTGCGAGTGAACACAAATCTGGTGGTTAGCCATGACAGCTTAGCCCGTTGCTAGCCTGAAGATAGGTCCAGGGCCTTGTGGGATATATTTTCCAGCCCTTTCACAAAATTGCACTTATACCTTGGTGTGAGCTCTTTCTGTGGAAAACAACAGAAACCCTCCAGTGTGCAGAAGAGCCAGAGGCCAGTCTCACACTCAGGATAGACTCCGAGACGGGTGTTTCAGAGCGGCTTGGCATTAGGTACCGCTCTGTTCTCCACTAAAGCTTCTGGATTAGCCAGTCTGAGATGGCCTGTGGGCATTATCTCACGGCCTCCTCTGGCTGGAGCTGAGCTGATGAATGCTCACTTTCCTCCTCAGAGCAATAGCTTCCCTGATGAATGCCAACTGTCAATCCTACAGCTGATTGCAGACGAGCTGATGGATGTGAGCTTTATCGCTAACCCCAGTTAACCTCAATGATGAACTGCTGCCAAACAACGGGCTGCTCAGGGGAAAGTCCAGCTATAACCTTGGCAGTCTCATCTCCGACACACACAATCCACAACACAAGTTCAATTCTTCACAGACTATTGAGGAATAACAACAGTCTGGGTTTTTATGAGCAAAACCAACAAAGCCTATATTGCATGTAGAAAAGCAATTCCAGCATGTATGATCTGTGTTTAAATTCAAACCATTTCTGATCACGTCTTGATAAAATAATATGGAACAAAGCGATATGAACACTCTTCAAGAATGACTAAACACGCCCCCTTGGAGTTAAATTCATCTTTCAATAATAGTGATGGGATCGATAGTTCAGCAGTAATCATACCGATGTGTTTATTTCTCTTATTCTGACCTAGACTAAAATATGAACATGAATTCTGCTGCCAATAGTAATAGTATAGTATCAGTGTGATCAGAATGAACTGGATTGGGTTTGACAGCTGCCTTCATAAATTACATTCATGTTCAGCATCTCTTACCAAGACTGGTCTGGGAGTTGGGGTTGACGTATTGGTCTTTACTCCACTCGACCATACATTTCAGGATGGACACTAGACATTCAAGGCCTTTCTTTCGTAGGGTCAGCTCCTAGAAAGGGAAACAAAAATAAATTACACTATTATAAACAACTGTAAGATACATATTGAACGTTTATAGAAGTGAAAACAAATGAAGCAAAATCATTTTAAAGAAGGTGAGAGAGAAAAAATAGCACCTGTAGGGTAGTTGTGCCAAGCTCATGGCCTCCGCGACCTTGTGCTATTTTTGAGAGGTCATTGACCAACCGCTCAAATATGTTAGCAGCATTTAAGTCACAATCATAGTTCACGTAGATGTCCACCACACTCTGGGCATCTGAGAGAGAGACAGATGGAGTTTATCAGTGAGAATATGAAACAAATATAGACGGTGTACACAACTTTTATGGAGTCTGGATTGAAGAAAGCATTTTAGGATTGAAGAAAGCATTTTAGGTTATAATCATTCAATTAAAGGGGACATATCGTGCTAATTTTCAGGTTTAGACTCAGATGGGGGTAATCTAATGAGCCTAAATGTGAATGAAGGGGAGCCAAATCTGATCGGCTTGTTGAATCACACATTTTCTGATTTAGGCAGTTCACAAAATATTTATCTGGCACGTTTTTTGCTTAACATAAGCTTCATGTGTACTAGACGCGTCTCTCGGAAGCCTCCATTATTACCTTCCTTAATTAAAACAATCGCACAAAACAATCGATGTTAAAACAGAATGAAATGAAAAAAGAGACACAAACCTGCACATATTCTTGTGAGAGTTTGTATAACCATCCACTTGTGGTCATAGGAGCTTGTGGACGTCTCGAGAATGTACAAGAAAATCTCCTTGAAGAACACCTGCGGACAGAGATGGGAGAGGCAAAAACAAATCAGTGCACAGCCAACATAAACACACAATATTCTGTAGGAGTCCACTCGACCAACTCCAGTAGACGAAGCCAAAATAGCAGGTGGGCATGCGTTAGAAACTTTGAACCAACTCAAACAGAACAATACACTGTGGGCAGCAGGAAGGAGGGCAGAGTGCAACTCTCAATTGCACTGAGGAGCAAGAATGTCACAGTACTCTGTGATAAACCACATTCTATACATCATTGGAGTCAGACTCATAGTATCATAATGTTCTGTATGTGGTGTTCTTAAACAGGTGAAGACTCTGAAAAGATAGTTTCAAATGAATAATTTTACAGTGCTGCTTTTGTAACTGGAATCTGCGGTGTTGAATATGTTTGCATTTAAGTCATTAATTTCCTAGAAGGACTGTCAGCTGCCAGAAAAGGTGTGAAACGTATGCATCCCATCAAGAAGTGGTGGGTGGATGTATAAATACAGAGACTGCAATAAGCCAACTGGGTCATCAGGTTTTTCCTGCATATGTGAATCAAAACAACACACAGAGAGCACACTGAAGAATGACAGCAGCAGGTAACAGCTGTCAGAAAGCCAGTGTGATGTTTTGATAATGTGGACGGCCTTTGTTGTATCACGTTCAAAGCTTTCAGTTGAAGATATCAGATTACTGTGAAATAGCTGCAGAAAGTGCAGAGTTTTAGTCTGTAGTAGGTTAGAAGAGCAAAAAAGCTGTGTTAAGCCTGAAAAACGTGTCTTATCGTCACCACATTAAGGTCTACTCAGGCTGTGAGCAGGGGAATTGCTTCCCATATCTCTGTCATTACCTTTACACTTTCAGTCTGAGAATCTGTCAACAAAACCAAAGTTTTTATCAATGAACACAAAACACTTTAGAGAATATGTTACCTCGATTTGCATCTTGAGGTGCGTCTTGAAGTGGGAGAGCAGAGTGAGGAAAATGGAGAGTGAGAGTTCAAAGACCTCGGGCACGGAGGAGACGCCGTTCTTGGACAGGGCCACGCACAGGTACTGCTTGATGGCGTTGATGAACATCTCGTTAGTCTTGAAGATGGGCCCGGCGTTCTGCAGGATGGACAGGAGCAGCTGGAGGGACAAGACCTTCGATCGCAGCTCATGGGACCTGAGGTGGTGGGGGGGGTTGATGAAATATATTATTTAATCAATAATATATTTATTAAATCAAAGCGCAGCGAGATTTTAAGAAGGAATGTGTGTATTTTTGTGTAAAAAATGCAGGTCCATGTCCGTAACTTTAGCTCTTACGCTGCATTGTGTACTCTATCGATCTTAAGCATCAAGCACTACCTTTTATTATTAAAGACTACTAGAATACTCCGTCTTATTCTCTGTAACAAAGCAAACTCGCAGAAACGGCCCCAGGAGCGGAGATCGTTTTTGTTTTCAAACCCCGGTTTTAAACAAAAATGTAGTTTCCCTTTGGTGATGAACCTGCATAAAACCCGAAGGATCTGCTCAAGGTATTGAGAACACATTGTCCAATCTGATGAGTATAAATGTTTCAGACACAGAATACATTCAGCTAGAAAAACAAAAGGAGACTCACTTAAAACTAAGTATGTAAAGGCAAATTATCTGTCCTTCAAGAAAGGTTACAACTCAAAGGAACAGCGGCGTAATGCACACTGAGACCACATCACACCTTTCTCTATCTCAGAGTTTGAATCTTCAACAGCCATCAAAGAAATGCAAGGGCAACTAAATCAAAGCTCCTCTGCTCGTCTGAACAGTTTTTCTGCAGCAGCAGGACAGAAAAAAACGAAGCTCAAAAAACATACTTTCAGCTACTTTATATGCCGAGATTGGCTGCCTCTGCAATGTATTCCATCTCTGGCAAGCAGACAAAGTAGGATTTATGTGGCACAACAAAAATGTGTCTCTATTGCTTCTGCAAGTGCCCAAAAATATGGACTTTTTTTCTTCTAAAGGGTGCACTTCTACCAAAGCACACAGAATCATTCTTCTGGTAAATTAAAAAGAGAAAACACATTAGTTGTAAAGTCCTGATTTTAGGAGACACTGTTAAAAGTGAAGCACCATATGTATATCATTTACATTTATAAATGAAGTAATGGTAATATGATGCACAGATCCAAGGTGTTGAACCTGTGCATCCTAGGTGTTGAACGACTATATTACCCATAATTCAACCGAACATCGGGTTCAATAAAACTAGCTATTTGTTCTCACTTCATTTCATATCATTTTGAAAGTATTATTTTAACTACAATGACGTAACTGAACAGAGTTCTGGAAGGACTACACAGAGATCATTTTGTCATATTCGACCGGTTTGATGTGGCCCTTTACAAGAGGATGTATCCATGTTCATCCATAAGAGGATGTATCCGTATCCATTTGGATTTGAGCACCTGAACAAATATACAGAAGAGATCGGTATCTTTTGTCCTATAAATCACCACAGATGCATAATAATCCATTGAGAGACCAGATGTGTGCCCTCAGATCCAACGTGAAGATACAAAGTATCTTCTGATGAGAGCTAAGGTAATAATTAAGAGTGTGTGTGTGTGTGTGTGTGTGTGTGGCAGAGAGTGAAACGTCAGGCTGTGCAGCCTTGTTAGAAGAGTAAAAGGTTTCTGTCTGGCAGGGACATGGCACATCAGTGCTGAGGAAATTGACGTGGCCTTCATCAGACACACAAACACAAAACACACACACTGCTATCTTGCATTTCTACCGCATTCATTTTCCAACGCTATTGAAGATTTGAAAAGATTAGATTAATAAAAAAGTTAAAAGTCACTGTGAATTGAGTTATCCACAGAAACCAGGTGCAGGAAATCCTGTTTCAAAAAGCGACTGCTATCAGGACGAGCCAATCAGATGTCTCTCTTTTGGCAAACCAGAGCATGGTCAGAAGTAATATTGAATGATGGCAGATTATTTTTCCCTCTTTTTTGGTGCTTTGAAAAAGGGAAACAGTTCAAGAGGGGATCAATGAAACCAGGAAGTGATTCAGAAAAATCTCAGCGATGTCTCATTGTCTCCTTCATCACCATTTATCAAAACACTACAGTCCCCACTGGAGCATCTTAAATCATGACTCAAGGATATATATATATATTTTTTTTTAATGCACAACACTGAATAAGAACTAAGGGAATACAGGGTGTGGTTCACAAGGGCTCGGCTAACTGTCGAACGTAATACTAATCTCAAAATTCATCGGCCATTTACAAACAGTGAGTAGAACATGACCAACTATTGGTTTATTTAGGGGCAAAAACTTGAAAATATAGGACAAAGAACAAAGTTTGTGACTACAGCTTGTTTCTATCCCTTCTTCTTATAATTATAATTATTCCATCTCTCACTTTTTGTACACAATGATTATTTAATTTCGCTGAAATAAAAATAAAATAAAAAAGAGCAAATTATACTGTAATCCCATTTTTGCACACTACATGTAATGAATTCTTACTTGGGATCAGGCGGTCCATCTGACAGCGGTTTCATTGACAGCTTGCAGAGTGAGCGAAAGACAAGAAAGGCATCTTTCTGGAGGATGTGGGAGAATTTTGCACCTGGCGGCTGTCCCGGCGCTGCTCCAGACTCCTACAGAGAAACAAAAACAGTAAAATCAGTGTGCAGTGAGCAAAATCTTCTTTCACCGAATCTCAGCCTATGAAACATCAGAAGTGTGTGAATAAAAGCCTCCAGGTCTAGTACTTTTTGTATTTAACGTGGATTACTGAGGAGTGCTATTAATCATGAGGAATTAGAGGAAATATACTCGACTTAATAAAAGAAACTGGATTTAGAGGTCTCACAGTGCAAGTGTCTTTTTCATTATTTTGTCTTTTGATTAAATCAAGTTTACTCTCCTCTGACTCTCCGCCAGTACAACTATTCAGCAGGGACATAATGTTACATCAGAAACAAAATTGTTTCAAAAGGGATCTGCTGTGTAATTTTAACTTTAACCAGTAGATTCTACTTTGACTTTAACTCTTGATGTAATAACTCTGGTCTGTCCCTCACCTGAGTGTCATTGGACGAGAGAGACAGTCTGTCATCAGGCAGCGAGGGCGTGAAGCTGGCAGAAATAGGCGTGCCGGGGATGCCGTTGGCGTGGACGTGCTCGCTGTCGCTACCCAGGGTGCCCTCGTCCTCCAGGGAGCTCTGGGTGCCCTCTGTCACAGCTTCAGCCGGGTCCGACTCCGCCGGCTCGCTCTCGCCGCCAGACTCCTTGGTGTCAGAGCAAAGGTTTGTGGGGTCCAAACAGTGTCCTGTGGTGATGACAGAGCAGGGAGGAGTTGGACAGGGGCGACACATTGATCTCCATCCTAAATACCTCGAAACACCCTCCAGCAGGAATCAGGACTGCATGTTTCATAACCGACAAGGCAGCATTGAATTCTCAGAGCTAAATCTGAGGTTAGTGATGTTGTTCTGGTCGAGTACAAAGAGAGAAAATGACAACAGCACATTGGGAAACAGCCTCCGAGAGAACTTTTAGGATACGAGAGTGCATTTTCTGCTCTATGTTCCTCCCGACCATTAAAGCCTGTTTGTCAAATTGTAGCTCAAGGTTAAAAGCGTATTTAAAAAATAGAAAGCCAAAACATTATTCTTTTGTGTGTATGAATTAAAGGGGCTTTTTTCTTTTTTTTGCTGCTGCTGCAATAGAAAAAATAAAGGCTTCTTTTAACTTTTGCACACAAAGACAGAGTGCTTTGCCTGCTTTTTGTCAGTATCTATGGGAACTTCAGGGAGCTTGACATGACCAACAATTATACTGTAGCTTCCCAGTAACTTATTTCTCAGCAGAAGGCCGGGTTGAGAGACTTTTGCATCTCCCTTCAGACACATTTTGTACCCAGAGAGGGGCTTGTTAACTATCAAATAGGGGCACAGTCCGCTTGTCACCTGAGGCGTCACCTTGAGTAATCCATGTGATGACTCCAAAGAGCATTCTGCTGGATACATTTGCAAAGGTCAGTTTTGCATGAAAAAAATATGCAACACACAAAAACATGTGCACAGGTGGGGCGGGTGTGCAAATTCCCACAACCTGTACAGCAAACAAAGGGTGAGCATGCTGAAAAAGGCTCACAGGAGCTCCCTGAACACAGAGCGAAGGGGGCAGTTGTGTCTGTTCATTGAACTGCTGCTAATGCACCACGACAAATACACCCACTTGACAGATACACTTTGGTGGGTTCTTCTTTTGTCCCCGAGTATTTTCATCAGAAATAGTTGAGTGACTTTTACAACATGAAAAACCACAATGTGCTTATAAATAAAAACTGTTTAGGACACTCAGAGTAAAATCGTCATATTTAATACATATTTTTTACTCCATACAGAAAACATCTCACCTCCTGCAACAGTATTGACCACCTCCTGCAATATACTCTGCACGATTTCATGGGCTTTTTCTTCATAGTTTGGCATCTTCTCCTCCTCCTCTGGATGCTGCTGGGTTGCTGCATCTAAACACACCACACACACACACACACACACACACACACACACACACACACACACACACACACACACACACACACACACACACACACACACACACACACAAAACAGCCTCTTTGTTGAGTAAAAGGCACAGAGGGCGATCAACTCATCCGTTCCGCTATAAGCATAGTGCATTCTGGGCCAGCATCCATAAAGCTACAATGTCATTGACAGACTATTTTTTTTATCCTTGCTCTTCATATTCTACACCAGTTCTCCCAGTGAATGAATGGGCCATTGTAGCTCTGAATGTGGTATCAAATGTTGGCAAAAGTAAACACTGGTTCTGGAGGCTTTCTTTTCTTTTAATGAAATTGCACAGAATGTCAACAGTGAGGCTTTCATCGAGCACATTCAGGTTGTCCATTGTAACAAGAGGTTTTTATCACCAAACACAACCAGCCCAGGATGTAGATAAAGCTCAGGAGATATGAAATGTGTAATACATGTTCTCAGGCTGTATCAAGTGTTTGTAAGGAGCCTAATTAATTTAAAGAATATAGCGTTTGTAGTTCGTGTCTTTTGAATATTGACATTTCTTTACTTGTTAAAACTTTATATTGGGGAAGAAGATACTGTAACATGTGGAGGGTCAACTCCAAATCAACTGTTATTATAGTACTTTTGTAAATAAAAAAGGAAAATCATGATCCAGTTTATAGGACAATAAAACAATTCCCTGACTTACTCTGTTCTGCTGCTGTGGCTTGATCTGCCTCAGTCTGTTCATTTTCCACCACGCAGAAATCTGAACCATTTTCTGGATCTGGGCTCTCGTAGGCGGGCCCCTGCTCCCCCGGCTCCCTCTGCTCCTCCGGCTCCCCAGACACAGACCTGCCCTCCGGGGCGGGTGTCGAGGGGGTGGACGGGGTGGATGGGATGGTGATGCTCGGGGTTGGAGGGGTGACGGCCCCATTGGTCTCCTGGGACAGACCCTTTGCCGGCGGGTGGATGTGAGCCTGGAGCTGTGGGGAGTCTGGCTCGGCGTGCTGGGTAACCGGGGACTGCTGCCGGTGCCGCTCTCTCTCCAGCTGCTTTGCTTCCTGTAGCTGTGAGGGGCGGGCGAACACACAAACACACACACACAAACACAAACACAGACACACAAAATCATAAAAAAGACAAAACACACAGACGATACACACAAAGAATAAGCACATGCAACACACACACACACACACACACACACACGGAGACACACACACACATACACAGAAAAAGAAAGGTTAAGAATATGTAAAGAAACTCAAAACAGCAATTACAAGTTTCGATTCTTTGAGGGCTCACTGAACCCAAAGCTTTCAGATGTCAAAACAGAGAGCAAAGACAACACTTCTTATATTCTTTTCTAACAGTGTGTCTACAGTGTGTAAGCATACATTAGATGCGTGTTCTTGGAAATGTATATGAAAGCGCACTCACTGAGAAGAAGTAGGACATGCTACTAAAAACAGCAATGAGACAAACTTTGTGGAATCGATTCATGCTGGCTGGTGTGAACTGGGGCTATTTTAGTCGGCTGGTGGCAGAAGGTGTTTCGGATGGAAATGGCTTATACAGCCGTGTCCTGGCCGATGCGTCATGCCTGACATGTATCACTGCTCCTGATAAGTACTGGAAAGTGTTGCTATGCTTTAGCTGGGTAGGTCATGAGCTAAAAGTGGGTCACAAGACATTTGCACACGGTTGTGGCAAGAATATGTGACGCGAGTGAATACTGTGTTATTTCAGTTAATAGATTGCGTCATGGCAGAGGTAAAGTTTTGGTATCTCTACTTCTGATCTCAGAGGGGAAGAAGTACTTATGTGCACAGTTAAACACCGATACAAGTTCCCAAAAAAAAAGAGAGCAGACAATTACAAGCAGTGGAAGTTCTCTCAGCCAAGCTAAATCAAAAACAGCCCATGGTGCATTTTCAATCCAAGTGCCTTTGTAGAATTGTTGGGCATAAATGTAAAAACAAAAACAAAAACAAATGATAGACTTGAGTGAATTGAAGATGAAAAAGCACAGTACCTTCAGAGATATATGGGTTACAGATGGAAATATAAACAGTGTGACGCATTGACGAAACAGGGGTGATAGATGGTGATCCTTCCTTTTGCAGCAGACTAGCTTTTCAATTAATAACTATAATTAACAGTATAAATCAGTACAGAGACACCGGGGGTGTCAATACTCTTTCTCATCACCCTTTCTAGCCACAACTATACAATCTGCCTCGTCAAGAACGTTATGCATTTCACAACTACTTTATACACAAACTTATTTGTATTATAGCCCTTGTGTCTTGTTTTCAAAACCTCCGGAAGCTGTTCAATGCTAATTTAATGAGACTGCTGCTATTGTCACATCTAAAACGTAAGCAACTCAATGGCACACATTCTAAATGAAACAATTAGTATTGAAAATGAGGAACGGTAACAAGGCCAGACAACACACCTAAGCTGGAGGGGACAGGCGAGGCAGCGTAAACAAACTAAGCTCATTATTTAAATGCCACCTCAGTCGGATAGCGAAGGCTGAGTCTGTGCGAGAGTGAGCCAGACAAACACTGTGTGTGTGTGTGTGATCATACCATGCTGAGCTGCAGTCAGGAGGATACATCTACACACAAACACAGAGAGTGGATCTCCCTGTGCAGCGGCACAACACTACACAGGCAGTGACAACACAATAATAGGCCTCAGAGTCTGCCTTGTCTCTCCATCTCTACCCCCTGACTGCTTCTTTATACTTCTCCGTCTCCGTCTGTTTGACTCAAAACATGTCGCTCATTGTTCTAAAAGAACTGTATTAGGCTTTTGGGGGAAACAAAACTAAACAAAAAAGCTGTCATGAATGAGACAAGCGTAGCTGACCTGCGATAAAACGTTTACCACGCTCAGGTGTGATTGTGAGTGGGAGCTAAAATGTAAATTGGTGCAGGAAAAGCGTGATGATTTGTCCACAAAAAGCCACAGCAAGCATATGGTGGAAGAAGTACACAGCATACCTGCTCCTGTGCAGTGTTGGAGCAAAGGAAGAGAACGAATGAGTGCATGAATGGATGAGGGGGGAAAAGCGCAAACACAGATACACAGAGAAGAGTTTGAGAGTTCTGATCAGGCAAGTCACGGCAGTCCTGCACGCTTTACCTGGCGGTCACGCTTTCTGGAGGCCAGAGACCAAGATAGCTTGTGATTTGTAAGCTATGTGTCCAAAAGGAAGGGTGGGAGGCAGGTGAGGAGGGGAAAAGTGTCATTCAAAAAGAAAAAGATGACATTAGAGCAAGCTTTTTTTTTTGACGGTAACACCTACAAACGTCCCTCTGGACACAAAGCAAACAGTAGACTTAAAAGAAAATCAGGAAACGGTGATTTGAGTAAACCATCAAGCAGAAAGCTTTCCCATAGAATATAATGTCTTTCATTATATTAGCCGATATCATATAATCATAATCCGAAATGACCCCATGCCAGTTTTACATACTTTTAATTTGTTGCAGCATCTTTAAACTGGTACTAGATTTATTTATTTTTTTAAAAATCGAGAAAATTTGTTTTATACATTAAACACTATTTGGCTCTTGTTAGTCAAACCTCATCAGACAACAGCTCAAGGGAGGAGTTGCCCTCTCGCTCACTCTTGTGTGTCTTTCTACAGAAACAGAACTATGTGTTATCAGTGTCTCTTTCCAGACGGTCGGACATACTGCTTGATTCTCCATCCGCGCGAAGATGACGTTGAGCATCTGCGTGAGCGTGGCCTTGGCCGTGGTCTGGTTGATGAGGTTCTTGCTGGCCAGGTAGA
This sequence comes from Taurulus bubalis, assembly GCF_910589615.1. Classification (NCBI taxonomy): domain Eukaryota; kingdom Metazoa; phylum Chordata; class Actinopteri; order Perciformes; family Cottidae; genus Taurulus; species Taurulus bubalis. The sequence continues at coordinate 10,414,273 of NC_136606.1, forward strand.
TGTTGTAACACGTGCGGACGGCCTGCAGCACGGTGCCCTCGTGGATCTCTATGTGCTGGGAAGTCACCGCGGTCAACAGAGCCTGGAGGACAGAAGGGAAGACAGAAGGTGAGATGAAAGTCTTACAGATACTAAAGTATGGAACAAGGAATTACTAGATCTGACATTAAGGCAGTGCAGATGCCAGTGATTGGTTAACTCGGGTCAGGTTAGAAACAAATTTAAATAATAGCAGAAGGTACCGTCTGTACAGCAGAATACACTTGAATACACAATTGATCATTTCAACTCATTTTCTGTTAGTTTACAGACATGTTTTTCAGGTTTTTCTAATGGGCTTTGGGAAGGTTTGGGAACATCTGATCTCATCATTTGTAAAATATGTCTCTAGGGCTTCATTCCACATAAAAGCTTTTTATAAATTTGACATGTCAGTGTTATGTTAAAAAACAGCCCTGAATCCAGCTAATAGTTCACCTGCTCAGGACCTGGTTTACACTGCAAGTATGAATCACTAACAGACAGAGCAAACTTGCATACATATGAGGGAAGTATATATATAAAAACACTATAAATACTGCAAATAGTCTTTACTTGGAGTGGAGAATTGGTACAGTGTCTACAAAGTACTACATTCACCATTTATAACATAATTACACACCAACTAAATCAGTCTTTTCAAAACCACTTATTGATTAAAAAGCTGCTACTCATAATGTTGTGAATGAATCTAATTAGATATCCATAAAACTGTCATTATATCATACAAGTGATACAAATATACAGGGATCTGCTTTTCTTAATCATTATTGTGACGCTGAATTAAAGTGTCCTGAAGTGAACTGTGATGTTTCGGCAGATGAGGACAGCAGCACACCTTAATGATCTGCAGTTGCACGCCCTCATCCGTCTGCGGCCCTTGGAAACAAGCGCAGATGGTCTCGATGATCCGGTCGATGAGCTTCTTGCCCGGGGCCGTGTTGTCCGGGGCGCTGCCCGTCAGGTGGCCATACGCTATCAGCTTCTACAAGGAAGCAAAAACGCAAGAACACAATGTGACTTAATGGGCTTTTATGTCTACATTATTTTTGTGGTCTCTTAACAGGACTTGGTTTAGGCAGCCATGAGATCCGAGAGGAAACATTGAGAGATCTGCAGTCCAAGGAGTCCTGCCACTGACCTGTAAACAGTCGAGCGAGGTGATGACGATGCGGGGACATTTGGACTGACATGCCAGCTCAAACGGCAAGAAGTACTTGTCGGCTTCAATGAAGTTGGTCTTTGATTTGATTGGCGGTAAAGTGCAGGAACCCGATTTGCCGTCTCCACTGGGCGGACTAGGACTGAACAATGCAGAAAAAAAACGAGATGAGAAAAACACAGCGATCACCCAGTCCAGTCTGTCAACTGGAGTCACTAGAAAAGAAGTGGGGTTAAAACATAAAATCAACCTGACAGAGTGCAAATATCAGCATGTTTCAACAACCTCTAATGTTTTGCATCCTGTTCCTATGGGAAAATGCAGAATAACTAAATCTTTATTCCACTGAAGTCAATGTAGTGCCTGACTGCTTCACTTGGTCTCTCTTAGGGAGGGGTACTAATCCCAGAGGTATTATTCAGGCTTTGCCATGTGTTCATGCTGACAAAGCATCTCCTGGTCTTACATCAAACGATACAGCGACTCTTTTTTTCTGAATTTTTTAAGACCAGAGAGACGGACATAAAATATGGACCATTGCTCTCAGCAGCCATGTGTCTACGGCATCCCCAAGCACAGCCACCACACCCAGACTGCACTAGCTGGAATAAGAGAAGAACAGAGAAAGAGAGGGAGGGAGAGGGCAAAAGAGGGCGGGAGGGAGACAGATAGAGAAGGAGGGGTTGCATTGTTTATGTCTTGGCAATAAAAAAGGATGACTTCAGCTCTTTTAGAGGGACGACCTCACCCAGTACAGCAGGGCACAGCCATGGGGAGAGACAGAAGAAGAGAGGCAGAATGAAGTGCAGAGCAGGGGGGGGGGGATGAAAACAAAAAGAGGAAACCGGCATCGAGTAGCAAGAATTAAAGAGGAATTAGAGTGAGATCAAGAGAGAAGAGCTTAGTAAAGGAAGGGACCAAAAACTATATTACAAGAGCTATCGGGAAAAACAGAAGAGGAAACAGGCATTGAGTACCGCCTCCTAAAGAGGAATAAATACAGTACAAATATATAAAATTGAAAATCTGTATCACATCTCATCGTTTTCAAAACCTTTTAGACAACAGATCAAAGTGAGGCTGTGATTGTAACGGGCAAACACTCTGCAGGCTCATCCGTGAGGTCTGAGCCGTCTCCACCTCTGCAGGGAGCTCTTCTTCCTGGACGCCCTGCTTAATGTCAGCTGGCCTGCTCTCTCCCTTATAATCAGCCCAACGTCACACTTAGCCTGCTTATAAAACATAATATGGCCATTAACCGGGCTTTAGTCAGACGGTAAGGTCTACATCCAAGACTCCCCGGCGCCACAGCGGGGCGCTTCATTTGAAGCACAGCAGCACCTATTTCGTCACGGAAGTGAAGACGAATTTGTAAATCAATATAATACCAATACCATGATGGGATTAAACGTCGTCTAATATTTGGTGAGCGCAATATTTCTTGACTCTTGTTGTTCCGAGTTTGTACTCACGGTTGAATGCACATACTGTAAGTCGCTTTGGAAAAAAAACGTCAGCTAAATGAAATGTAATAATAATATTGACACGTATCTTAAAAGGTTGAGCCTGTCAGTTCATCCTTGACCTTGAAAGTGACAGAAGCATGACCCCGCCTCCACTCAAGGTGCCCTTACTCTCCTGCTCCGGAGCTTTCAACAGCGCCGTATTGCACCGTCTTCTTCAGCAGTTAAAGTTTGCTCAATTGGTCATTGAACTGTTTTGGGATGTACGCGTATTTTCTTTCTTCCCAAGAGTAAGCCGAGAAGATCAATTATCACCTGGAGTCTCCACTGGTTGCCTGGCAACCTCACAGTGGCGATAAGGGAAGTCGCATCGCCCTAAACACCCAAATGTGTTCACTGTACACTTTGGTGTTTGCATGGATTAAATAAACAAAATTAACTTTATAGGTGCTGGGAGGGGGATGTTGTTTCCCTTTAACAGAGCGGATTCCGCTTTTTCCAGTCCTTGAGCGAAGCTATTGACAGATTAATAATAATGTCAATAATCTCATCCGACTCTTGGAAAAAAAAAGAGATTTCCCCAAATGTCTAACTTTGCCTTTTACTGTATTTGTTTTCGTAAATCATGCCAAATGTTTGGTAATTACATTCCCTTTACTGTTTATTTTGAATGCATTTCCTGAAGCGATTCCCACGTCATTGTATCTCAAATATCTAAGTGTTTATTATCACAGTATGTAAACTGACAATATTGCTCAGTGACATCTGGTCCTTTTATCTA